>NC_092502.1:110904358-111239358 GCF_047511675.1 Marmota flaviventris
AACAAATGATTCTGGGAAAACTGGGAATCCACATGTAGTAAAATGAAATTAAACCCCTATCTCTCACCCTGCACAAAAATCAACTCAACAGTGGATCAAAAGACTTAGGCACTAGAACAGAGACAGACCTTTACCTAACAAAAGAAAAAGCAGGCCCAAATCTTCACCATGTTGGCTTAAGAAATAACTTCTTTAACAAGACTCCTAAAGCACAATAAGCAAAATCAAGAATCAATAAATGGGGGGCTAGTGGTATAGACCTTGTCTAGCACGTGTGAGGCACTGGGTTCAATCCTCAGCACCACATAAAAATAAAATAAAGGTATTGTGTCCACCTACAACTAAAATAATACATTAAAAATAAGAGAATCAATAAATAAAAAGCTTCTTCACAGCAAAGAAACAATCAAAAACATGAAGAGAGAGCATATAGAATAGGAAAAAATCTACCGCAGATTCTCAGAGCATTAATCACCAAGATATATAAAGAACTCAAAAAAACTTAACACCAAAAAACAAATAACTCTATTAATAAGTGGGCAAAGGAACTGAATACACACCTCACAGAAGAAATACAATTGATCAATATATGAAAAAACGTTCAACATTTCTACCAATTAGAGAAATGCAAATCAAAATGAAACTGAGATTCCATCTCACTCTAGTCAGAATGGCAATCATCAAGAATACAAGCAATAAATGCTGGTGAAGATGTAGGGGAGGAAGGTACACTCTTACTGACAAGACTGCAAATCGGCGCACTATGGAAAGCAGTGTGGAGATTCCTCAGAAAACTTGGAATGTTACCATCATTTGACCTAGTCATCCCACTCCTAGGTTTATACCCAAAGGATTTAAAATCAGCATACTACATTGATGCAGCCACATCAACGTTTATAGCATCTCAATTTACAATAGCTAAAATATGGAACCAACCTGGTGTCCTTCAACAGAGGTAGGGGTAAGGAAACTGTGGTATATATACACAATGGAATATTATTCAGCCTTAAAGAATAATAAAATTATGGCATTTGCCAGTCAATAGATGGAACCAGAGAATAATATGTTAAATGAAATAAGCCAAGAACAAAAGGCCAAATGTTTTCTCTGACATGCAGATGCTAATTCACAATAAGTGGGGAAGGGGAAGAATAGAGGTATTTTGGACTAGACAAAGGGGAGTGAAGAGAGCAAAAGGGGCATGGAGGTAGGAATAACAGTAGAATGAATCAGACATTATTATCCTCTGTGTATATATGATACATGACCTGTGTAACTCTAAATCATGTACAGACAAATGAGAAGTTATACTCCATTTATGTATGATGTGTTAAAATGCATTCTGTTATGTATAACTAATTAGAAAAATTTTAAAGACACCTATGCAATATAAAGATCAACATAGAAACATAAAAGAAATCTTTTCTCCGTGTATGCATTTTGTAGCGAACTTTGTGTATTTCCATGAAGATGTAGCCTTAATTTTTTTAAACATTTTTAAAATTTTTAGTTGTAGATGGACACGATGCCTTTATTTATTTTATTTATTCATATATGATGCTGAGTATCAAACCCAGTGCTCCAACACATGTGAGGTAGGTGCTCTATCACTGAGGCACATCCCCAACCCCTCAATTTTCAAAGTAATTAGAAGCTCAGAAATAGAAAAAACAATGCTTCTAATACCTAAAACAGTAATGAGGACAGCAAGACAAGGCAACTTGCTGCCTTCCATTTACTTAAGTATTTGAATGTTCCTCTGAACACTCAAATAGTGAAAATCATCAAATGTCCTCTCTCTGTCCTAAGTCTATCTTTATTTGGGGAGGAACACTACAAAAACTCTATCCAAAACCACTGCTAAATCTTAATAATAATTTGATTATTTCCTAAGTAAGAGTAAGAACATTTCCTAATTTGTCAGATTATTTGAAATACTTACCATCTTTAGCTTCTGATCTATGTCCAAGTTTGATCTAATATAGAAAACACAAACACAAATATTAAAATTAGATAATTATGCAGACTAAACACTTAACCTATTAAACACTTTTTTAATCTCTCTTGGTTTATTAATAAACAACTTTTTAAAAAAAAAAATTTTTTTAGTTGTAGATGGACACAATACCTTTATTTATTTGTTTTTGTTTTTATGTGGTGCCGGGGATCGAACCCAGTGCCTCATACATGCTAGGCAAGTACTCTATCACTGAGCCACAACCCCAGCCCTTATTAAACATTTTTAAAAAAAATTTTTTTATTAGTTGTTGATGGAACTTTATTTTATTTATTTAATTACTTACATGCAGTGCTGAGAATCAAATCCAGTGCCTCACACATGCTAGGCAAGTGCTCTACCACTGAGCCACAGCCCTAAACTATTAAACATTTTAAAAACTAATCTCATGAAGTTTTCTACTTCATCATCCAGATTCAAAAATAACTAATATTTTGCTACATTTACTTCATTCATGCATCCTTTCCTCTTTTGCTGGCTAAAATACTTAAAAGAAAATCCAAGTCTTTGTGTCATTTTACCCTTATACAATTAAGTAAACAACTCTAAAACATGGACATTCTTATATAACCATAAAGCCATTTTCTTTTTTTAATTTTTTTTTTTTTTTAAGGAGAGAGAGAGAGAGAGAGACTTTATTTTTAATATTTATTTTTTAGTTCTCGGCAGACACAACATCTTTTGTTTGTATGTGGTGCTGAGGATCGAACCCGGGCCACACGCATGCCAGGTGAGCGTGCTACCGCTTGAGCCATATCCCCAGCCCATAAAGCCATTTTCAAATCTAACATAATTAACAATATTGGCACAGAAGCACCTAATACCTAATTCCTATACAAATTTTCCTATTTCAAATTTCCCAATTAGATTATACAGTAGTCAAGACAATTTTGAAGAAAAAACAACATGTATGAGACTTTAAAATTTTCAAGACTTATTATAAAGTAAAAATAATTAAAAATACTGTAGTACTTCAGCAGATAATGGGGGGAAAATCAGTCACTAGAACAAAATAGCATGCTTAGAAATGGATCCAAGTATATACTGGAACTTGGCATAACAAGTGTATGGGGTAAAAGAACAGGCAATCAATAGTGTTAGGATAGCGGGGGAAAATATTAGATCCCCCCATCACATAATACAGAGAAGTTACAGATGGAATAAAGACCTAAATGTTAAAATGAATACTTTAAAATTCCATAGGAAAATTCCCTGTAGGAATGTTCTTATATAGGAAATAGGAGAGTACACAAAAAGGGAACCTACAAAGGAAAAAACTGACAAATTCAACCATGTTAACTTAAATACCTTAAAAGATATCACAAGTAGCCTGATTCGGTGATGCGTGCCTGTAATCCCCACAGCCCAAGAGGGCTGAGGCAGGATGATCTCGAGTTCAAAGCCAGCCTCAGCAAAAAGTAAGGTGCTAAACAACTCAATGAGACCCTATCTCTAAATAAAATACAAAAAAGGGCTGAGGATGTGGCTCAGTGGTCGAGTGTTCCTGAGTTCAACCCCCATTTAAAAAAAAAAAAAACCTTAAATAAACTAAAGCTTAGCTAAAAACTGGAAGATGTTAACTGCAATGTATATTTCTAAGGATCAATATTCAGAATATATAATAAATTTCAACAAATTAACACAAAGAAAAAAATTTAAGCAACCTGTGCTGAGGATGTAATACAGACAGAGCATAGAGGTTTGCCTGGCATTTGTGAGGGCTCTGAGTTCAATCCCCAGTAACACACACACACACACATACACACACACACACCCCCCATAAGCATCCCAAAGAAAAACAAACAGGGGAAAAAAACCTAAGTCAAAAATTCTAAGATGAAACTCACCAGTAAACAAAAAAACATTAACTGAAACAACAAACATTCCATTTCAACTCATCTAAATGACAAAATGTCTTAATGAATGACAACACAAATATGTTGAAAGTATGGTGGAAGGTAAACTTAATCCAGACATGTCAGAGAGCAACTTGACCTTATCTGGTGAAGATGATGTTGTTAATATTCTGAAACAAAAATTCATAATTGGTCTCAAATATAGATACATTCTCTAAAGAAGCTAAAATATGCATACAAGATGATTCATAAAGACTATTCATAGAGCCAAGTATGGTGGCACACACCTGTAATCCCAGCAGCTCAGAAGGCTGAGGCAGTATGATCACAGTTTCAAAGCCAACCTCAGCAATTTGGCAAGGCTTATAAGCAACCTAGTGAGAACCTGTCTCAAAAAAAAAAAAAAATTAAAGGGCTGGGGATGTGGCTTAATGGTTAAAAGCACCCTTGGGTTCGATTCCTGGTACCAAACAAACAAACAAACCAGATTGTCAATAAAAGGGCTATTATCAACAGAGTTTGAAAATTTCAGTATAGCACACCTTTGTAATCCCAGCCTCTTGGGAGGATGAGGCAGAAGGGTAGAAAATTTGAGGCCTCATCATATACAAACAGGAAACCAGAAGAATGAGAAGTTATACTCCACATATGTATAATGTGTCAAAATACATTCTACTATCATGTATAAATAAGAACAAATTTTTAAAAATAAAAGAAAGTTTGAAGCCAGGTTCAGCAATTTAGCAAGATTCTGCCTCAAAATAAAAAAAAAGACTGCCAGGCTTGGTGGTGCATGCCTATAATCCCAGTGGCTTGGGAGGTTGAGACACGAGGATCTTTGAGTTCAAAGCCAGCCTTACCAACTTAGTGAGGCACTAAGCAACTCAGTTGAGACCCTATCTCTAAATCAAATACAAAATAGGGCTGGGAATATAGCTTAGTGGTATAGTGCCCAGGGTTCATTCCCCAGAACCACAAAGAAAAAAAAAATCTGTAGAGTTACATATAATGGAATCTAATCAATGAGTATGAAAAACCCATGATCTCTCTCTCTCTCTCTCTCTCTCTCTCTATATATATATATATATATATAGAAAATTTCATGATATTGATTCAGAAAATTATAAAAGAATATATATTAAATAAATATGTGTAGGTCTATGTGTGTGTGTGTGTGTGTGTATATATATATATATATATATATATATATAGCTTAAAAGCATGCAAACATTATATATTGAACTGACATACATCTATTTTGGACCAATAATGAAAAAAGAAAACTGACCCAAAATGCTCACTAGGGGACTGACTAAATTAGGAAATATGGGAAACAAATTCAATATGATCTTCTTTTGGTCCTGAGGATTGAACCCACTAGGGCATAATGAGCACTGTTCTACCCCAAAGCTAAACTTCTAGCCCCAATATGATCTTTTTAAAAGAATGAGGAAGATCAATGATTTTTAAAAGTCCAAGACCCATTAGGTAAAAGGGTAAAGAGTAGCTTCTTTAATGATTTCTTTTTTTGTAAACTTAAATATGCATTTTAACAAAAGAATGGGAATAGAAATTAGGAGTGTTGGAACAGGAAGGTTCAAAGCACCAAATCCTCCATATTCATAGTAGAAAGTAAAAATAATGCCTAAAATTGGGGAAACAAACAAAACACACATACAACACTCAAAAAAAAAAAAACACCTATGTATTTTATTTTTTTTTAAATGGACACGCATGCCTGTAATCCCAGCAGCTCAGGAGGCTGAGACAGGAGGATTTCAAGTTTAAAGACAGCCTCAGCAATGGCAAGGCACTAAGGAACTCAGTTGAGATCATCTCTAAATAAAATACAAAATTTGAGCTGGGGATGTGGCTCAGTGGTCGAGTGCCCTTGAGTTCTATCCCTGGTACCAAAAATAAAAAAATAAAAAGAAAGTGGTTGCTCTGAAGAATGAAAACCAGGGGTAGAGGAGTTAGGCATGTTAAAAGCCTTGGCCTATTAACTGACTTTAAAACCATAAAAATATATCATTTGAAATAAAATAAAAACTAAATATATAAGTACATGTATGAAGACACGAATGGTATGAAAATACTTTGTGTACAACCAATGACTTGAAAAATTGTGCTCTATGTGTAATATGAAATGAATTGCATTCTGCCATCATATATAATAAATTAGAATAAATAATTTAATAAAAAAACAATATAATTTAAACTATCTTTAAGGGGGAAAAAGTCTACCACAGAGAAAAAGGCTGGATTTTAAGTCCTAATTAACACTAAAAACAAGCAACAGAAAACATTTGGGGGCTGGGGCTGTAGCTCAGTGGTAGAGTACTTGCCTAACGTATTAGGCGCCAAGGTCGATCCTCAGCACCACATAAAAATAAATAAAATACAGGTATTGTGTCCATCTACAACTAAAGATATTTAAACACACAGACACACACACACACACACACACACACTCTTGGACTTTCAGAAAACTACAGAACTCAATATGCCAACAGTACCCAGTCAAGTCAATATCCTTTTTGTTTCTGAGACAGACTCTTGTCATGTTCTATAGGTTAGCCTCAAACTCCTGGACTCAGGTGATCCCCCTGCCTCCACCTCCACCTCCCCTGTGTTAGGAACATAAACACACACCACCACACCCAGCTAATTCGATACCTTTTGTTTTTTTTGAAGTTGTAGACAGACACAATACCTTTATTTTATAAGGGCCTGAGAATTGAACCCAGCACCTCACACGTGCTAGGCCATGCTCTATCGTCAAGCACAATCCCAGCCCCATAAAGAGTTGCCTATAATATGCTTGCCATAGTCCTAGCTATAATGTGAATGGAATTAAACAGACAATAAACTCAGGTAAGAGAATTTCAATTTTGATAAATATCATGAAGATGAGAAGGAACAAATGCAAAGACAACAGAGAAGGAAGGATGCATACCTATTTCATCTGGAATGAACACAGAAGGCCTCTATGTGGAGTACACATCTGAGTGAAACCTTAATAAGCAATCAGCCATTTCAAGTTCTATAAAGAAACAACCAGAAGGCAAAGCAAATGCAATAATCTTGGGAATGAAATGAATTTAAGGGGTCCGAGGAACAGAAAGATCAGTGTTGGTGAGATGGGGAACAAAGCACTAGAACTGAAAGATGACAAGGAAGTCAGAAGAGTTGAGGATTTTGCAAGGGAGTGGCCATAATGATGGATCACAAAACATAAGCTGGAAAACAAGGATATCAGAAAAGTAAATAATACAGCAAACATAAGGATGGCAGGAATAACTAAGATAAAAAAAGAAAGAAAGCCAGGTATTAAGTGAATAAGAGTGTGGGGGAGGCTGGAAATGAAAGCCTGATGATACACTTCAAAGAAGTTAGGGTTTTTGAAGAACAAATTCAAAGTAGCAACAGAACAAAGGCACATAGAGGTAACTTACTCCACTACCAGGCCCTGAGACAGGTGAGACAAACAGTCTCTCCTTAAAAGTGTTATCGATTTCAATAGCATGAGGAAAAGCAACCAACCTGGCTCACATCAGGACACCTGAATTCAAATCCTAACTTCAGCAATTACTAACTTTGTATTCTTGACAAGTCACTTAACTAACCTTTCTCAGTCTCAATTTCTGAGTGCAAAATAGGAATTCTTTTAACTATTTTTACAAGCTGTTTGGAGGGGTAAGTGAAAAAAGTGTAGGTCAAAGTGCCTAGCATACAGAAATGTTAGCTACTTATGAATAAGTCTTTTAAATGAATCTAAGTTTAAAAACAGTTTAAGTCCTTTTAGAAAATGCACCACATTAGGTTTTTTGTTTGTTTTCTGGTACCGGGAAATGAACCACTGAGCTGCCACTCCGGGCCTTCTTTATTTTTATTTTGAGACAGGGTTGCTGAGGTTAGTATGGAAATTACATCCTCCTGCCTCAGCCTCCCAAGTCTCTGGGATTAAAGACATGGGTCACTGCAGCTGGCTACATTCGTGTTGTTAATGCTACTGAAAACCTTTCATGTAAATCTTTACAAAGAAATTATAAATATGCACACAGAATGTGGATGCAGATAGGACAGAACTGTGACCTAAAAAGACTTTTGAAGACTGAACAGATGGGCAGTACCTGCCCCTTTAGTCAAGATCCGAGTTCATGCAGCAAAAATAACATACAGCTTCCTCTTCGCTTCACTTTAATTTAAATTAATGGAACAAAGACTGGTTCGATTCCATAGTTCCCTCCTTGGAACACAAGGCACTAATTAATGCTATTTTCTCTGGAAATAACATGAGTAACTTCTGATTTTTCAGAGTACCATCAAGAGTAGTAAAATGGCCACCAATCAATTCATAATACAGACACCTTGAAGGAGACTTGAAGGAAAAAAACAACATAAAAGACAACTTACTTTCTTAATGGCGACTATTTGGTTGGTGTTCTTATCTCTGGCCTTATAAACCGTGGCAAACTATAAAGAAAAACGGGAATAACGGTAAGTTTGTTTGCCTTTTTTTTTTTTTTTCTTCTTTTTTTACATTTGGGGAACTAAAGAACCCAGGGTTCTGAAAGGACTCGCGGCGGCTTGGAATGTGGTCGGGCAATCCGAGTCCCGCTCCAGCCAGTTCTTCAGAAGGACCGCGCCTCAGGGTTCACTTCCAGGATGTCGACAGGATCAATGGGCAACAGGAGAGTGTGCGCTGCCTGCCCCCACCCAAGAAGAACGAGCAGCCAGGCCAGTCCTGTGGCTTCCACAAGAAAACCTGCAAATCTGTGAGGCGCCGCGATGCTCCCCGCTCGGGGTCCTCCCAATCCAGTCCCAGAGCCTCACCTGTCCCTCCCCAAGGAAGTCCAGTTTCTCATAGCGCTTTGCTCGAGACTTCACGTCTAAAGCCATCAGGCGCTCGAAGCCTGACTCTGGTGGAAAGGGACAAGCGTTCAAGACAGCAGGAATTTAAAGCTACCTGAAAGCGTCCAACAGCCACTTCCGTTCGCTGGGCGCTGACGCCTATTAGCTCCGCCCCCACTTCCGGGGTGAGCGGTGTTGCTGTTAAAGGGGCCCGGGCACAGCCAGCCCCTACCAAAGCTAAGCTAACCCGGGACAGTTGCCTTCACCTTCCCTGGTCATTTGATTCCTGTTGGTGCGGAAAGCGGAGTGTTTTCAGTGACTGTTTTATCATCCTGTTACCGTTTTAACTTGGATATATATTTTTTTTCACTACCAAGGACAAGTCAACGTTCTGATACGAAATTCAGGATTTGGTGGGTGTGCATGATTATGGAAGACTAGACCTTTACCTTTCTCGCTTTCTAGTTCATGCTCGAGCGCGTCCTGGCGCCACGGTTGCCATGGACGCCAAACCTTGAGATCTCTTGTTAAGATGAGTGCCAAATTCTTAAAAGCTAATCAACAACTAAATCAGTCCCGTTATGAAGAAACAGGCTCAGGGAAACAAAGTCCAACGGTACTGAAACAGCTTCTGGTCCTCTACTCTAAAATGGAAAATCGACTACATCATAGGCGGTTGTGAGGGTTAAATGAAAGGAGAAAGTTTAGGTATAGTAACTAAGCGAGTAAGAGTTAGCTGTGACCCGTGCGATGGCGTAGGCCAGTAATCCCAGCAGCTTGAGAGGATCCAGAATTCAAAGCTAGCCTCAGCAAAAGAAAGGCGCTAAGCAACTCAGTGAGACCCTGTCTCTAAATAAAATACAAAATGCTGGAGATGTGGCTCAGTGGTGGAGTTCCCTGATTTCAATCCGTAGTACCCGCCCCCGGGGGCGGGGGGGGGGGTAGTTAATTGTAATCAGCAGGTAACAAAACAAAAATCCCCATCTTCTAAAGGGAGGAGATTAAAAAAAAAAAAAAAGTCGAGTATTATAATGCACAATGATAAGTGCTATAAATATAAGAGAGAATGGGGAGAGTGATGGGGGCGTTGCAGTTTTAAATAGGGTGGTATAAGGACCTTATTGAAAAGGCACTGGAGGAATTGGGCAGCCAAGTGATGTAATCAGACTATGTTTTGGAATGGTGGCGCAAGCCTGTAATCCCAGCTACTCGGAGAGACCGAAGCAGAGAGATCTCAAATTCGAGGCTAGCGTCTTGCAATTTATCGAGACTCTGTCATAAATAGTTACTAAATAAATAAACAATCTTGAACGGCTGGGGTTCAATCCCCAGTACCACAAAACAAAGTTTGATTCTGGCTGTTTCTGGAGACTACACCTCTAGATTTAGAGGGGCAAGAAAGACTGCTGGTGAATTATTGCTGTAATCCAGAGGGCTCTCCTATAGGGTAGTACCAGTTTAGCTTCCAGGCAATAGGGATTTGCTGACAAGCTAGATATGGTTAGGAAGGCGGGGTGGCAGATTCCAATAGTCTGAGCTGAAACAGCTGTCAACATGGAAATGTTACCCCTTTTCCTCTTTTTTTTTTTTTTCTTTTTAGTTTATGTGTGGTGCTGGGGGTTGAACCCAGAGCCTTGTGCATTGGAGGCAAGTACTCTACCAACTGAGCTATGTCCCCAGCCCAAATATCCCTTTTCTTTACATTAGATGTTTCTAAGAGTTGAGAATCCTAATTTTCAAAGATATGTTGAAGATGGCAGAATTCTAAGGCCAGTAATCTAGACAAATTTAGTGTAGCATATTTCAGTTTTTGCTCTTGAACCAGACTGCCTGATTTTGAATACTAACCCACCGGTATTCAGACACTAGATGACTTAAGCAAATTATTATCTGAACTTAATCTGAAGCTAGTTTCCTCCTCTGTAACAGGATTACTGCAAGACTTAAATGACTTCACATTTGTAAAGCCGGTTTATGTTCACCATTACTATTATTATCTTTCAGCCCTTTGTCACTACTCACTACTTGGGTCTCATACATTACAGAAACACACCATCTTTACCACTTTTTTTTTTTTTTTTTTTTTTTGTGCAGGGGGCAGCATAGGTACTAGAGATTAAACCCAGGGGCACATTATCACTAAGCCCTTTTATTATTTTTTAATTTTTATTTTATTGGTTTTTTACTTATACATAACATTAGGGTTCATTGTGACATAATTATAAAAGCATGGAATATAATTTGTTCTAATTCATTCCCCAGTACTTCCCCTTAACCTCCCCTCTTCACCCCCCTGTTCCTTTCACTTTACCACTGATCTTTCTTATTTGTAGACTTTTTTTAAATTAGTATCTTGTGGATATACATGATGGTGAGATTCACTATGGTATATTCATAAATGTACATAGGAAAGTTAGGTCAGATTCATTCCACTGTTCTTTCCCTATCCCATTTGTCCTCCTCCCTTTTATTTCCCTTCATCTACTCCATTGATCTTTCTTCTTTTTTTTAATCCCTCTTCCTATTTTGGATTAGCTTCCCCATATCAGAGAAAACATTCAGACTTTGTTTTTTTGAGATTGACTTATTTCAATTACCATGATAGTATTCAGTTCCATCCATTTACTGGCTGATATCTTCAGACTTATTTATTTATAAAATGCAAGGCTTTGATGGGCATGGTGGCACATGTCTGTAATCCCAATGACTTGGGAGGCTGAGGCAGGAGGATTGCAAGTTTGAGGTTAGTCTCTGTAACTTAGCAAGACCCTGTCTGAAAAAAAAAATGGTCTGTGGCTGTGGCTCAGTGTTTAAGTACCCCTAGGTTAAATCCCTGGTATCAAAAAAATAAAAATAAATAAAACCAAGGGCCTCACACATGCTAAGCACACATTGAAACACTAAATGACTAGCTTAGAACATTTTCGAATAAGGTAACTAAAGCAGTTAAACGATATTCTTCAGAAATAAGGTTGTGTATATAAAACCATTAAATATCTGCATAGCATTTTAGTTTACAAAGTACTTCTATAGGCTGGGGTTGTAGCTCAGTAGTAGAGCACTCGCCTATCATTTGTGAGGCACTGGGTTTGATCCTCAGCACCATATAAAAACAAATTAATAAAATAAAAGAGGCTGAGATTGAGGCTTAATGATACAGCGCTTGCCTAGCCGGTGTGAGGTGCTGGGTTCGATCCTCAGCACCACATAAAAATTTTAAAAATATATAAAAATAAAGGTATTGTGCCCATCTACAACTAAAAATATTTTTTAAAATTAGTATTTTTAAAAAGTACTTCTATACATGTGATTTAGCCAGATTTCAAGGCCATAATGATCTTTGCCTTCTGGCATTTTTTAAAAATATTTATTTTTTTAGACATAGGTGGACACATATCTGTATGTGGTGCTGGGGATCGAACCCAGTGCCTCATGCATGATAGGCGAGCACTCTACTTCTGAGCCACAGCCCCAACCCTGCCTTCTGGCATTAATGTACTTCTCCCACAATTAAACAAGCTGTTCTGAGTGATTAATTGAATATGGCAGAATGTGGGGTATGATTTCTGAGACGAGATCATAAAAGGCATTACTGCTTCTCACTTGCGTACTTAATTCATTTGCTCTGGGGAAGGACAGTCACATCATTAAATTTATTCAGGCAGTTCTTTGGAGAGGCCTATGTGAAAAGGAACTGAGGTCTCCTACCAACAGCCAGCATCAATTTGCTTGCCATGAGTAAGCCACCTTAGAGGTGATCAAGCTCCAGCCAGACTTTCAAATTACTGCAGCCCCAGATAATATCTGATGGAAGCCTCATGGAAAAGTCAGAACTGCCCAGGGAAGCTGCTTCTCAATTCCTGACCAAGAAAAACCATGAATTATTAATTATTATTGTTTTTAGCCACTTAACTTTTGAGGTGATTGATTATAAATCGATTGCTAATTAATTTGATCTTACCTATCACATTGCATAGTACTGGAGAGGAAAGCTGATACTTGGACAAATTAAGCAATTTGCTGATGGTTACATACATTTAAGTACTTAAACTCTATGTGAAAATACAGGCTATTTAACTTTAAGACTAGTTAGAATTCTTTCTATAACAATGTCCTTCTTGGGAGTGCATCTTGTAGCAGCAATACCCACTGACATGCCATTTATGTAATATCTGTACTCATAAATCCTATAAAAGCGCTATTTTTTCCTTTGGCTTGAATGGCAACAGCTATAGTGAATACTGACTTCACATATACACCCCAGTTGCAGTATTTGGCCCTAATTGACCCACAGAAGTAACCCAAACTACTCTTCATTACCTGAATCCACTGTTTCTGAAGGCAAAATAAATGGCCAAAGACTTTCTTTTACTGAAATCAGAAAGTTAAGGCAGAGAGGGGTGCTAATACTTAAATCGTTCCCAAAATAATCTTCAAATCAAAATAATGGTAAATCATGTATTTTTCACAAATTAACAGAATAGCTTATTGCTAACATCAAACCCAAATCTCTTGTCTATTATTTGTGTTGGGCAACACTTATACTAGGCCACAGTACAGAATTTACAAGAGAAACACAGAAAGTAAAGGTTAACCCACAGTAGTTGGGCAAATAATAGAAATATACTCAACAATAATCCCACTGTCTTGCTCATGAGCCAACCTTACTATTAAGGATGACTTCTTTAAAGCATTCTTGAAATCATTACAAGTATGGAAGGGATTTATTTAGCTCTGGGAGGCTTTACTTTCATAATATACATACCCTTGACATAGGAAGACCTTATGAAAGCTTCATAGGTTGCCTTGATAAGGTAAATATTTGGGTTAATTTTATGAGGCTTTCAGACATTAGTTTGGAAAAAGTTAATGGTTATCAGAATTTACACACACGATCACAACCAAAACAGGAAATTAAAGATCAAGACTTTCTTACTATCTCACCAAACATAATAAATTTCAATTTCTAGTGAAATATTTATTCCTATGCTATTTTCATCTTTATCTCTTATTTTCCATCTTATACTCTGTGATTTTTTTTGTCTGAATGTTATAATTAATCTTGTGCATTATCTCCCTAATCTGTTTTGGGGGCTATTTTTTCTTTTGCCTTTGGTACTAGAGACAAGGGTGCTTTACCACTGAATTACATTCCAAGCTACCCCATCCCCCCTTTTTAATTTTGAGATAGGGTTTCACTAAATTATTTAGGGCCTCACTAATCTCCCTAGTCTTAATCCCAGTTTTATCTTGGCTACATTTTTTTTTTTTTTGGTACTGGGGATTGAACCCAGGGGCACTTAACCACTTGAGCCACATCCCAAAACCCTTTATTGTGTTTTATTTAAAGACAAGGTCTCACTGAATTGCTTAAATTGCTAAATTGCTGAGGTTGACTTTGAACTCTCGATCTTCCTGCCTCAGCCCTCTGAGCTGCTGGGATTACATGTGTACATCACTGTACCCAGCTATCTTGGGGAGATATATATATATATATATACACATATATACATATACATATGTATATATATTCCCCGGCCCCCCCCCCCCCGTGCTGGGGATTGAACCCAGATCCTTGTGCATTTGAGGCAAGCACTCTACCAACTGAGCTATATCTCTAGCCCTTGGCTACATTTTTATCATTTAGAGTAGGATATGCTTATTAGCCACTTATACTCCAGTAATCCTGTGAATAAAAAAAAAAAAAAGGTGAAGTTCAAGAATTAAGACTATGTAATGAAGACATTATTTCACTGATTCTCATTTCAGGAAAATCACTTCCCTAAAGCAGTAATTCTGCCTGATGAATTCTTTCCATATCTAAATAGAAACAGAAATAAAAGTAAAATCATGGAAAACCTGTAGTAGTTTACTAGACACTGTGTGTTTTTAATAGTTCATTACTGGTAATACTTGATAATCAAGAGTAAATTAATAGGCTAACATTTCAAAATGTATACTTTAATAAGTATAATGTATATAAACAATTAGGTAAGCTTGTAGAGAAGCCTACCAAGATATATAAATTAGGAATTAAAAGTATTCATTTAAATTTTCTGTACTTCATTTTTTTGCAGAATATTTATTAAGATTAATATAGTTTTTCATTTGTCTTGGAAGTCCTTTACTGTAAAGATAATTCTTTTGTCTGATGACAAACAGCAGCCACAATGATTATTCTGGACCTCCACGCTGAAAAGGAAAACATAAAGCAATAAGGTTAGGTTAGATGTTAAATTGACACAGGAAATGTTTTCATGGCTACTATTCAAACTAACTTATACAAATTTTAAGCAAATTTCAGGTTTTTCATAACTCTACACCCTTATATTCATTGTTATGATTTCAGATCTAGAAGGGCCTCAAGGTTGACCTACTTCAATTGTCCCCACATTTCTTGTCTAAGAGGCTCTTCTCTGAAGAATTTTTGAGGACACCAAGAAGCTTTTATTCATGTGGTTTTTATCAGTAACATAACCTGCAGATTTCTTGAGGGCTCCAATGATGGTTTGTTTTTACAGTCTGGCCTACATCCCCATCTGTCTTAGCTATGACATCCTTGGCAAGACAATGGGAAGAGCACAGAAATCAAAATGAAATTCCAAAGCTGATATGTTAATGGTGTTTTGCACAGCCTTATGATAGAGCAACAACGTACTTGGATAAATTCCATTTCTTCTTGAGATACAGGTTTCCTTCTGTATTTCTGAGGTAATGTTTTTATTATTTCTGCAGTGTCTGGTGGACCGTGATGCATCAGCAAATCTGGTGATTTAGTCCCCTTAGAATGTTGTGAAATTACAGGTGAGTGAGATGGCAGCCCCGCTGATCTCAAAGTTTCTGTTACTGAAAGACACAGAACCTAATTAGAGAAATTATCCAGGTGTTGCAATATATTATTTTGAGTTATCTTCTATTGAATGATCAATTCATTCTTAAAATCAACATTCTTTTCAAAAGATATAAAGAGGTAGTTTTTGTTTTCAGTGCTGGAGATGGAACCCAGGGAGTTGTACATGCTACGTACAACTTGGAGATTGGCTACAGTCCCAGCCCTTTTTTATTTTATTTATTTATTTATTTTTAATTTTTGTGTAGGGGTCTCACTACATTACTAAACAGGCTGTCCTCAAACTACTGAGCTCATTCTCTGGCTAGAGCCTCCAAGGTGGTGGCATGCATCATTTTACCTAGAAAGCAGGTAGTTTTAAGCAAGTGAATTACTAAAATGAACATAAAATTTGTAAAACAATAAAATTTCTTGTTAGAGGTGTTCAACCATTGTGGGTGACTTACATTATTTAAGTTTTTGTCTTGTAACCTCTTAAAGGCCACACACGGTGAAGTTTACAGGTAATGTCTTATAATGGGGAATAACAAAGTTAGTAAATGAGAATACTTTTTTCAACATCTTAATTTTTCAATAGTTAAAATAAAATTTTAAATCCCTATGATAACTGTTGAAATTCTTCTGGAATTAAAGATCAAGTATCAAGAGAGACACACAGGATTTAGTAAAATAAAAAACAGAAGGCACTCTAGCTCAATTGGTAGAGTGCTTGCCTCACATGCATTAAGGCCCTAGGTTCAATCCCCTGCACCACCCAAAAAAAAGGGAAGAATTTCAGAATCTTCTCTAATTTATAAGGTCGTTATATTATAGTCAGTAACTGCTAAGGGTTCAGGCAATCCAAGAAACAGTTACTGACTGAATGAATAGGTAAAGGAGTAAATGAAAGAAAAGCTGGTTAGCTGGGAGATAAATGTAAGAATGGTTACTATTCCTCATAATCTCTATAAATAAAAGCAGAGGCGAATCTTCCCAAAAGATGGAAGAAGGTGCAGTGGAACACACCTTCCCAAGGACTTGGAAGGATACAGACAGTTGGATCACAAGTTTGAGGCCAGCCTCAGCAATTTACTGAGACCCTTAATAACTTAATGGGACCCTGTCTGAAAATAAAAAATAAAAGTAAGTCGGGCAAGGTGGCACATGCCTATTATTCCAGCAACTAGGGAGGCTGGGGCAGGAGGATTACAAATTCAAAGCCAGCCTCAACAATAAGGCCCTAAGCAACTCAGTGAGACCCTATCTCTAAATAAAATACAAAACAGGGCTGGGGATGTTGCTCAGTGGTTAAGTACCCGAGTTTAATCCCTAATACCAAAAAAATAAATAAGATATAAAAAAATTGGCTGGCGATGTTGCTCAGTGGTTAAGCACACTGGTGCCAAAAAAAAAAAAAAAAGAAGAAATATTGCTTATAACAGAATATCATTTCTAAATATGCATACTTTTTTTTTAATCTAAATAGAATATCACTTACCACTGAGTTTAGGATTGTCTCTTCTGTCAGGAAATCTTATTAATGGAGTATGTGGCTTGACTACCTAAAGGAAAAATAAAATGCATGACAAAAAATAACCTCATTAACTGTAAAAGCAATGATCTATACTAATCCTAATAGATACGTTTGTTAAAATAAATTACTACTTGACACCATCTTTAAATTGTATTTTTCCCCAACCAAGGAAACTGATCTATGAATTATTAATGTATCAGTTATTCATAACTTTGTAGTTTATACATTCTTTTTTCTGTACTAGGGATTAAACTCAGGGCGTCTGCATAGCAAGGCAAGCCCTCTACCACTGTACCGCTGAGCTACATTCCAGCCTTTTTTACTTGTTTTTTTTTGCATTAAGGATTGAACCCAGGCTTAACCACTGAGCCACATCCCCAGCCCTTTTTTGTATTTTATTTAGAGACAAGTACTCATTGAGTTGCTTCAGGCCTCACTAAGTTGCAGAGGCTGGCATTGAACTTGTGCTCTTCCTGCCTCAGCCTCCTGAGCTGCTGGGATTACAGGCGTGAACCACCATGCCCAGCTCAACTTTATTTTGAGACAGGGTCCAGCTAAATTGCCCAAGCTGGTGTCAAATTTGTGATCCTCCTGCCTCAGCTTCTAGAGTAGCTGGAATTACAGGCGTGTCACTAGGATACCTAACCATCACAGGTTTTTGTGGGGTTTTTTTCCTTTTTTGGTACTGGGGACTGAACCCATGTGTACTTTATCACTATACTACATCCCTATTCTTTTTTTTTTTTTTGTAGTTGTAGATGGACAGAACGTCTTTATTTTTTTATTTTCATGTGATGCTAAGGATCTAATCCAGTGCCTCACACGTTAGGCAAGTGCTCTACCACTGAACTACAGCCCCAACCCTCCATCCAATTCCTTTTTATTTTGTACTTTGAGACAGGATCTCACTAAGTCGTTTAGGATCTTGCTAAATTGCTGAGGCTGGTTTGGAACTTGAAATCCTCCTTCCTCAGCCTCCCAAAATTGCTGGGATTACAGGCGTGTGCCACTGTGTCCAGTACAAGATTTTTTAATGTACTAACAACTGACCTCAAAACCACCCAATGAAGAGGATGGCATGGATTTTGTGTTCTGTGACTTATAGATTGGTAAGAAAAGAATTGGAAGTTTCCTAATCTGTATGGAGTGTGGTTTCTCTACTATGTTAATATGTAACAGTTTAAAATAGTATAGAAAGCAACTGTATTGAAAACTAGGTCATTTTAAAAACACCTGTTCTGACTACCAAAGTAACATATAATCTGTATAAAAATTTTGGCTGAGACAGGAGGTTCGCGAGTTCAAAGCCAGCCTCAGCAAAAGCAAGGCACTAAGCAACTCAGTGAGACCCTGTCTCTAAAATACAAAATAGGGCTGAGGATGAATCCCCACCCCAATACCCCTCCCAAAATTTTTTTTTTTAATTTTGGGAAAAATGAAGAAAAGCACAAAGGAGAAAATACTGTCTATAACCTCCAAATCCATATACAACAGATTAAAATATTTGATAGCTTTGTCTTTTTTCTTTACCTATCAAAATACTTATTTTTAGAATAATGTTTTTCTAACTGGTATTTTCATACCTAAAATTACAGATAGTGTTATAGAGGACCTCAAATGAGCCTATCCATAGGAAACCTCCTGAATATACAGTGCTAAAAAATCTAATGAACAGAGTACTATTTTTTTCAACTAATGTAATATGCAAATTGTTATGTAACTGAGACTGAAGTATGTTTATCTGCAATATATTTGTATATATTATAATTTTTATATGGGTACAGAAGTAAATAAAGTGTTAGGGCCAGCCTGAAAAGTCACCACCATAATTCTACTGCTCAGAAAATGCTGGAATGTGTTTTCTTCCTTAGACTAAAAGCATGTTTATCTGCATTGTTAAAATGCTTCTCTAACAATTTTTCTCCTTGAATAGCTAAGATTCTTAAAATATTCTATTTACTGTCACTCCTCTAGTTTAAGTTTGAAAAATGTTTCACAATTTTCACGATAAAGCTCATACTTTTTTAAAAAATATTTTTAGTTGTACATGGACACAATACCTCTATTTATTTATTTTCTGTAAATATTAATTTTGTAGTTGTAGGTGCACACAATATCTTTATTTCATTTTTATGTGGTGCTGAGGATTGAACCCAGTGCCTCATACATGCTAGGCAAGCGAGCATTCCACCACTGAGCCACAATCCCAGCCCAAAAGTTCAAACTCTTAGCACTCACAAGGCCTATCAGAAACTAGCCTCTCCTTACCTCAGTTTTATTCCCAGCCACTATCTAATGTACTTGTCCTTCCATATATTCTCAAGTACTTCTCATTTCCCTAATTTATCATGCTATTTCCATGCCCATTTCATCTGAAGCTTACATCCTTTCCCAGGAATTCTCTTCCCCATTCCACTTCCATGTCTATCATTACGACCACTATAATCCCTTAAGACAGCTCAAACATCACTCCTCTCTAAACAGCTTTCCCTATTCCACAAACTGATTTAAAAAACCTCTCATATGACTATTTTCTCTAGTGTTGCTATCTCCTATGGAATGAAGCTCAAGTCTCTGGCTATCTCTAGCCATTACAGATGATTTTCCCCCAATAAGTACAACTAGTCCTTCAAAATAAATGTTTTATTTGAATGAGAAAAATAAATAAAATGGATCTAATATCTTAATGCAGGGGCTGGGGATGTGGCTCAAGCGGTAGTGCGCTCGCCTGGCATGTGTGCGGCCCGGTTCGATCCTCAGCACCACATACAAACAAAGATGTTGTGTTCGCCGAAAACTAAAAAATTCTCTCTCTCTTTAAACAGTCTTAAAAACAAAACAAACAAACAAACAAAAAAAACCCTAATATCTTAATGTAAAAAAACAAAACCAAAATTGCATAGAACTCTACTCAAGAGCCCAAATGAATCCATATAAATATGATTAAATAAGCTATGTGAACTGTACTGATATCAGTTTCCTGGTTTTGATATTATATTACACATATACAAGATGTTACCACTATCCCAATTGATCATGGACTGAAATTCCTAACTGAAGTTATAATTTTCTGTCATATCATGTGATCCTTGTTTCTGATTTGGGACCTAATATAAATAAACCTGCCATTAACTTCTTAAAAATATTTTTATTGGGCTGGGGATGTGGCTCAAGCGGTGGCACGCTCCCCTGGCATGCGTGCGGCCCAGGTTCGATCCTCAGCACCACATACAAACAGAGATGTTGTGTCTGCCGAAAACTAAAAAATTTTTAAAAAATTAAAAAATTGTATTAGTTGTTGATGGGCCTTTATTTTATTTACTTATTTATATGTGGTGATGAGAATCGAACCCAGTGCCTCACGCATGCTAGGCAAGTGCTCTTCCACTGAGCTATAACCCCAGCCCTGCTATTAACTTTCTATCAGCATTTTGTGTTTTCTTGTTTTCTGTTTACAGTACTGGGGATTGAAACCAGGGCCTGAAACATGCTAAGCAAGTGCTCTATCACTGAGATACAGCTGCAGCCCATACAAGTCTTTTTGTAGGTATATGCATTCACTTATTTTGGGTAATAAACCTATAAGTATACTTGCTGAGTCATAGAGAAATGTTTTTTAAAGACTGGCAGTTCTCCATAGTGGCTGTACCATTTCACACATCCACCAGCAATGTATGAGGGTTTCAGTACTTCCTGTTCACATCACCATTTGGTATTGTCAGTCTTTTAAATTTTAGTTGCAAGGGCTATGGGTGTAGTTGAGAGACAAGAGCAAGTGCTTAGCATACATGAGGTCCTGAGTTCAATCCCAAGCAATGAAAAAATAAATTTAAGCCACTTTGGTGGATGTACAGTACCTCCTAGTTTTAATTTGTATTTTGCTGGCAAGTATGGATTACTGAGCACCTTTCATGTTTATTGCTTATTTACTGTTTTATTATGCAGCATCAACTCCCTGACCCATTTTAAATTGGGTTACATATTTATTATTGATATTATGGTTATGTAGTCCTTTGTCAGGTTTCTGTCTTTAGAGAATCCTTAATTAGTTAATGCTCAGTAACCACCCACTGAATAAATAAGTGAGCATCATTTATTGCAATGGAACCAAAGACTGGAATCTAGAATTATCTTTCAGACAACTTCTGGAACTTCAGGAAAAGGTCTTTTAAGAGACGTACTAATTAATGTAAAGGGAAATGCACCTCTCATATCAAAGACAAAAGCTAATCACTATAACATGCTTCTAGGGTTGGAAAAAAGACCACATAACCCAATTTACAAAAGGTCGTGCCTATTTATATACCAAATTTACCTCTCCTATTTAAGATGGAGAAGCAAAGGAAAAGGTGTCAAGAGTTAGTAGGTCATAGGTGGATTAACAATGTTACTTCAGCTGCCTATCTAAACAGGGAAAAAAGGTTTGGGAAATAACACTAAAACATATTCTAGTAATAAAGTTAAGGAAAATATTTTTCTATTTCCCCATTCAGCCTGTAGACAGATGCCTGAAGAAGGTGGGCTGAACCGGCCTCTGGCGAGGTCAAGGCTGTAGGAACCAGTTATCCCGACATTCCCAAGACCTTGAAGGGACACTGGGTCAGATCCGGCGGTCGCTTCCTTTAACGCTCCGCTATCGCCTTACTCCGGATTGGCCCACTGGGGACAGTACAGACAATACTAGACAGCGATTGGCCAGGCTACTAGAGGGCAGCGTAGCCCGCAAACTAAGGCTAGGGAGGACCTGGCGGAGGAGTCCAGGGACCCCAGACCAGTACGTACCTATCTGCGGAGATGTCGCTTTCCCACTGCCGGGCTCGAACCCTCAGCTCCGGACCCTGGCTTAACTGCCCGACGCAATGGGCTTAAGCTCCCATTCTCATACACCCCTGGCGCAGCCATGCCCCTATTCAGGGCCGCGGTCAGCACGCATCCTGTGCCACCGCCTTTCCTCCCTCGCGCCATTGCCACATCTGCACCATCTCTCTACCCAACGTGATAAAAAACTACCGAGTCTCTTTACCTGAACGACCCTGCTGGCAGACGCCATTTTGCTGCCCATCATGACCCCCGAGAAGGGGCAGCTTCCGGGGCGCAAGCAAACAGCAGTGGTACCGGGGAGTCCTGGGCATCTGGGGGCGGGGCCTGCCTGTGGCGTCACGGGGAGGAGCGAAAGGCTCTGGGGCAAGGTCCTCCTCGGCTCTGTGGATAGCTCCACCCCTCTGCGCCTGACCCCGCCCGGCTCCTCTTCCCGCGCTGGGCCTGAACCTTATTCTCCATTTCTATTGTTGTTTTGCAGTTTAGGATTTGTGATGGGTTTATTTGGTTCAGCCGCCTGAGTTATCAAGCATTATTCCCTTCCCAGATCGCCAGGGTTTTTTTTTTTTTGGTACCAGGGATTGAACCTAGGAGCTTTTAACCTCTGAGCCACCTCCCCGGCTCTTTTTTGTATTTTATTTAGAGACAGGGTCTGCTAAATTGCTTAGGGCCTCCCTAAATTACTGAGGCTGATTTTGAACTCATAATCCTGCCTCAACTCCTGAGCTGCTAGGATTACAGGTGTGCACCACTGCGCTGGGCAAAGGTAGCCAGTTTTTAATTTCGATATAGTTTAAAATTTAATTAGAAAGCTTATAAGTAATACAGGCTGTTTTGGTTTCCTAAAATGAACAAACTTGACAAAACTTGGGTTTATAGGCAAGCTCAGAATGGTCAATTTTCTTTTAATAAAGGCCACACCATACTCCTTCGCTGATTTGCAGTGTTTGATTTTAATCTGTTCCTAGTTTCTCTAATTCATTATTCCTGATAATGAACTGCTGCCTCTGCTTCATGTTATAAAACTCTTAAATCCAGGGTCTAATTATTATTTTTTAAACTTAAAACAGTTATATCATTACTCCAAAATTAACATTAAATTCTATATTAGTTAATGCTTACATCACTATTTTAATACACAACATGTTGTAGCTCCTTAACTTTGTAGTAATATAACCTCAAACTGCTGTTAAATTTTTTTTCGTCTTTTATGTAGTATTAGGGATTAAATTCAAGGGCCCTCCAACACCAAACTACATGCCCAGAACCTTTTTGGGATTACAGGCTGTAGTAATTTATATTTCTAAAAGCCACCCATTTAGTAATCTATCATTAACCTACATTGTCAAAACAAATTGATCATTCTAAATATTTAGCAACAGGTAAGGTGGCTCACACCTATAATCCCAGCTATTCAGGAGGCCAAAGGCTGGAGGATCCCAATTGGAGACCAGCCTAGGCAATTTAGCTAGATCCTGTCTCAGAGAAGAAAATAAAAGGGTTTGACCTTTTATGCCTGTAATCTCAGCAACTCCAGAGGCTGAGGCTGTAAGATTGCAAATTCAAGGTCAGCAATTTGGTGAATCCCTAAATTACTTACTGAGACCTTGTATAAAAACAAAGTCAGGCCTGGTGGCACACGCCTGTAATCCCAGTAGAGTGGTTTGGGAGGCTGAGGCAGGAGGATCACAAGTTCAAAGTCAGCCTTAGCAATTTAACTTGGTCCTGTCTCAAAATAAAAAATTAAAAGGGTTGCAGATGTGGCTCAGTGGTTTAATGCACATGGGTTTAATCCCTGGTACAAAAAAAATTAATAAATTATTAAATATTAAATAAGAAAGGAAAATTAAAACAAAAAATATTAATAAAAATGGTTGGGGATATAGCTTAATGGTAAAGCGCCTCTGAGTTTAATCCCCACTACCAATAAAATAAAAGGGCTGGAAAATGTAGTTCAGGGATAAAGTGCCCCTGGGTTCAATACCAAGTACTGATTAAAAGAGGGAATGTAAGGGTCCCGCGAAACGTCGGAGAAAGAGACCACCAAGTGACCACTCATGCAATTGGCAAAAGGGGGATTTATTGAACCAGCATGCTGGGGCTCCGTGCCCACTCAAGAAGGGAAAGCAGCCCAGAGCCCTGAGCAGGGGCTGAGCACTGCTTAAGTACACTTTTTGGGGAGGGTGGAGGGCTTTGTATACATCAGAACAAATCATCATGAGGCGCGGGAAAATTGAACAACAACTCCTAAACATGATTAGTTCATTCATTGGCGGGAACAGGTCAGGCAGGAGTGATAGGTCATTCCTAAGGAGGGGGTTACATTCAAACTGATTGGTTCAGGCCCTGCAAGGCCTGCGTGCAACCACACAGACCCCTTCAGTTATTAAACAACCAGACAATCAGGGGAAATGTTTACTGGGCGGTCCTAAGCATTGTCTTAACAGCTACAGAAATTTAACTCAGACCTTGCAGCTTAGAAACTTTTACAACACCCGGTCTTTTACCCTTTAACTTTTACGCTTTAACTTCAATTTCTTTTACCCTTACAAGAAAAGAAAGGATATATATATATATATTTTTTTTTGGGGGGGGGGGTGGTGGGCACTTCTGATTAGCATGTCTGTGGAGAAGCCTACTTAAAATTTTTCAAAATTTGTTTAATAGCACAGATGCTAAAATTGGACTGATAACAATTCTCTAACAGGCAAAGGACATTAATAGGAAGCTTGCAGAAAAAAATAAAAACAACCCTTTAAAAATATTGAGAGGCTAGGCCTGGTTGTTTGGGCCTGTAATTCCAGCTACTTGGGAGGCTAAGGCAGGAGGATCTCAAGTTCAAGGCCAGTTTAGGGAAACCCTGTCTCAAAATGAAAAATAGAAAGGGCTGGAGATATAACTCTATTGTAGAGCACCACAAGGTTAAATCCCCAGTACTGGGGGGGGGGGGGGGAAAGTTTAAAACATTTAATTTTTCTTATTCTAAGATAAAGTTAAACTATACTGAAATATTTTGATCTTCTGTCAAGTTGGCAAATACAAATAAGATGATGAGGAAAGAGGCACACACATCTTTGGTGGGAAAAAAAGATAATATAATCTATATGGAGATTATATATATTATATATAATTTGGTAATTTTAAAATGTAAAATTACTAATAATTTATCCTTTCACCTGGTATACACATTTCTAAGAATTTATTCAAAAAGATTATCTATTGCAACATTATTTGTTTTGTTATGTTTTTAAATTTTTTTATTCTAATTTGTTATATATGACAGAAGAATGCATTTCAATTCATGGTACAAATATAGAGCACAATTTTTCTTTTTTTTAATATTTATTTTTTAGTTGGACACATACCCTTATTTTATTCATTTATTTTTATGTGGTGCTGAGGATCAAACCTAGCACCTCTCCCGTACTAGGCAAGCGCTCTACCACTGAACCACAACCCCAGCTCCAAGAGCACATTTTTTCATGTCTCTGGTTGTATACAAAGTAGAGTCACACCATTCGTGTCTTCATATATGTACTTGGGGTAATGATGTCCATCTCATTCCACTGTCTTTCCTATCCCATGCCCCCTCCCTTCCCCTCCCTCCCCTTTGCCCTATCTAAACATTCTTTGTATTAGAAAGAATTGGAAGTCATAAATTTTATAAAGAAGGAATTGGGGAGCCAGGGGTTGTGGTTCATGCCTGTAATCCCAGTGGCTGGGAAGGCTAAGGCAGGAGGATCACAAGTTCAAAGCAAGCCTTAGCAATTTAGCAAGGCCCTAAGCAGTTTAGCAAGACCCTGTCTCTAAATAAAAATATAAAAAGGGGGCTGAGGTTGTGGCTCAGCGGTAGAGCGCTTGCCTAGCATATCCGAGACTCTAGGTTCGATCCTCAGCACCACATCAAAATAAATAAATAAATGAATAAAGGTGTTGTGTCCAACTACAACTAAAAAATTAAAAATATATATATAGGGGCTGGGGTTGTGGTTCAGTGGTAGAGTACTTGCCCTAGCATGTGCAAGGCCCTGGGTTTGATTCTCAGCACCACATAAAAATAAGTAAACAAAATAAAGATATTTTGTCCAACTACAACTAAAAAGAAATAAATATAAAAAAAAATATATAAAGGGCTGGGGATGAGGCTCAGTGGTGGTTGACCGCCCTTGGGTTCAATCCCTGGTACCAAAAAAAAAAAAGAGAGAGAGAGAGAAGGAATTGGCTAAACAACAGAATATCCCCACTATGTGATATTGTGTAACTGTGAAAAGAGAGAGCTAGAAACAAGAAAAAGAAAGAGGGAGGAGGAGGAAGTTCTTTTTTTTTTTTTAAATATTATTTATTTTTAGTTTTTCGGCAGACACAACATCTTTGTTTGTATGTGGTGCTGAGGATCGAACCTGGGCCGCACGCATGCCAGGCGATGCACCACCACTTGAGCCACATCCCCAGCCCCAAGGAGGAAGTTCTTTTAGATATAGGTTAGTGAAAAAAGCAAGGTGCAGAACAGTGCATATAATATCCTACCTTTTATATAAGAAAGGAGTAATAAAGGGGCTGGGGTTGTGACTCTGGGGTAGAGCACTTGCCTGGCACACATGATGTACTGGGTTTGATCCTCAGCACCACATAAAAACAAAATAAAGGTATTGTGTTCACCTACAACTAAAAAATATATATATTAAAAAAAAAAAAAGAAAGGAGGGGCTGGGGTTGTGGCTCAGAGGTAGAGTTCTTGCCTAGTATGTGCGAGGTCCTTGGTTCGATCCTCAGCACCACATAAAAATAAATAAATAAAGGTATTGTGTCCAATTACAATTAAAATAAATAAATAAATATTTTTTAAAAGAAAGGAGTAAAAATAAGCATATTAGTATTTGTATCTACAGAGGGAACCAGGATACCCAGGTGTAATAGAGATTATTGGTGCTCACTAAACATCCTAGCCTCAATCCAGGTTAGGTTGTGAGATCATACAGCTAGTTCTTACCAGCAGTTCCAGAAGAAAAGCAAGATGTGTAACTTTCAGGCTGAAGTAGTAAGTAAGAGTTGTGACCTTCTCTATTCCCTATTGCACTAATTTTGGGGCTGTGGAAAGGAATCCAGATGGTGAGGCTTCAAGATGGAACTGATTTGTGCAACTATACAGGCTTTTGTGTAAATAAGAAGCGAAAGTTGCTAGAAGAACTAGGCAAAGTGGCTCATGTCTATAATCCTAGCAGCTCAGGAGGCCAAGGCAGAAGATTCTCAAGTTCGAGGTCAGCCTCAGCAACTTGGCGAGGCCCTAAGTAATTTAGTGAGACCCTGGATAAAAACAAAAAAAGCCAGGCATGGTGGCACATGTCTGTAATCCCAGCAACTCAGGAGGCTGGGTCAGGAGGATTGGGAATTCAAACCCAGCCTTTTAGCAATTTAGAGAGGTCTTAAGCAACTCAGTGAGACCATCTCTAAATAAAATACAAAATGGAACTGGGGATGTGGCTCAGTGGTCAAGTGCCCCCCCTGAGTTCAATCCCTGGTACAAAAAAAAAAAAAAAATCAGCATACTATACTGACGCAGCTACACCAACGTTTATAGCAGTTCAATTCACAATAGCTAAACTGTGGAACCAACCTAGATGCTCTTCAATAGGTGAATGGATAAATAAACTGTGATTTTATATATATATATATATATATATATATATATATATATATACTCAATGGAATGTTACTCAGCTTTAAAAGAGAATAAAATTATGGCATTTTCAGGTAAATGGATGGAGTTGGAGAATATCATGCTAAGCAAAGTAAGCCAATCTCAAAAAACCAAAGGCCAAATGAATGTTCTTCCTGATAAGTGGATACTTATCCATAATGTGGGGAGGGACATGGGAAGAAGGGAGGAAATTTGACTGGACAAAGGGGAGGGTAAAGGGGGAGACATGGAGGTAGGAAAGATGATGGAATGAGACGGACATCATTACCCTAGGTACATATATGACTGCACATATGGTGCAACTCTATATCATGTACTACCAGAGAAATGAAAATCTGTGCTCCATTTGTGTACAATAAACCAAAATGCATTCTGCTGTCATGTATAACTAATTAGAATGAATTAAAAGGGGGGGGGGAGAGGTGCTGGGAATGTGGCTCAGTGGTTAAGTGCCCCTGGGTTCAAAAACAAAGAGAAAGAAAGAAAGTAGTTGGAAGAGGAAGTGCACATCTCCAATTCCAGCAACCTTGGAGACTGAGACAGGAAGATCAGTTGAGCCCAGAGTTGTAGGTCATCCTGGGAAATATAGCAAAACCCCATTTCAAAAGAAGAAGCCAGGTCTGGTGACACATGCCTGTAATCCCAGTGACTCAGGAGGCTGAAGAATAAGAATTGGAAATTCAAGGCCAGGGTGGGCAACTTAGAGAAACTCTGTCTCAAAAAATAAAAGGGATTGGGGATGTAGCTCAGTGGTAGATAGCCCCTTGGCCCATCACCAGTATGGGGGTGAGGAGGAGGATGAAAAAGAAGAAAAGAAGGAGAAGGAGAAACAAACCTTTTTTATGTTAAACTGAGGTTTCTAAAAGTTGTGTGTTTCATCAGCTAGGATTGATTGTCCTAATGTGGAATTTCTCTGCAAGTGTGAAACTGCTACAACACAAACCTACAGTATGTACCATGGGGTGGTGAGGCAATGGGAGAAAGGTAATTATTTTTAAAGTTTATCATTTCACTTGGCAAAACCACCTGTTGTGGTAACTTAGGAGGGAAAATCATGTGGCACTAGGTTAAGAAGAAAAGTAGGGGGGTTGGTAGTTAGGAGTGGTGGCTGTGTTTGCCAAGACATTACTAAAGAGATAAATTCAGGAAAGTATTGGCCATTTTGCAAGCAAGCGGACATAAAAGGAAATAGCTTG
Organism: Marmota flaviventris; assembly: GCF_047511675.1. Lineage (NCBI taxonomy): Eukaryota > Metazoa > Chordata > Mammalia > Rodentia > Sciuridae > Marmota > Marmota flaviventris. Next base: position 110,933,161 of record NC_092502.1, read on the forward strand.
CATTCAGAAATGCAGAATTTGCAGATTTGATCAATTGTTTGCTTCTAGACCCCCAAATGAGAAAGATGAAATTTTTTTTTTCAATTGTTATTTTTATTTTGAGATAATTGTAGATTCACATGCAGTTGAAAGAAATAAAAATCACCTGGATAATTTTCCCAGTTTCACCCAGTGGTAAACATTTTTCAAAACTATACTACATTATTACAACTATGATATTGGCATTGATACAGTCAAGATGCAAAACAGTTCCCTTACCTCCTGTTAACAACTAAACCCACTTCTCTCCTACCCCTCTTCCATCACGACTCCTGGAAATCACTAACCTGTTCTGTATTTTATACTTTTGTCATTTCAGTGGTGTTACAAATAGAATTATATAGTATGAAACCTTTGAGACTGGTTTTATTTACTTTTTTTTTTCATTCTTATAATTCCCTGGAGATTCATCCAGTTTGTAGCATATATCAATAATTTGTTCTTTTTATTGTTGAGTAGTACTCCATGATATAGATACATCATTCTAACCTTTTATTCATGGAAAGACATCAGTGTTGTTTTCAACTGAGGTTATTAGAAATAAATTTATCATTAACATTAATGTAGTGATATAACACAGTATTTATTTCTCTGGGATAAATGACCAAAAGTACAATTCTAGGGGCATATGGTAGTTGCATTTTTAGTTTTTGTAAGAACTATTTTCCAGGCTAGAAATTTATTTTTTTAAAATTTTTTTATATATAACATCACTTTTATTAATTTTCTTCAATCACATTTTGGTTTTACAGATCTGGCCTCTGAGTGATTTTGGATTTCTACGAGACAGCCCAAATGGCCACAGATTTTCTGATAATTAGCAAGCATTTATTCTTTTGACTTGATTATTGTTTCCTGTTCAAGTGAATTTATTACTGCAGTTGAAACCATGTACTTAACCAATAAACTATCTGCTGTTCAGTTTTAGTTATTTGTTAAATGTAAAGAAAAGCAATCCATTCTGCAAACTCTTGTTCAAAATATTTCTGTAAAAATAAGTATAACCCAAGATCAGTGTTTCATCTAGATTTTATGTTATATATAAAATATTTGCAGGGGGACCTGAATGACTATACCTCACTTGCAAATTTTTTGTCTTATATAAGTAAAGTGAAAATAACCTACTCTTCTTGAAAGTGCCTTATACTTCAGCTATAGTAAGTAAGTCAGAATAGTAACTATTCTTATTTATAAGTTCAATCTGCAACATCAGGAGTTCATTCTAAGTAAAAAGCTTCTAAGTTATATGCTTGACTCACTCATTTGAAGTTAAGTAAAAAAGTTTCGGTGATCCCATAAGAGATTCTATCAAGTTCTTTAAATGAGTTCTGATTTAGACTGTACAAGAATATTAAATGTATAGAAAAATACATCTTTAAGAATATGACATTTACAGGCTATTGTAGGCAATAATACTTTATAAAGTCCATCATACCAGCAATAAAATGGTTCTTATTCACAAATATGGCAATTAACACCAAACCTTAACACCTTGAAATAAAAAGGAAAGGGATGTACCAATTTCAGACTATTTTTTAAAGCTTCCATATTCTAAATTATACTTAAAGTTGAAGACGGTGAGGTTCATACATTTTAGAACTAGAAGGCCAGGACTGGAGCCAAGTCTTAATTCCAAATCTATTTTTCTAGTTGTCACTTCACATTTTTTATTCTTCGTATTCAGCCTTCATTATGGGAGAACTGGGATAACATATTGTTCACAGAGATTCTAATTTAATTATAATGACACTAGAATTTGAGGTAGGTATAAAATAGGCCTATAACTGTAACCTGTTGGGAACATTATCAGTTAGACACTTTATAAATATAAAGGAATATGATGATAATATTTCCCAATAAGAGACATATTTATGTTAAGAAAAATAATTCTTATGTTTTATCAAGGAGAAAACAAAGGTTTTAAGATGGGAATCCATAAAATATAACTCAAGTCCTTTTTATGGCAACGTAAATATAGTTTATAAGTACATATAAATAACTACATTAATCTTTTAAAATGTAGGTGATCTCTGCTTGATAATCTTCTCGTTTCTTTGCAAATAATAGGTAAGAAAAAAAAATCCATTTCCTTAATGCTCGAATGGCCTCTCATCATCATGTCTGAATATACAGTTGAAGTATTCCAATAGTAGTCAACAATTTTAGCTATAATGAAGTAGTTCTATAATTAGTGAACATGTATCACAAGAAATCAGGTTAACTTCTTCTGCTTCATCTTTGGAAACACTGTATTTTCCACCACATCGGCAACTCAGAAAAAAAGAATGCCGCTGCAGGTCATACTCTTTTTTTGTCTCTTCATTCCCTAGAATTTTCCATGCCTGATCAACTTCGATGAACTTCTGTATACATTCCTCCACTGTTCCTGCTGGCACATCTGTACTTTGTTTATCTGGATGATACATCAGTATGAGCTTTTGATACTTTTGTTTTAGGTCTGACACATCTGCAGATGGGTCTGCTCCCAGAATGCTGTACCAATCCTTTTTTGGTAACTGCTCAAATGCCATCATCCATTAAACAAGAAGTGGGTCTTCTCAGATTCGCCAACTTCACACAGCCAAGGAGGCCCGCTCGCTGCCGGCTCTCGAATACCGGCTAGGACTAGGACCCAGGCTAGGAATTTAGCTCAGTGGTAAAGTGCTTACTTATGTGAGGCCCTGGGTTTGATCCTCAGCACTGTGAAACAAACAAAGCCACTTTTCCAGAGTGTCTATGTCATTTTACCTTCGACTTTCATTTGTATCTTAAGGGTCCCTGGAATTGCACTCCTTGTCATTTAGTCCAGAGAAATAAATACTTTTTATACCTGTACATGAGTATAAATTTATTTATACATTTATAGCCCAAACTGAAAACAACACAGAAGTCCTTCCATGAGTAAATAGTTAGAATGATTATTTCATGACAAAGGCTTTGTGCCCAGTGTGTTACTTTTGGCAAGCAATGAAATCTTTATGAGGTGAGACCTAATGAGAGATATATAGGTCAGGTCACTTGGGGCATATTTTTTAAAGGAATAGTGGGACCCCAGCCCCTTCCTTCTTTTGCTTTCCAGACACGAGCAGAACAATTTTGCTTTACCACCATATGCTGCCAAACAACAGGGCCAAGTGATCATGGACTGAAACCTCCAAAACTGTTGAGCCAAATGAACCTTTTCACTTTACAAGTGACTACTTCAGGTATTTTGAAAGCTGATTTAGTCAGTGGGGTGTTTGTTTGTTTTGTTTTGTTTTTCCTGCTGTGACCAAAAGATCTCACAAGAACAATTTGGGAGGAGGAAAACTTTATTTGGTGCTTATGGTTTCATAAGTCTCAGTCCATAGGCAGCCAGCCAGTATTATGGTTTTGACTACTGTTAATGGGCCACTGTTATGAGTCTCCTAATTCATATTGGGTCCAGATAGTATTATAATAGAAGGTGAGGCATCTTTTTATTTCTTCAGGTTATCAAAGTAGAAGGAGTCCCAGAGGCTGAGAATACTGCCACAAGGGGACTCATGTGCTATACAGGTATTTCCTTCCATGGTTATCTGTGAAAGAGGAAACCCTAAGGATCTTGGGACTAGATTCCATCCAAAGCATCCCTCAGAGGAATGAGATATCTCTGATTTAGGTATCCCTGCGGCATCCCCTGGGGATCCTGGCTTAGGTGGCCAGACTTATTTAGCCCTTAAGAGTGCACAGTAGTAAATTGTTGAATGTTCCCTAGAGCATATTCTTTCTCTAATCCTTTGAGTCCCTTTTGGCTCCTAAGTTGCTCACTGAGATGATAGATGCCTTTGTAGATTGCCGTAGTAGCAAAGAATTGATTGCAAAAAACAAGGAGTCACATGAAGCCTAGGGCTGGGGTGAAGGATGAGAAACCAGCACAGAGGCCCAGGAGGGTAAGTCCCAGTTTGTTTTCTCTAGGGTGTTTTTTTTTTTTTTTTTTTTCTTTTAGCTGCATATGGACTCAATACCTTTATTTATTTTTATGTGGTGTTGAGGATTAAACCCAGTGCTTCACAAGTGTTAGGCAAGCACTCTACCACTGAGCTACAACCCCAGCCCTCTGGGGTGCTTTCTTAACCTTGGGGTGAGGTAGAATTTTTCCCCAAGGGAGGTGACCAACAATAATTTGTAAGACTCCTGGATGTAGTGCCTGACTTTGGGCATCCTTGTAACTATTTTTTTAAAGCCTTCTTTTTAGTTGTAGATGGGCACCATACCTTTATTTTATTTATTTATGTGGTGCTGAGGATAGAACCCAATGCCCCACACATGTGAGACAAATGTTCTACCAATGATCCATAACCCCAGCCCCCTTGTATTTTTGAGTCCAATGAAATTCAGCCTTCCTACTCAAGAGGCTAAGGAGCACTCAGCCTACTTTATCAGCCAGGGACTGGGTGGCCATATTCCAGCAATCCAAATCATGCTCCCACTTTTTTTTTTGGTCAAATTTAATTAATAAAAGGGACAGTAATTGCTCTCCTGGTTAGGCCCATGTTCTAGTGCATAAGACAGAAAATTGTAGGAGGCATAAACACATTAAAAGGAAATCCATGCACAAATGCACACAAAGAATCCTGAGGAGCCAGTGTAGGCACATAGCAAGAGAGGCTGATACCAGAGGTTCCAGTAAAGTCACAGTATCTCCACCCTTACAGGCTGAAGAGTTCCCAGGAGGTGCATTCTGATCTTCCCTGAGGATGCCCCAGGGAGAGGGTCAATTGCTCCTCCATCTGAAAGTGGTACTCTCAGAGTCTGATAGAAAGTCTAGAGAAAGCTGGGTCAGGGAGGTGGTGTTAGGACACCCTGATGTTGGCCAGGCCACAGAACCATGTACTTGCTTGCATCACCCATGTTATCATGAGATTGCCTGCTACAAGTCCTGTGAAGGATTCATCACCAGAGTGACTCCTGTGACAAGTCCTATATTCTAATTAGGTGAAAATAAAGTGAGCAACAGGAATAAATGGGCATGACATCTTACCTCCTGGCTGGCTTGCCAATCGTTACCAGAGGAGGGTTGAATATGATGTCAGGGTTAGGCATCACAAACAAAGAATTCACGAGACACATGGAGGTAGCAGACAGTATAGATTTATTGAAAGTGAAATTACACTCTGTAAAGTGCAGCAGGCCGATTGAGAGAGAGTAGCTAAGTCCCCAGTGTCTGAGTGAGTTGTCCTATATCCTCTTTCCACAGACCTGACTAGAAACCCTGCCCCATTTTTCTGGTTGGCTATTTTATTTTCACCTAATTGGAATACAGAACTTGAGGCAGGATTTGTTATGGTGATAAGCCCTCTACAGAACTTGTTGCTATGGCTGTTTCTATGGTGATGTGGGTGGTCCTATGGAGCCAGGGCAGTTCTTATGGTAATGGTGATTTAAGCAGGTACCTGTTTTTGTGATCCCCGCTGACATCTTGATATATTCCAACATCTTGTTATCCCTAGCCTCCTGCCTCAGCAATGAGGCTGAGCTATAAGACTGTGAACTGACCAAGAACCACCCTCAAAGAGGCATTTCAGTAGCTCTTGGAGAAATGGAAGCATTTCTTCCACAATGCCAGCTGTGAAGGACAACCTCTCATTTAAGTGCAAGGCTTAGTGTGTTACATAGCCATAGTGCCTAAACTGGCTAAAAATCAGAATGCTTTCTTGGTAGAAACTGTTTTTACATGCGCTTAATAAACAAAGTGCCTCAAGAAAAAAAGTAAAAGCAGAGTTTCCACCAGTATCCTACTTGAGAGGGTCTCTGTGAGGATTACAAAACAAAAACATTTAAGAATGTAACAGATACATCCTTAACATTGTTTGCCTTTTACATTTTTTTTTTCTTCTTGTGAATTATCAGTAGAGGCTAAAATTTCAAGCACCATCCATCCAAATTCTTCTGGTCTTTTCCCTATGTTCTAAAATAAAACCAGAAAACAGGTGATAAATCTGTGAGAAGACAAATCAAAAAGTATTTCTGGACTAAGAATCCAAACAATCTCAGTGGAATCTTAGGTTCCAAATCAGATCAGTTGGAGAGCTTGAGGACAGAAATAAGTCCTCTGCTCTGAAGGAAAAAGGGTTAGGGTTTAGTACTGCCTCTTTGGCCCTATTTCTAGGGGTGGGGGATAGATTTTCATGGGTGTAAGGCACAAACCAACAATGCCCACAGATGTCCTTTAAAAAAAAAAAAAAAAAAAGACTGCTGAGATAAAACAGCCAGACTTACCTTAAAGCCCTGATATTAAGAAATCCCTGGTGCAAGAGGTTTTGGTTTCAGGAAGTCTCAGTGCTTACAGGCAAATTTCAACATTTCAAGTTGCTGAAATTAGGCTAACTTGCTGGAAATCTGAAGTGCCTTGTGGACTTCAGCCCTGCCCAAGTCTGCATTAGGAAAGCTGCTCCATAGTTAGAACAGTGCTTGCTAGTCTTGAGATCTCTCCTCTATACTTATGGGGGTAGGAAGGGAAGAAACATGGGGCAAGGGAGGGGGAGACCAGAGGGATCAACATCACTCTTGGGGCAGCGTTCAGGATCTGCTTTTTTGCAATTGAGGCTCTGGACAGGCAATTATTGCAGGTTCTCCTTAATATGTATGTTCAAGACTGTTAAGTCACAGCTGGGCACGGTGGCTCACGCCTGTAATCCCAGCAGCTCAGGATGCTGGGGCAGGAGGATTACAAAAGTTCAAAGCCAAGCTTAGCAACGGTTGGGTGCTGAGCAACTCAGTAAGACCCTATCTCTAAATAAAATACAATAGGGCTGGAGATGTGGCTCAGTGGTCAAGTGCCCTGAGTTCAATCCCTGGTATCTCCCCCAAAAAAGAATTGTAAGCCAAGACTGTAAGCCACAATTGCAGAAGCTGTGCCACACTTTTATATTGATAATTCCCTTCCAGTCTGAGGATAGGATAGTCTATTTAGAGCCAGAAATGAGGTCAAAAGTTGGGTGTTAGGGCTGGGGTCATAGTGCAATGGTAGAGCTCTTGCCTAGCATGTGTGAGGCACTGGGTTTGATTCTCAGCCCTGAATATAAATAAATAAAATAAAGGTTCATTGAAACTTAGAAAAAGAAAAAAAATTTGGGTTTCATAGCCCTAATCAAGGCAGGGTTGCTACAGAAAATCCTCGCAGTTTAGCTCTGCCATCTTCCCAGATCTATTCTAGATACTAAACGGTAGTGCATACAACAACTTGAAAAAGCCACCGAAAGGGGGCAGACAAGCTTACTTAAGCCACAAAAGCAAAGGTCTCCCACAATATTGGTAGCAAAATTACTTGGAGAACTTGCTAGAAAGGTAAATCTCCAGAACTATTCACCTCCAAGACCTGGGCAACTAGAGGTACACGACATGTTGGGGGAAAGTGGAGTAGGGTGGAGAAGCGATGGATTCTACTTGAGGCAGAAAAGAGGGAAAAGAAAAAAGAATCAGAGCTGAAAAAGAAAAAAGCTTTGGGAAAACGAGCATGGCAGTGAGCAGATGCACAAAAGCACAAAACTATAAAATGAAAACATAGTTCATGGTATTGGGTAGAACATGGCTCTCAGAATGCCAGGCATGCAACCTCACTAAGAAAGCGAGATGGCACAAAGATTCATCAACCCTGGCTTTCCTGGAGTCTCTGCTTTCAAGTTGGCCTGACAAAATTCTCAGAAAATTCCAGACCATCAGGCTGGGAAAATGGGCCAACATCCAAAAAAGAATGGCTGCAAGACAGGTATGTGTCTGCAACACTGCATTATCTTAGGTGATTATTTGCTCTTAGTGTCTCTTCCCATTTTGTAATTGGATTTTCTGATCTCAGAAAATACATCCATTCCAGCATGCCCATTTCCTTATTTCTTATTCCCTTCCCTTACCACTACTATAGCATTTAGCTGAGGGTAGGATACTTTCTCTGGGCCTCTAGAAGTCACAGTAGCAGTGACCAACCCTTGGGGTCTTGACAGTATTAAATTTTGTGTTCTGATCCAGTTGACCCATATCTGTGGATTAATTCACAGATTAGGTTACACCTCTCATAACAAAATTTCACTTCTGAAAATTCTTGTGTTGTTTCACACATGAGCTTTGGGGCATACCTCATATCTAAGGCACAACAGTATCTTCATTTCTTGTTCCTCAGTTCCAGTCAGCCTCCTGAGGCTGTCATCAGATCATTTGTTTACTCAGCCTACTTAGGTCTCATGATTTTTGTCTGCATCCTCAATGCTATTATTTGTTTACAAGGACATGAAACATACATCTTATCCTATCTCTTGTATTGTGTCCCTCTTTTGGGGGAGGAGAATACTGGGGATTGAACCCAGGGCCTTGTGCATGCTAACCACATGTTAGACCACTGAGCTACACCCTTAATCTATTGTGTCCTTTTAATGCCCTCCCCATTTATGGTACTGGGGATCAAACCCAGTGTTTTACCACTGAGCTACATTTCCTTATTCATTTTTCATATAGTCTTGCTAAATTGCTGAGGCTGGCCTTGAACTTTTGATCCTCCAGCCTGAGCCTCCCAGATCACTGAGATTACAGGCTTGCACAACCAAGCCTAGCAATGCCCTTATCTTACCTGGACTTTGACTTCTTTTTATACTTCTGTTCCATGCATCCTTTTCCTGTAAATCTATCAGGAGAACTCAAAAAGATGAATATCCAGTCCAACTTATTTTCTTGATAAAAAAGTGAAACTATATTTAATAAAATATTTAGATCTAACTTAGCTCCCCCCTCACACCTTTTAAAAGTATTTTTTTAGCTGTAGGTGGACACATATCTTTATTTTTTATTTTTATGTGGTGCTAAGGATCGAACTGAGTGCCTCATGCATGCTAGGCAAGTGCTCTACTTCTGAGCCACAACTCCAGCCCTTTATTTTTATGTGGTGTTGAGGATCGAACCCAGTACCTCACCCGCACTAGGCAAGCACTCTACTACTGAGCCACAACCCCTACCCCCATCCCAGCTCTTTTTATTTTGAGACAGGACAGGGTCTCTCTCCCTAAATTGCTTGGGTTTTGCTTACTTGCTGAGACTAGTCTCAAACTTGTGATCCTCCTACCTCAGTCTCTGTAGTCCCTGGGATTACAGGTTTTTGCCACCACACCTTGTGGATTGGGATTTATTAATATAGTATTTTTGATTTATTTAATGCTGTTTTGGATCAAAAAGGCATTTCCCAAAATGTTTTTGTATAAAAAATGTAACTTTCTTTACAATAATTTATGAAGATAATATTGTGGCAAAAAGAATAAAACACATGGGGCTGGGATGGTGGCTCAGTGGTAGAGAGCTCATCTAGCACATGCGAGGCCCTGAGTTTAATCCTCAGCACTACATAAAAATACATAAATAAAATAAAGGTATTGTTTCCAACTACTTCCAAAAAATAAAAAATGTTAAAAAAAGAATAAAACACATAAATTATGATTTATTAAAACAAATGAAGTAAAACTGTAAATATTCCAAAGAAAAGGAAGAGTATTTAGAATAAATTTAGGCAAATCTATTTTGATTATTAATCCAAAGAACAGATTTCTTTTTTTTTTTTAAAGATAGAGTGAGAGAGGGAGGGAGGGAGAGAGAGAGAGAGAGAGAGAGAGAGAATTTTTTAATATTTATTTTTCAGTTTTCGGCAGACACAACATCTTTGTATGTGGTTGCTGAGGATCGAACCCGGGCCGCACGCATGCCAGGCGAGCGCACTACCGCTTGAGCCACATCCCCAGCCCCCAAAGAACAGATTTCAAATGCTATTATTCAATGAATATACCACCACCCCTTTTATTTTGGGTGCTGGGGATTAAACCCAGGGCTTTGTGCATCCAAGACAAGCACTCTACCAAGTGAGCTATTATATCCCCAGCCCAATGAATATACCTTCTTAAGTATAAATACCTTCAAGAACACTATGTTGTCTGTAAAAAATGATAAACAGCTCTGAATCAATAAAAGAATTTAAGTTTTCTAAATGCTACAAAAAGTTCTATTGGGGGGGGGGGGGGCAGGGTAATAGGAATTGAACCCAGGAGTGTTTAACCACTGAGCCAAAGTCTTGCTAAGTTGCTCAGGGCCTTGCTAAGTTGTAAAGCTGGAACTTGCAACCCTCCTGCCTCTGCCTCCCTAGTTGCTGGGATTACAGGTAACAACCACGGTGCTCAGCACAACTTTTTAATTAGTAAAGCAAAGCAACATTTATTTTTGAAATTTCATTTTTAAAGGTAATGCATATGCTAAATAGAGAAATGTAAGGTCTGCAGATATAGCTCAATGGTAAAGATCTTGCCTAGCATGCTTGAGGCCCTGGGTTCTATCTCTAGTGTTGTCAAAAAACAACCAAACAAGCAAACAAAACCAGCAGCAATTACAACAACAACAACAACAACAAAAAAAAAAAAAAAAAAAAAAAAAAGAGAGAGAGAGAGAGGGGTAAAAGAGAAAAGAGAAATACAAAAAGAGAGGCTGGGCTTAGTGGCAAACACCAGCAACTTGGGAGGCTAAGGCAGGAGGATCTCAACAATTTAGTGAGATCTTTTCTCAAAATAAAAAAATGTGCAGGTGTGGTGATGCACGCCTATAATCCCAGAGGCTCGGGAGGCTGAACCAGGAGGATCAAAGCCAGACTCAGCAACTTAGTGAGGTGTTAAGCAACTCAGTGAGAACCTATCTCTAAATAAAATATAAAATAGGGCTGGGGATGTGGCTCAATGGTTGAGCACCCCTGGGTTCATCCTCAGTACAAAAAATAAAAATGACTTGGGAAATCCAGGCAGGAGGATTGCAAATCCAAGGCCTGCCTAAGTAATTTAGTGAGGCCCTAAGCAACTTAACAAGACCTTGTCTCAAAATAAGAATGGGCTGGGGATATAGCTCAGTGGTAAAAGCAAACTTGGCTCAATTCTCAGTACCAAAAAATAAAAATAAAAACTAAACAATCCCTAATATCAAAAAACAAAAAGTAACAATAATAATAATAAAAAAAAAAAAAGGACAGAGAAGTCGGGGAAGAGAGGGAGATAGGACAATCAAAATCTACATGGGTTGGGGTTGTAGCTCAGTGGTAGAGTGCTTGCCTCACGTGTGTGGGGCACTGGGTTCAATCCTCAGCACCACCACATAAATAAATAAAATAAAGGTATTGTGTCCATCTACAACCAAAAATATTTTTTAAAAAATCCTACTACAGGGCTGGGGATAACTCAGGTTGCTAGAGTGCTTGCCTAGCATGCACAAGGTCCTGGGTTTAATCCCCAGCACCACCAAAAACAAACAAATAATAATAAATGAAGGAGTCAAGTCTTTTTTTTTAAATATTTATTCTTAAGTTTGTGGTGGACACAATATCTTTATTTTACATTTATGTGGTGTTGAGGATCGAACCCAGTGACTCATGCATGCTAGGCGAGCACTCTACCACTGAGCCACAACCCCATCCCCAAGTCTTTTTTTTTTTTTTTTTTTTAGTTGTAGATTGTCACAATGTCTTTATTTTTATGTGGGGCAGAGGATCCAACCCAGGGCCTCACGTGTGTGAAGCAAGCGCTCTACTATTGAGCTACAACCCCAGCCCAGAAGGAGTCAAGTCTTAAAAAAAAAATCCTACTACAAATAATCACAACTGTTGACACTTATACATTTTTCTACTATTTTGGTTGATAAACAAATGCATATGACTTGGGGTTGTGGCTCAAAGGTAGAATACTTGCCGGGCCTGTGTGAGACCTCGGGTTCCATCCTTAACATGGTAACAAAACCAAAAACTACATGTATAAATGAACCTAAGTATTCCAAATAAGAAGTGGGACTATCAAGAATGTTGAAAATGTCCACATTAAACAGAAGTTGGACCAAATGTCTTCTCTCCCAAAGCTAAGATTTTTGGACACCTTTAGAATATGTCTGTCACAGGCTGGGGTTGTGGCTCAGAGGTAGAGTGCTCGCCTACCATGCATGAGGCACTGGGTTTGATCCTCAGCATCACATAAAAATAAAATCAAGATATTGTTATAACTAAAAATAAATATTTAAAAAAAAAGAATATGTCTGTCACTTTAATAATCACATATAAAACAGATTCCATAATATAGGGTTAATTCAAGCCAAAAAATTGCAGCATTAGAATGGTTTCAAAAACACTGAAATATATTTCACTTGAAATCTGCCAAAACAGATTTTTTATTAGATCATGGTGAGATTCTTCTCAAGTTGTAGAACAGTTTCCTTGAGGGCAGAATCCTCTGCCCAGTTAGCTTTACTTCCTAAAATGAGGTTCTATAATAAGAAAAAAAAAAAATTTTTAAGTTATAGGTACTTTTAAACATTTAATAAAATAAAAAAAAAATCTTTTCACTATCTTATCTATTGAACATTATTTGGTATATAGCTCTGTGATCATGAGGAAAAATGGTAGTACATTCTTGTGTCTTTATTCCTATCTTCAGTAGGGCTGCCTTGATTCCTATAATGCTAGACAAAAATTACAATGCATAAGCTTTTTTTTTTTTTTTTTAATTTTAATATTTATTTTTTAGTTATCGGCGGATACAACATCTTCGTTTTGCATGTGGTGCTGAGGATCGAACCCGGGCCGCACGCATGCCAGGCGAGCGCGCTACCGCTTGAGCCACATCCCCAGCCCAATGCATAAGCTTTTACTTGTTAAGGATACTTGTAATGCTATCCTAGACTGGAGGAAAAAGACCTCGGATGTGGTTCAGAGTTCATTTTGTACCAGTATGGTGAAAGGCAATAACTTACCCATAAGTAATAAGCCTTATTTTCAAAAGAGATAAAAGACCTAGTTCTCAGCCCTTGAAATGTTTCAAGACTCTCTAAAAAGTTAACAATATTTTTGTGGTAGATAAGAGGCATGATTAGGATCATATTCAATAAAAATTCTGGTTGTTTTTCTTTGAAAAACTATGGCTCAATGATCCAGAGTTATTGACCATCCTCAGCCCTAGTACTGAATTATTTATTAGGATCAAAAACTAAATAAAATAAGCCAACACTATAAAAATATTATTTACACCTTCTCTCCTAATTTATATAAATGTTACCTGGAACACATGTTGAATAACTGTAGTAATTTGTATCTCTTTCTGTAGGTTTTTTTGCATGGCCTTTATCTTGTCTGAATTTTCCACATTGTCCAGATCTTCTTTCTGCTTGTTCTTTTCTGTCTGTATTTCTAAAAGCTTACTTTCTGAAGCTTGTTTTAATTCTATTAGGTAAAAACAAAACAACATACTATATATGATGACGATTCTATAAACAAAGATCTCAGAAATTATGAAGTAGAATATTTCCTTGTTATTCTACACAAAAGAAAAATTTTAATAAACAGCATTTTAGGCTACAGTTCTATTTTGATCTGAAAATGACTTCACTGGTACAAAATAACAGTATTTTAAATTAGTTTTTTTTTGCAGTACTGGGGATTGAGCTCAGGTCCTCTTGCATGCTAGGAAAGTAATCTCTACAACTGAGCTACGTCCACTATCCCCTACCCTTTTTTGGGTGGGGGATTGAGCCCAGGGTGCTTAACTACTAAGTCACATTCCCAGCTCTTTTTATTTTAAGACAGGGTCTTGCTAAATTGCTGAGGCTGGCCTTGAACTTGTGATCCTCCTGCCTCACCCTTGCAAATTACGAGGATTATAGGTGTGTGCCACCTTGTCTGGTACCTGTACATTTTTTACTTTTATTTTGAGACAGGGGTTGAATAAATTACCCAGGGCGACCTGGAATTTGTGATCCTCCTGCTTCAGCCTCTAAAGTAGTTGGGATTACTGGCATGGTCTATCACGCCCAGCAATATTTTAATTTTGTTGAACAATGTCCTCAGTGAAATGTTCAAAATATTTATGTACAACAATAACAGCTGTCATTTGAAGTGGCATGATGTAAAAGAGAACTTACTCTAGGTTGTCAACATAGGCAGGCGATACCTATAAATAAAAGCAAATACTTTTTCCCCTTTAATTACATAAATGACACATAAGCTAAATTTTAAATAAAAAATAAGATCCCCTTCTCTAGGGACAAATATCACGGACAATATTTTTGTATATCCCCCAAAAGTTCTGAGAATTAAACTACCAATTTGAAAGTATAAATGGGTATATCTCAAAGGGCTTAATCTTTGACATTAATGAAATAAAAGCAGGTTAGAATGCAATGAAAAAGAAAATGAAACATCAACAGGGTGATCAGAATAGATGACCAAGATACCCGACTAGGAGGCAAATCTATATAATGTTTAAAAATAAGACATCAGTCCTATATGCTGGTAAATGAAAAAAAGTTTACTGTAGAAAAAAGAATGATGCCAATTAAAAAAAAAATATATGCATTGGGGCCAGGGTTGTGGCTCAGTGGTAGAGCACTTACCTAGCATGTGTGAGACACTGGGTTCAATCCCCAGCACTACATAAAAATAAACAAATAAAATAAAGGTATTTTTTCCATCTATAACTAAAAAAAAATATTTAAAAAAAGAAATACGCATTAAAGATTATTTTTAAAGAGAGAGAGAGAGAATTTTTAACATTTATTTTTCAATTTTCGGCAGACACAACATTTTTGTTTGTATGTGGTGCTGAGTATCGAACCCGGGCCGCACGCATGCCAGGCAAGCGCACTACTGCTTGAGCCACATCCCCAGCCGTGCATTAAAGATTATCTCTTGATGATTGAGGGAAAAAAAAATTAACCTTTTCTATATATATTTACCTTTTTCTAAATTTTCTATAGAGAATGTATATTACTTTTGAAATAAACATTTTAATAGTTTCAATACAAAAAGCTACACCTCATGTCATCATAAATTAAGTGAAAGGCTATAGAACCATATGTATCAACTGTTTATTTAGAAATTATCTATATTTTGGGGGCTGGGGTTATGGCTCAGCAGTAGAGCATTTGCCTTGCATGTGTTAGGTACTGGGTTCATTTCTCAGCACCACATATAAATAAATGAATAAAATAAAGGTCCATCAACAACTAAAAAATAATAATAATATATATATTTTTATCCCTCAGTACTGGGGATTGAATCTGGGGTACTCTACCACTGAGCTATATTCCCCTATCCCTAATCCTTTTTATTTTTTCTTTTGAGACAGAGTCTCAATAAAGTTGCCCAGGCTGGCCTTGAATTTGTGATCCTCCTGCCACAGCCTCCTGAGTAGCTGGGATTATAGGCAAGTTCCACTGGGCTTAGCATATATAACTATTTTCTATGGGCCTGAAAGAAGATCTCTAATGACATGTATCAGACTGAGACCACATGGGAAGGAAGCATGACTTTTGCATTATAATTTTCTGTATCATTTGATTTCCCCCCACTGAGAATGTATTAATTTTTATGATTTAAAGTTCTAAACCACAAGAATAAATAAGCAAATATATTTCATATTTTTAAAATTTCCACATTCAAAATTTTAAAAATTAAAAAATTTCTCAGTAGCTGAGAGATCTGGCCTTATCAATTTCCAAAACAGGTAAAAATGTGTTCTATCAAAACAACAAAAAGTATTCTACATACGTAATCTCTTCTTTCTAACATCAAGCAGTTTTTCCTCTAATTCCCAAGATTCCTGTTATTAAAATAAAAAGATTAAAGCATATTATTTAAGAATAAATCTAGAATACTTAAATAATTGAATTTCATCTATCCAGGTTTTCTAAAGTTTCCATTTTCAATTCTTCTACTTCATACAACAAAAGGGAGAAGATAGTAGTTTATATGTTGATCATTTGTTGGCAATAAGAGTTATGAAAAAGGGGCTGGCGTTGTGGCTCAGCGGTAGAGCACTTGCCTAGCATGTGCAAGGCCCTAGGTTGGATCCTCAGCACCATATAAAAATAAATAAATAAAGTGTCCAACTACAACTAAAAAAAAATGTTTAAAAAAAAAAAAGTTTTTTTTTAAAACTAATTAAACCCAATGGTGCTTAACCACTGAGCCACATCCCCAGCCCTTTTTTATATTTTATTTAGAAACAGGGTCTTGCTAAGTTGCTTAGGGCCTTGCTAAGTTGCTGAGGATGGCTTTGAACTTGTGATTCTCCTGCTTCAGCCTCCTGAGCCACTGGGATTACAGTGTGCACTACCAAGCCCAGCTTTCTTTGGGCAATCTTTTTTTATTATTATTATTATTTTTATTTTTTAGTTTTAGATGAACACAATATCTTTATTTTATTTATTTATTTTTATGTGGTGCTAAGGATCAAACCCAGTGCCTCACGCATGTGAGGCAAGTGCTCTACCAATGAGCTATAACCCAG
The DNA here is from genome assembly GCF_047511675.1 of Marmota flaviventris. Classification (NCBI taxonomy): domain Eukaryota; kingdom Metazoa; phylum Chordata; class Mammalia; order Rodentia; family Sciuridae; genus Marmota; species Marmota flaviventris. The sequence goes on from NC_092502.1 coordinate 110,949,498, forward strand.
CCCTCTTTGGGCAATCCTTTTTTTTTAATATTTATTTTTTAGGTGTAGATGGACACAACACAATGCCTTTATTTTTTTATGTGGTGCTGAGGATGGAACCCGGGTCCCGCCCATGCTAGGCAAGCACTCTCCTGCTGAGCCACAATCCCAGCCCCCAATCTTTTTTAAACATATGATACAGTTATTAGCAAAAAATTGTCTCTGAAAACATGAGAATGCATAGTAGCCCAATGTGCAAGTTTACCTGCTGTGATTTCATTATTAACTTATTCAGCTTTAATATGTGTTTCATGTTATCCATGAGCACACTGCAAAGGAATAAAAATATGATTATATTTAACTAAAAATAATAAATATATCTCATTAATGAAGGCATCAATTAGTGTATATTTACTTTTATTGAACCCCCTACTCCTTAGTAGAAAGCCATTACTTACAAATCTGGAAAAGTTTGATGTAAATTAAATTTCTTAAAATTATGGATGCGTTCCCTAGAAAAAACTGTGGTCCCAGATAAGAAAGAATATTGAATTAAAGAATGAATATTTCTAGGGCTGGGGATGTGGCTCAAGCAGTAGCGTGCTCGCCTGCCATGCATGAGGCCTGGGTTCGATCCTCAACACCTCATACAAACAAAGATGTTGTGTCTGCCGACAACTACAAAAAATAAATATTAAAATTCTCTAAAAAAAAAAAAATTTAAAAAAAGAATGAATATTTCTAAATATTCCATATTTAGGAAGAAAAAGACTTATACTTTGCATACTCTGGCCCCACACATACTCAGCCTCCCCACCACCAGGTGGTGCATTTGTCACAATTAATAAAACTGCACTGACCTCATCTTTAACTAAAGTCCATAGTTGACGTGAAAGTTCATTTGGTCTTTTAAATGTGTTTTGACAAATGTGTGATGATATGTATTCACCATTAAAGTATAATGTAGAATACTGCTACAGTTTTTTGGTTTGTTGTTTTTTGTGGTACTGGTATTGAACAAGGTTCAATGGTTCCAAGGTTCCAGCATGCTTGGCAAATGCTCTACAACTGAACTACATCTCCAGCTCTTAGGGCCATAGTTTCAATGTAATTTATAAAGGTTCACTGTTTAGAAACTTTTTTTTCTTTTTTTGGTACTAGGGATTCAACCCAAAGGCACTTAACCACTGACCCACATCACCAGCCCTTTTTCTTATTTTTTATTTTAAGATGGGGTTTCACTAAATTGCTTAGGGCTTTGCTAAATTGCTGACTTTGAACTTGTGATCCCCCTGCCTCAGCCTCCAGTCTCTGGACTATAGGCATAAGCCACCTCACCCAGAGCCTATTAGAAACTTAATAACAGTGTTTGGAGATTGGGGCCTTTGGGAAGTAACTAGAATTATTTTTATCTTATTTTTTTTGAGTACTAGGGGTTGAACTCAGGGGCACTCGACCACTGAGCCACATCCCCAGCCCGATATTGTATTTTATTTAGAGACAGGGTCTCACTGAGTTGCTCAGTACCTCGCTGTTTTTGAGTCTGGCTTTGAACGCTTGATCCTCCTGTCTCAGTCTCCAGAGCCACAGGATTACAGGCATGTGCCACAGTGCCTGGCAATAAGTTACTTTCAATTCCTGTTTCTTCAAAAAATGTTTCTGAGTGCTTACTACTTGGGAAGAACTGTGCCATACACCAGGATGTAAAATAAAACAAAACACAGTATGTATTTTCAAAGAGGAAAGAACCCAGTGGGGGAGAAACATAAATCTACAACCATAGTATATAGCAGTAGTAAATATGAACCAGAGTTGTGCAAATGACAAAGAAGGGAAATCCTTGAATCTTAAAAAATGTGCAGTAAGTACCTAGATCAGGTAGTTTGGTATGGCTGGAATAAAAGGTGTGGAATAAGACTGGACAAAGCAGTGGTTCTCATGCTTCAAAATGCCACAGTCACTTGGGAGGCTTGTTAAATATGGACTCTTCAACTCCCACTTTCAAAGACAGTGACAGTAGGATTGGGCTATGACTAGCAATGTGATTACTGTGACAATTCCAATTATTCTGATAGTCAGAAAGGTGGGTAAAACACTAAGAAACTTAGAGAGCTCAAAAAGGAGAACCTTCGCATGACCTGGGAAAGGTGAACTCATTTTTACATTAGTTACAACAAGCGGAGGAAATGTCAGTGTTCACCAAAGCAAATCAAAGAAAATACATTTGGTTGGTCAAAGTCAAAAGTCTCTAGTTACAGGCTGGGATTGTGGCTCAGTGGTGGAACACTTGCCTAACATGTGTGAGGCACTGGGTTCGATTCTCAGCACCACATATATATAAATAAAAAAATAAAGGTCCATTGACAACTAAAAAAAAAAAAAGTCTCTAGTTAAAGGTTATTTAGTGGTTTCTGAGAGAGTAAGTATTTTCTTTCACTGTTTACATTGGGCTTTTGTTTGCTTACATAAAAAAACCCAAAGCACTAGAGCCCTAGGTGCTAGAGATGTTCAAACTAATGGTGTTCCAGTTAATGTGTTTTTGTACTGGGAACTAAACTCAGGAGTGCTTGATCATTGAGCCACATCCCCAGCTCTTTTTTTTTTTTTTAATATTTATTTTTGAGTTTTCGGTGGACACAACATCTTTGTTTGTATGTGGTGCTGAGGATCGAACCCGGGCCGCTCGCATGCCAGGCGAGCGCGCTACTGCTTGAGCCACATCCCCAGCTCTTTTAATTTTTTATTTTGAGATTAAGTTCTCGGGACCTCAATTATATGGGAAAAAAAAAAAAAAAGGTTCTCGGGACCTCATTAAATTGCTGAGGCTGGTCTCAAACTTGTGATTTTCCTGCCTTAGCCTCCTAAGTCACTGGGATTAAAGGTGTGCATCACCACACCCAGCTCCAGTTAATTTTTTGAAATAGTTATAAATTTTAAAACATGTTAAAGGCACTGTCTTGGCCTGTTTGATCTTTCTGTGGTCTTTGAGTATCATATGATGAATCTGTTCTGTACCCCAACCAACTATCTTGAGAATGTTTTAAGATCTCTTTTATGGAGGAACAATAGTCCAGAAAACCTAAATTCAGATTTTAGGATTTTTAATCTGAGAGTTATCTAGAATATTGGAGGAATGAAAATTAGTCTAAACTAAGACACTCAGTAAAATGTTCAGATACATCTTGGAACTTCTTCAGTGCTAATGGAAGGTGTATTTTATCTTAAGATATTTACAGAATTTGAGGGGTAAGATCACAGGTAAGGTCTGAAGCCAAATTCTTGGGAACAGGTTATAGAAGACTTTGACAGCCAGAGTTTTTATTTTAACTTCCTTGGCAAACTCTTTAATCTGAATAAGCTCACTTCTACCAATGAAAAATGAGAAATATATTTCTTATCTCATTGAGTTGTTGTTAGATTAAGTAAGATAGTATTGTTCCTGGATAATAGTTAACACTAAATAAATGTTAACTGTCAAAACCTTCAAATTTTTCAGGTCTTCTGTATGCAACTTGCTTCTTACAGCCATAATCCATTTGGAAAAAGATGTCAACAGGACTATAAAATTTGTAATCCTAGGAAGAGCCTATACAAATTCCATCTTTTAATCTTTTTTAAATTTCCTAGTTAAAAGTGGCTAACATTGACAGTCAATTTTTTTAAAATTCACAAAACTAAAAGCAGTATGTAAAACTACCTAATTATTCCCTTCCTTTCCAAACCCATAGTCAGGGGAAGAAAATCATACCTATTCATGGTGTCATTTTTTTCCAGGTTTTTTTTAAGTGCAGTTGACAGTTGCATCCTGAGAAGGAAAAAGCCTGTATTATCAAACATGGATAACATTTATGATACATTAAAAACACATGTTAAAGATGGATTTTTAACACAAGTTAAAGATGGATTTTTCTTAAGATATATGTAAAATGTAAGTAGATTTTTAAACAGCATTCCAAAAGAAATACTTTGAGGAATAAAATAGAAACATGAAATAATGCCAAGATGAACAGGGCTGTAGCACATAGTTGTGCATTGTGAGGCTGAGGCCAAGTGAGTCTGAATCCACCTTGAGCTGGATGAGTTCTCTACACCATCCACTTTGGTGGGATCAGCGTGGGTCTGAAATGGGGACACTTAGAAAAATACAAAACCATGTTTGACCATAAACTTTAGAACATGCTGCTGTAAATTACTTTTAAACTCAAGTAGCTAATAATAAAAAGGCAATCAACTCAGCAATAGCAGCTTAAAAAAAAATCTATGTAATCCTTTCAAACACCAAATGAGATTTAATCTCATATTTCCATTTTATAAATGAAGTTTCCTCATTAACTGTATCCTACATAACTTCTTCAAAGGAAGATATTAAGGAACAATGTAACTTTTCTCTCAGGGTTCAAAGTTTGTAATAATCATCATTTAACTAATGATTGACTAATTCATTTAATCTTGTTTAAAAATTCTTTCCACCTTGAACCCATAACCATTTTTTATTCAGTTCATAATGCCTACATTAAAAATGTAATAATTAGAGGGACTGGGCAGGATGAAAGGTTAAGCTAGGCAGACAGAAGAGGAGTGGGAGAGGCCAAGCAGCATGGAGCTGGGGTAGCTCCATGAGCCCTTCGTGCATTGTAGATTAGTGTTTCAAATGAACTGGTGATGAACACCATCTCCTGCCACTTGTAGGAGGTTGGCCACGTGAAGATCCAGCTGTATATGGACAGCCAAAAACTTTAGGTAGTTCTGCACCAGAGTACAGAAAACATGAGGTGCCAAAAGGATACAAAGGGAGCACCTTCCACAGGGTTATAAAAGACTTCGTAATTCAGGGTGGAGATTTTGTTAATGAAGATGGTACTGGAATCGCCAGTATTTATCTGGGGCCATTTGCAGCTGAAAATTTAAAGGTAGGCACTCAGCTCCAGGCCTTTCCATTGCAAACAGTGGCCCCAGTATAAATGGTTGTCAGTTCTTTATCACCTGCTTTAAGTGTGATTGGCTGGATGGGAAGCATGTAGTGTTTAGAAAAATCATTGATGGACCTCTCATGATGAGAAAGATTGAGAATGTTTCCACAGGCCCCAACAGTATGTCCAAGCTGTCTGTGGCAATCTCATAGTGTGGGGAGATGCAGACAGACTGACTGAATCGGTGTTAAGAATCAAAACCCAGGACTTGCTCATGCTAGGTAAGTGTTCTGCTACAGAGTTATATCCCCAGCTCCGAAGGTGCTATTTGAATGACTGAGGTATAGAAGACACTATCCCCCATTCTGGAATTACCTGAAGACATACATTCCTGTAGGGAAAGATTATGCAAGATGTGTTGGTGCCAGTTAAGCTTGAACTCCATTCATTTCATAAGGAACTAAAGGTCGGACTGATGTCAAAGAGCTGGACTGGTTTTACCCTCATTCTGGAGAAGTGTAGAGGAGAGCTGGAAGCATTATTTATCATGGAATGTTGCCTTTCTGTTCCCTTGGGCTGCTTATCTCCCCATTCTCAGCTGACCTTGCGTTTTCTGCCATTTCGGATTGTCCCTTGCTCTGAGTAATATTCTTGAGTCAGAGAAGCTGGACTGGCCTTTGTGTTTGCTCTCCTGCCTGATGTGATGTGACCCCATTTGATCAAGAGACCCTGGAAGTTTCAGACTCAGAATCACGATTGTCTGTGTTTAAAATTTCAACTGTAAATAAAGGTTTTTGTGTGGGGGGGTTAAAAAAAAAAAAAAAAAACAGACACAATTACCTGGCTAATGCAAGATTTTTCATTTCAAGAGCAATTTTTACCTCTTCAATTTCATTTTCTAGGTCTTCAACTTTACTATTAAAGGAACACGAACAAAATTATTTCAGGAACATTAGAAAAAGTCAATTGAAATAAGTATGTAAATTAAGACTTTGAAAAAAGCAAAGCACCTCTATTGGAATAGAAATATTCTTCAAGCTCAACTTATCTATACATATTTACAGATTTGTGGTAAACTGATACTTTCTGAGTTACTTGCATAGTATCTTATAAAAGGGAATGCCAGTGTACACTCATCTACATATAAGTTTTCATTCCACATTAACAATTTCCTGATAAATGCATGACATGTTATTTGGAAAAAATAAATAAAAGAAAAAAGAAAGACAATTCTATAACATGGATAACATGATTAATTCTTAGTAAAAACCACAAATAAAATTTTAAAATATGACATACGCTTCAATTTGGTTTTCTTGAATGATTTGTTCTGGAGTTTTTTCTTCATCTACAAATAAATAATTTTTTGAAGTCAGTAATAGTTTAGAACAGTGCTGTTCAAAAGGAATGTAATATAAACTATGACTGCAAAAGGGTAATTTTATTTTTTTTTTTGGTCTTGGGGATCAAATGTCAAGCACATGTTCAACCACTGAACTATACTCCCACTCCCCAAAGAAGTAATTTTAAAAATCAGCTACCATTCAGCAACTTAGTGAAACCTTATCTCAAAACAAACAAACAGAAAAAGGTCTAAGAATGTAGCTCAGTGGTAAAATGTTCTGGGTTCAATTCCCAGTAATCCTCCACCTCCACCCCCCACCTCCCGCCAAAATAATCAAGTTTCATATTACAAAAATAATGAGAAACAAGTGATATTATTATTTCCCCCTTTTTTTTGGTACTGGGGATTGAACCCAGGGCACTTAACCACTGAGCCACATTCCCAAGTGATAATTTTTTTTTTTTTTAGAGAGAGAGCGAGAGAGTGAGAGCGAGAGAATTTTTTTTTTAATATTTATTTTATTTCTTAGTTTTAGGTGGACACAATATCTTTATTTTACATTTATGTGGTTCTGAGGATCGAACCCAGTGCCTCATGCATGCTAGGTGAGCACTCCACCACTGAGCCACAACCCCAGCCCCGAGAGAATTTTTTTAATATTTATTTTTTAGTTATCGGCGGACACAACATCTTTGTTTGTATGTGGTGCTGAGGATCAAACCAGGGCCGCACGCATGCCAGGTGAGTGCGCTACCGCTTAAGCCACATCCCCAGCCCCCCAAGTGATAATTTTAATGTAGTTATTTAGCTTGATAAAACCAAAATTTTATTTTAGCATGCAATTACTTTAAAATTACTAATGAAACATTTGACATTCTTTTTTTACATTTATAGCCCATTTCAATGAGGACTAGCCACATTTCAAGAGCTACACAGAGTTAGTGGTTAACATACTGGACAGACCAGTTTTAGAATGATAAAAATAAAAAGGAGTAAAAAATGAATAAGGTATTTAATGTAAAAAAATCAAGTGTGGGAGACTGGGGGTATAGCTTAATGCTGGAGTGCTCAGCTAGCATATGCAAAGCCCTGAGTTAGTTTGATCCCCAGCACTGGAAAAAAAATCAAATGTAGGTCTACATATTAGCAATAACTAGATATTCAAATTAAAAAATTATCATGAACAATGGCATTCAACACCATGAAACATAAGGATAAGTTTACAAAACTATGACCTCTGCACTAAACACTACTAATTACCCAAATGGATAAACACACAATGTTTATACATTAAGAGAAACCATAGTGCTAATATAACAGTTTTTCTCACACTGATGTTTAGATCCCATTCAAATGCTATTCAAAATTCTTTTTTTTGGGGTAGAAATTAATAAACTAATATTAAAATGTATGTAGAAAACCAAAGGATCTAGAATAGCAAAACAATTTTGAAAAAGGACCACCAAGTTGGAGGACATATTGTAACTGATATCAAGACTTACTATGAAGCTACATCAATCAAGACAGTGTGGTACTTGTATAAGGACTTTCCATGATGATGGAAAAGTTTTATGTCTATGATGTCCAACAGAGTAGCCACTAGCCCCATGTGGCTATTGAGCATTTGATATGTGACTAGTACAACTAAAGAATTTACTTGTAAATTCAAATTTTAATTAACTTAAAAACCCACATGTGCACTGACAGGAGGACTGCTAGTTCAAAGCCAGCTTCAGTGATTTAGTGAGGCCCTAAGCAACTTTGTGAGACCCTGTCTCTTATAAACACAATACAAAATAGGGCTGGGAATGTGGCTCAGTGGTTGAGTGCCCCAGAGTTCAATCCCCAGTACCAAAAAACAAACAAAAAAACATTCACATGGTGCTAGTGACTACTCTGCTGGACAACACAATTCTAGAAGAAAAATCAAACTGATCAATCGTTACTGGGGTTTAGAGGGGGGACTGACCATGAAGTGGCACAGAGAGTCTTTTGGTACAAGAGAAATGTTTTATATCGCAATTGTAGCAGTTACACAGATGCATGTGTTTGTCAAAATCCATCAACTTATACTCTTAAAATAAATGCCTTTATTGTAAAAATAAAAATAAATCCTTTAATCAATTAAGTCAGTAATATTTTTTACTTTTAATTTTTAATTTTGTGTGTGTGCTGGGGATCAGTCTTATGGTCTTGAAAATGGTAAGCATGTGCTCTATCAATAATACACTTCCATGTAGCATCTTTTTAAAATATGATACAAGAATCATTTCATATAATATCTTTGTTTTTCTTTTTGATACTGGGTGTTGCTATGTTGCTCAGGCTGGGCTCAATTTGCAGTCCTCCAACCTTACCCTCCCAAATAGCTAGGATTAAATATCTTCTTTCTCTCTTTTTTCCTAAATTTTTTCCCTCTCATTTATTTATTTATTTAAAAATATTTTTTAGTTGTTAATGGACCTTTATTTCATTTATTTTTATGTGGTGCTGAGAATCGAACCCAGTGCCTCACACAGGCTAGGTAAGCACTCTTCCACTGAGCTACAACCCAGGCCCCTATTTATTTATTTTTTTAAGATTTTTTTTTTTTGTAGTTGTAGATGGACACAATACCTTTATTTAATTTATTTATCTTTATGTGGTGCTGAGGATTTAACCCAGGGCCTCAAATGTGCTAGGCAAGTGCTCTGTCACTGAGCTACAGCCCCAGCACCTTTCCCATTTATTTTTACTAATTTATCATAATTACCATAATGGTGGGACTCATTATATATTTGTACATGCATACAATATAACAATATGATTTGGCCAATATCATTCTCCAGTACTTCCCCTTTCCCTTCTCTCCTCCCTTCCCCTGGTCTCTTTCCTTTACTATACTGATCTCCCTTGATTTTCATGAGATCTCCACCCCCCCACCCATTTTTTCCTCCCCAGCTTCCACATATGAGAGAAAATATATGACCCTTGACTTTCTGAGTTTGGCTTTAAGTATCCACTTTCAAAGATTACAATGAAACATCCTGTGTGGCCTGCTTTAAATCTGTCCTCTCCTTTAATTGTAGTAATTTTATAGTATGGACTATTAAACCACCCAAATTTTCTGATGTTTTAATGAAATTATCTCACAGGGAAAACAAGGACTATAAGAAAAGGGGGATTCATCATTTGGATTACCTCTAAAACCATCTTCTCAGAGAAGACATACCTAGCACCCTGTCTAATGTAGTCTCTCTCTCTCTTATTCCATTATTCCTTCCTTATAAGTACCATACTTTACCTTGCATGTCTCTTTGTTTACTTGTTTTGCTACACTAGAATATACATAAATAAATTTTTATAAAGTTGATTTTCTTTTCCCTAGAGTAATATTCATCATCAAATTCCCAAAACTTTATTTGAAAATGAAATTACTCACATGCATCAACCATTGACTTATATTCTAAGAGTTGTTGTTTTGTCTGTGCTCTCAGCCTGAAAACAAAGAAAACAGAAAGTCATCTATTATGGATTGAGGTTTTACTCATGGTCATACAATAAACAAATTTATCTTCACTAAAAGCTGATATAACAAAATGAGCATAAATAAAGAAACTCAGCATTAAAGTCTTTCAGTTTGTCCTCATATTATTTAAAATAGGCACAAGTAACTTTAAGGCCTCAGAGTAAGACACAAAATTAAATATAGTGGGAAAACAGCCTCTGTGAGAAAAAGTTTAAAATTTACTTTTAAAATTTATTCTTAATAAGCTAGACAGAAATGGGGCTTAATGAAAACTGCTGCGTACACACACACACACACACACACACACATGCACGCACACAAATGTAGACCATAGCGATGAAACCTAAGAACACTGTAATCAGTTTACACATAAACATTATAACATTATCAAAAAATAGAGAAAAACACAAAAATACTATTCCATGAACAATTAAATAATTCATAGAGAAAAGTTTCTTAGTTCTATTATTTTCCTTAATCCAAAAATCAAACATAAAATAAATAGAAAAGCTATGGGCAAAATGATAGTTATTAAGTTGTATTTACAAAACACATTTGCATGATAGTTGCATAATTCTGAAACTGTATTGAGACTTTGGAGACCTATTTAATTAGCTAAGAGACATTTGACAAATTCCTAAAACTCTATGGCAAATTACTAATGTTTCAAAATTCCAAATAAAAAGAACAATTTCTTAAAGGTAAGTAGACTAGCATTCTATAAGATACACTGAAAGAATAATTCCTTTCTTAGCTGAAATGAAAAAAAAATCTTACATTTGTAATATTATTTTAATTGTGGGCAGGAGAAAATTTTTACAGTACTGGAGATTGAACCTAGGAGCACTATGCCAATGAGTTACATTCCCAGTCCTTCAACAAAATACAGCATCTCCCTAAATTGCCTCAAATTTTCGATCCTCTTGCCTCAGTCTCCCTCCAGAGTAGATGGGATTATAAGGATGTTCCACTAAGTCAGGATGTGGCTCAATGGTAGAGTGCTTGACTGGCACGCAGGAGGCCCTGGATTCTATTCCCAGCACAGCTTAAAAATAAAAGAAAAACAATAATAACAAACAAAATCAAGGGTGCTCCACTATACCCAGTTTTGGAGGGAATGTTAAAAAGGAGGGTGTAAAATTTATTGAGTAGTCAAGACCTTTTGAAGCAATGTAAAGCTAAAATATAACAACAATTCTTAAGGCAAAATACCCTTGTTATGATTTAGAATAAAGGTCTACAGGGCTGGGAATATAGCTCCAGTGGTAGAGCACTGGCTTGGCACATGGGCAAGGCCTTAGGTTCAATCCCCAGCACTACCAGGAAAAAAAAAAAAGGACCACTCAGCAAATAGTTTACACTTTGGGAGTCCTATGGTCTGTCTTAAGGGCTCAGCTTCACCCTTGTAATGGGAAAGTCGTGTTCCAATAAAACTTTACTTATGAGTGCTGAAATCTAAATTTCATATAATTTCCATGTGTTATGAAATATTCTTGTGATTTCCTGCCAACCATTATATATATATATATATATATACACACACACACACACACACATATATATTTAGTTGTCAATGGACCTTTAATTTTTTATTTATATGCAGTGCTGAGAGGCAAGCCCTCTACCACTGAGCCACAACCTCAGGGTGCCCCCCACAACCATTTAAATGGGGAAACATTCTATTTTTCTTCTTCTTTTGGTACTAGGGATTGAGACAGGGTCTTGCTAAGTTGTTTAGGGCCTCCATAAATTGCTGAGGCTGGCCTCAAATTTGCAATCCTTTTGTCTTAGCCTTCTGAGTTGCAGGCATGCATGACAAAATATTCTTAGTTTCAGAGGACGAGGACAAACACACAAACACACACACACACCACAAAAACAAAAAAACCTGCAGGGTGGATATGGCCCAGGGCCTTAGTCAGCCCACTTTTTTTAGAAGATTGATGTCTCTTGTCATCAAATCTTCCCTACCAACTGTTTAATGGAAAAGCACAAACCAATCCTCTTGGTACGCATAACAAATGAAGCTTTAGAACTACAAAGGGTCAAGGCCATAAAAGAAAGGGGTGGGCGAGATCTGAAACCTTGCAACTGGCTTTTTGGGGGCAACATCGCCTACAGCTGCAGCCTCTTGGCATCCAGCATGCTGGGAGTCTCCCTAGCTGACCACTGGAACTCTCAGAGAGGACATCAGACAGCAGCTGCTACTGGCTCTTGGGTGGGGCCTTAAAGTCCCAGGGAGGTGCCTCTGGATGGCTAGGGCACCTCAGGTTTCAGTGACATCCGGAAGATCCAGGACAAGGCCTGGGCCCACATTCCCAGAAGCCAAAAAAAGCAGACTGGGAGGGACAATGGAAGGATCCACATGTGCACTACCAGAACTCGGGGAGACCTCTCCAGACTAGAAGCATCGTGGTCAAAATTTATCAAGTGTTTACCATCTATTAGGTACTCATCTAAAAGAAGTTAAGATGGGGCTGGGGCTGTAGCTCAGTGGTAGAGTGCTTGCCTAGCTTATGTGAGGCACTGGGTTTGATCCTCACTCAGCACCACATAAAAATAAACAAAATAAAGTGTGCATCTACAACTAAAAATATTTTAAAAAGTTAAAATTTATCAAATTATGTTATGTGCATGTATGAATATGTTACAATGAATCCCAGTAGTACATATAATTATAATGCAGCAACAAAAACAATTTTTTTGAAAAGGGGTGGGACATCTTCTTTCCTGTATTTGGCCTGGGTGTGTCCCTCATCTTTTTTTTTTTCCAAAGAGAGAGAGAGAGAGAGAGAGAGTTAGTTTTTAATATTTATTTTTTAGTTTTTCGGTGGACACAACATCTTTATTTTATTTTTATGTGGTGCTGAGGATCGAACCCAGCGCCCCGCGCATGCCAGGCGAGTGCGCTGCCGCTTGAGCTACATCCCCAGCCCCTGTCCCTCATCTTGCCAGAAAAATTGGGAGCCCCAGGGCGTGAGCTGGGAGAAAGGGTGGGAAAAGTTGCAGCTCCGAAGGAGCTTCCTAAGGACTCTGGGCTGAACACTTCCAGAGGGTCTCAATTAAACACCCTTAGCATCTCTCCCAGGAGGGTGTCAATTTCTCTACTTTTCGCAGAAGAAAGACACTAAAGAGTTTAAGTGAATATTGCATTGAGTAACGAAGCCATTAAGTGACCGCGTCCAATTTCGAACCCTGGTCTTACAGAGGAGAAAGGAGAGGAGCCCTGAGCCCGGGCGCCCACTCGGCTCCGAGGAGGCGGCGGGAGGGAACAACCTGAGCAGCAGGGTCATTCGGTCGTCGCTGCGTGCCTCCTGGGCGCCGGCGACCTGCGGCAGCCCGCCTGCCCCTCCGGAGTCCGCCGACTCTGCGGCAGTTTGCTCTTGGAATTGCCGCTCCATTGCCTACACGAAGACACCGTTGGAGAAGTAATGCGGTTCTGAAGGGGCCGCTTTTCCCGCCACGAATTCGATACCCGGAAGGAGCCTTGAGCCCCGCCTCTTCCGCCCCAGGGCCACACCCCCTCCCACCCTCCGGTTGCTGAGATTACTGTATACTTAGATTTCCTGCTGGTCCAGTCAGTTGAGCTCGCTATGGACCAGGAGCCACAAGTTCAACGAACTGGGCTGGTGGTGTGACTCAGTGGTAGAGCTTGTCTCTTGTGCGCGAGACCCTGGTTCTATCTCCAGCACCGCAAAAGAAAAAAAAAAAAAATCGAAGAACTTGAATTTAGCATCAACAATGTCCTAGAACAGCAGCAGTATGGAAGCGGGGAAAAGAATACCCGACCTAAATGGTCAGTCAGCTTTGACTCTGTGACATAGGAATGGGGATAACTCTTCATTGCTCCACCTCGGCACTGCTAGTCAGTAGAATTGAAAAACTGGCCAGCAGGATGGGAAAGATAAACTTTGGAGAGTGCTTTGGATTTTTTTTTTTTTTATCGTGCTCAGGAATCGAACCTAAGGCCTAGGCATGTGAGACCAGGCTGAACCACTGACCGGCATTCCATTCCCCTAGAAGGATTTAAATCTGAGGCCGTGAGGTGCATACCCCTCGTTTACCAGAGAAATGAGTAGTTCAAGTTTTAAGGTTACCCAAACCCCCCAAGTACAAAGCACTGCAGGCATATGAACCCCAGACTTTCAGTGTGGCCACTTGCACTTTCAATTCCTTGCATGGGTACTTCATTGTGCTATCAAGTAGGATTCCCACCACTCCTGATAATTGGGTGCCCCCAAGTGTCTGCTCTGTGACCGGGCAGGTTACAGTTGAGCCATGAAGCTGAAGAAAATGCTGGCCATACATAAATGATTTGTAGTTTTTCACTGTAGTCGTGTAAGGCACATTTGTCCCTGATGCAAAAGCACAAAACCTCTTCGAAAAGGGGGCCAGATATTAAAAAAATGTTCAACATCATTAACAATTGGGAAAAAAACAAATCAAAACTACATTGAGATTTCATCTCTCACCACTCAGAATGGCAGGGGGAAGTGCTGAGGAATGGTAGGTATTGGCTTATTTATATTGTTATATAAATTGCGTTTATGTACGAATATGTAACAACACATTCCATCACTGTGTACAACAATAATGCACCAATAAAATATGTGGAAAGCGAAAAAAGAGTTGAGAATTCTTATAGCTACAGCAGTTCCCAGTTAAACTTGACCACACAGTACTTTCCCTCCTATATCTAATAAAGCTCCTGGTATTAATTTCCTTGGCTTTTGAACTGAAAATTCAAAATGTGTAATAGGGGGCTGGGGATGTGGCTCAAGCAGTAGCTCGCTCGTCTGGCATGAGCGGGGTGCTGGGTTTGATCCTCAGCACCACATTAAAAAAAAAGGCATAGTAGGATGTAAAAGAAGGCATTAGGCTTGCTAATCCTACCCCCAAACTCATGGAACATTCTGTTTCCTTTAATTAACTTTGTTTTATAAAAATGTGATCCTACAGGATGTAATCCCAGATATTTGGGAGCCTGAGGCAGGAGAATCTGCCTGAAGCCAGCCTAGGAAATTTAGCAAGATCTTGTATTACAAGAAACAAAAGAATTATGAATGTTGCTAAGTGGTAGAGTGCTTCTGGGTTCAAGTCCCAGGACAAAAACAAAAACAAAATAAATACAAATAAAAATTAGTGATCCTATTATTCTTTTTTCACTTAACCATTTATCCAAACTGCCTTCCGATATTTCATCTCAAATCCCCTTTTTGCAAGCAGTTAGTTGCCCATCAGGTTATCCACTGGCTAGATTTGGAACAAAAATCATGCAATGGTTCTTCAACCAGAGAATGCATCAGATTATGGGGAGGGATGCTTCTAGTACTATGATTTGCATTTCTACAAGTTCTCAGGTTAAGTTTTGGTTGCTGATTTGGGATGGAACTTAAACAATCACCTAGGGAATGGATCATGGTGCAACCCATTTAGCTCCATTGTCCCAGTTGTAGAATACCTATAACTGGTATATAATATATAATGATTAATAATTATAATAATTAATGATATGTAAGAACTGGATTATTACTTCCAACCTACTTTATTTTTTGGTACTTAGAATCTAACCTAGGGTGGCATTACCACTATACTACATTCCCATCCATTTTTAGTTTTTGAGACAGGGACTCATTAAGTTGCTGAGGCTGGCTTCACAGTTGGAATCCTCCTGTCTTGACTTCTTGAGTCTCTGGGATTACAGGCATGTGCCACTTGACCACTGAGCCACATCCCCAACACTATTTTTCATTTTATTTAAAAACAGGGTCTGAGTTGCTCAGTGCCTTGCTATTGCTGAGGCTGGCTTCAAACTCATAATTCTCCTGTCTCAGTCTCCTGAGACCCTCAGTGAGACCCTGTCTAAATTTATAAAAGAGCTAACGATGAAGCTCAGTGACAGAACACCCCTGAGTTCAATCCCTGGCACTGAAAATAAATTAATAAATGGTTTACTAAAGTATAGACCTAAATGAGAAAAATTAGCTTTAGAAATTGTTCATGGTTTGGGAATGATCTTGACCTTAAGACTTCAGAAGCAACCCCCCCCCACACACACACACAAAAACAAACAAACAAACAAACAAAAACCAGATTTGGTTATGTGAAAACTTCCTGCATGGCAAGACAGCATAAGGCAAATGAGAAGCTCAGAAAGCCTTCCACATTGATAAGACAATTTATTCAACTTGCCATCAGAAATTCAATTAAAATAACAAATAATATATATATTTTTTTGCCAGTTGAAGACCTTCAATTCTAACAATGAGGCAAAGAAAACCAGCACATTTGCATGATACCAAGAAAGTATCTGGCTCTGCCTGTCACAACTTAAAATGCATACTCTCACAGGACAATAGCTGAATACACTGCAGTACATCCTTACCACATAATGTGATGCACAAATCCAGGAAGGCCTGTATACATACAGTTGAAGAAAACTTCTATGTATAGAAGAAACCTATTAAAAAAAAAATCTCTATAACAACTTAAATGTCTGTCTTTATTTATACAAGGAATGGAAGAATACATTCCAAACCTTTGATGGGATTGAGAAGGGAGGGGTAGATTACCTTTTTCTTAACAAGATACTCTGTATGTTTTGAGCATCCTGTTTGTTAAACCAATAAACAATGATAAATACATAACATGAAAACAAGGTTTAGAATGTAAATTAAAATTCTCATTTTTCAAAGTGAAAACATTAAAAAAAAAACTATTAAAGTTGATAGCTCAAAAATAATGGTTAAAGTAAATCACTTAGGGCAGAAAACCTCAGAATAAATAAATAAAACAGAAGGACTAGGGATGAGGTGGCAGTTTTTTATATTTAACATAGAACTAGGCAGAAGATTCTCCAAGCTGATTTGGCCCACATGTGGTATCCCATACTTTTACCACCTCATAAAAAAGCAAATACCAGGTATATATAACAAGTATATTAACACATAGGCAACAATTATATGCATCACTTGGATCCCCTGGTAAACTGAAAGCAGTTTTAAAAAATATTCCCCACCATCCTTTTAAGACAACTTTCAGGTTACCCACGAATAGGAAGCAACCACATTAAAACGAGTTAAACTATGAAAAATAAAAAGGGCCATGACCTTTATTTAAAAGTATGTAAAGGTAGTATAATATGTACAGGTGGCACATGGTGCCAATTTTATTTGCAGATATAGTATTCCAACTCAAATTTGCAAGTTACACCTTTGCCACAGCCTTAGCTAAATCTTGAACTAGTGCAGAATTCAGCTGTGCTAGAGTGCTGATCTTTGCATGCTTAGATGTAGCATACTTGTTCTTGATAGTCTGGAAGAGAAATAGCACAGTAATTACACTGGGAAAACAAAAATTTACAATATCCAATGGTATAGGATTCATTTAAAAAATCAACGCTTTGGGCCTGAGGTACAGCGCAGAGGTAAAACAACAGCAGCAACCCAAAACACCTAACATGATTTCCTTAAAAATAAATTATGAATTTGCAGGCAGTAAATCTGAATTATTCTCATTTTCTCAACATCTCATCATTGATTTGACTTACCATATGCTTTGTAAGCCCTTGATTCACCATGACTATATTCTTAGCCAGGTGCTGCATAACAGGAAGAAGAGACTCTTCAGTATATGACAGGTAATGCTGTAGAATTGGTGTCTAAGACAAAAACAAAATGTCAAAAACGTTCAACCTGGAACAAAACCCACTTATCAATGGACTTCTTATTACAAATGTCTATACAACTTTTCATAAAGTTTCTAGATGTTAGTCAAGAGGGGTAGGGGGACACATACTATATGACTAATTTTAATTAAAATTTAAGACAAGTTTGAGCCTCTTTCTCCCCCAGTTTCTCTTTCAGGCTTCTGTAGAAACCTCTGCTCAAATCTCATTACACTAATGTAATTGCTGGGTTGTCCACCCCAAAGCTAGATTCCAAGTTCCTTGAGGCTGAGTTTCTTATTCATAGCTCTATTTCTAAGGTTTAGGGTAGTACCTGACACACGATGGGAGAAATATTAGTTGAATCAATGATTACGAATGAATTTCCAGTTATGTCATTTGACAGAGTTTCTACATATATAAAGGGTAACAGCTACTATGTCTTTCTCAAAGGGTTTATGGAGATTAAATTCAGTAAACAAATGAGAGCATTCTACCAAGATGACATCATAAACAAATTATTTTTAGCATTCCTTCTATAGATTCTATATTTAGGAACCAGTGGAAATGACAAAATTCTGTATTCAAACATCATTTACAATTTAAAAGCTTTGGAGTTCTGTGAGATAGAGCTTACCCATTCACCATTGTCAAGAATTTTCAGTGCTAAGCAAAAAGCTCCTGCTGCAATTTGAGAAGGAGGAAAGTGCACCATATCATAGTCCAACATAGTTAGTTCCATCAGGTATTTAGCCAAAGTATGTTGCTCAACATCAACCTAGAACAAAACCCACTTATCAATGAACTTCTTATTACAAATGTCTACAAGTTCTCAAATGCAATTGCCCATAAAAAGCTTCATAATATTAATATGTAACCTGATTATAAATAAAAAACATCTATATCCCTTCCCAAACGTCATTAGGTATTTAATATATAACCAGCAGCAGTATTCCCTAATACATCCTAACGAAGGCTTCTCAAGGAGTATGTACCTCTCCAATCTTAGATGCTCTGCGAAGGAAGTGCAGTGGTAGAGGGCGACCCAGACCAAAGTTTAAAACTCTTAGAATCTTCATTTCCATCTGTCTGATTTGGTGCTTAGTGTAAGTGTTGTTAGTCACAAAAGCAAAGTCACCAATTTCTGGAGGGTACATTTCTTCATATTTGCTTGCAATAAACATGGCAGTGACACCAACCAGCTGCAGCATCTTCTTGGGCACACAATTATCCTATAATGAGAATTTCAACTGGGTAAATAACATGTACTTCAAAAGGAGAAAGTTATGAAAGATACATACTTCTATAGCAAAATCTTAACTAATGACATTTTATCTCCTGAGACAGATTATAGCTGAAAAATAAGTTTCTTAGGACTAAGCTAAGACCCTAGAATAGAGAACCTTCAGTTACTGAACCAGGCTCACCTGCATAAACCGATCAATAATGGAAACAGTCATATACATGGTCTCCTGCAGCAACCTGAATTTCATTTGAACCTGTATTAGCCAGTCAATTAGGATAGCTCTCATGTTTCCAGTGACTTCCCGACCCAGTAGGTATTTTGGTCTCACTGACTGTTCTTCCTGCAAAAAAAAAAAAAAAAAATGCAGATTATCCTTAGAAGCACAACTGCATGTGACATTTATGTCCAGAAAGGTGAGTTTTTTTGTTTTTAAATATAATAGTTTTCAGTTATTTAGAATCTAAGTTTTTAGTCCAATTATTCATTTGGTAACTAACTTCACTGGGGAAGAAAGCAAATCTTAGCTAGAACAATGTGGCAGGTTTTTAACATTGTCAGATGTTATAATGTCCAATTCATTACCACTGCTGCTGGCGCACATTCTGTATCCACCTTCCTCACAAATAAAGACACTATACCATCATTTCAGATCTTTTCACTGAAGACTGAAAAACCAGAGCCTGACTGAGATTTTAGGAAATAATAGAAAAATGTCAATAACTTGGGTGTCAACATACTTTATATATAAACAAAGTTATGAATTGTAATGTAAAAAACAACAACAAAGTACATGTATAAAGGCAAAAAAAAAAAAAAAAAGAAAGAAAGAAAGAAATGTTGCCAGGGGGCTGGGGTTTCGGCTCAGTGGTAGAGCGCTTGCCTAACGTGTGACACTGGGTTTGATCCTCAGCACCACATAAAAATAACTAAAATAAAGTTTAAAAAATTTTTAACAACAGGGCTGATGCTGTGGCTCAGTGGTAGCACACTTGCCTGGCATACGTGAGGCACTGGGTTTGATTCAGCACCACATATAAATTTAAAGATAAATAAATAAAGGGTCAGTCAACAACGAAAAAAAAAAAAAATTTACCAACAACAAAAAAAACGAGGGCTGAGGTTGTGGCTCAGTGGTAGAGCACTTGCCTCACATGTATGAGGCCCTGGGTTCGATCCTGAGCACTACATAAAAGTTAATAAGTAAAGTTGTGTCCATCAACAACTAAAAATACTAAAAAGAAACAAAACAAAACCAAATGCTGCCAGGCATGATGCTGCATGCCTGTAATCCCAGTGACTTGAGAGGGAGGGTAAGGCTGTAGGAATGCAAATTCAAAGCCAGCCTCGGCAACTAAGCTGATCGTAAGCAACTTAGTGAGACCTATCTCAAAATAAAAAGGCGTGGTGGTGCATGCCTGTAATCCCAGTGGCTCAGGAGGCTGAGACAGGAGGATCGCAAGTTCAAAGCCAGCCTCAGCAAAAGTGAGGCACTAAGCAACTCAGTGAGACCCTGTCTCTAAATAAAATGCAAAACAGAAATGGGGATGTGGCTCAGTGGTTAGGTGCCCCTGAGTTCAATCCCCAGTACCAAAAATAAATAAATATATAAATAAATAAATAAGGGTTGCAGATGTGGCTCAGTGTCCCTGGGTTCAATCTCTAGTTAAAACAAAACAAATCCACTGCCTGTAATCCCAGAAATTGAGGCGGAGGCAGGAGGATCACAAATTTGAGGCCAGCATGGGCAACCTAGTGAGACCTTGTCTCAAAATTAAAAAATAAAAGGAACAGAAGATGGAGTGTACTCTGTGCTTCTATTCCCAGTAACCTCCCCGCCAAAAGGAAAATGTTGCCAAAGTCCTGCTTCATTACTGTAAACTGTTGATAGAAAGTATCTTTAATAGTTGGGTATAGCAGCACATGCTGGTAGTCCCAACTATTCAGGAGGCTGAGGCAGGAGTATCACTTGAACCCAGGAATTCAAGGTCAGCCTGGGAAACATAATGAGACCCCATTTCAAACAAAACAACAATAACCCCCCAAATTTTAATGAAACTAAATATAGTTTAGAAAAAATGGATTCTAGTGATTTTACTGACCTCAAGTTGTCTCAGATAAGCATAGATATCCTTTACATATTCACTACAAAGGTTTGGATCTACTCCATCTTCTGCATCCACATCACTCACTGCAAGAATTACATCAGAGAAAGCCTGACACAGATATTCTTCTGCAGGAGCACATCCAGATGTTTCCATTGGGCTTGCAGAGGGAGTATCAACCTTGAAACAGAGAGAACTTTTGAAATAATTGCAGAGGACACACACTATAACTTGGGAATGAAGGTCAGATTATTGGTAACACCAACTCAAGAAACAATACTCCTGAAGACAATTCATTTCCTTAGAAGAAAAGAATTAGATTTGTTCAATTTCTTCTCAGGAAATGAATAATATAAAAAAGAAAATGTCTGTTTAGATTAAGCAATTTAAAGTCAGCAGAATGTAACTGCTAACAGGCAAAAGAGAAGCAAATTCATATTCTAGACTTTCTGCCAAAGAAAACCAGCAAGTCATAAAGCTGTTTATCAGCATCATGTGAAGTTAATTAAAAAACTAATGACAAATGAGCCTTTAGTCCATTTCTTTTTTTTTTTTTAAAGGTGAAATTTTTAAATGTTCACTCCTTTTTTTAGTTGTTAATATTTTTTTAGTCGTTGGCAAACTTTTATTTTATTTATTTATATGCGGTGCTGAGAATCGAACCCAGAGCCTCACACATGCCAGGCAAGTGCTCCACCACTGAGCCACAACCCCAACCCCCTTTAGTCCATTTCAAAACGGGAATTGCTTCACTACTCAGGAAAATGTAAGTTCTGTCCTGAGTACCAAGGATTAACTGACTTTATTACCATTAACCATTTCCTTTATGCTCCTTTTACCACACTGTTCAAATATTTATCGAGCACCTTCTTCAAGTCAAACTGTGCTAGGAATTGCCTCATAGCATCCTTAAGAGGCTTTAAATTTAGTAGAGACATAGTAAAGAAACTCATGAGATTGATTGTGGGAACAGAGAAAAGGGTGGGGAAATTAGGGGAAGTTTCAGGAGCTGATGCTTGAGCTGTTTTGAGAAAAACAAAAAGGTTATTTGCTAAATGAGACAGAGGATGGGAAAGGCATTCTTAAAGGGGGAATCAAAGGCAAGAAACAGTATGGGGCCAGGTGAGGTTGCACAGGCCTGTGATCCCAGCTATTTGGGAGGCTGAGGAGTAAAATCACAAGTTTAAAGAAAGCCAGTCTTGTGCAACTTAGTGAGACCCTTAATCAGTATAGGACTTTCAAAAACAGAAAGAAAAAGTTAATTATTGGGCATCTTTGGTTGGTTGTATGTTTTGGTGCTGTGGGTACTGGACCCAAGGCCTCATGCATGCTAAGCAAATGCTCTATCAGCTAACTACTTTCCTAGCCAAAAAGTTCTTAGTTTTAGACTGTTAATCCATTTTCTTCTTCACTCTTTGGAGGAGATATATATATTCTTTTCCACTCCTTTTTATACTCCAACATCACAGACAATTCTTTTCAAGAAAATATTGTTTCAGCCAATGAATTTTGGATAGTATTGGCCTGTACTTAGACAAAAAGTTTCAGGCATCTACTGTTTAATATCATTTAAAAAGGGGATAATATAAGAAAACAATTAAAAGCCAAGATTCTGAGCTGGGGTCGTAGCTCAGTGCAAGAGGCGCTGCCTAGCATATGTGAGGCACTGGGTTCAATTCTCAGCACCACATATATTAAATAAAATAAAGGTCCATTGACAACTAAAAAAAAAAGCCGAGGTTTTGAAGCTACAGCAAGGGCTTAAATTTCATATTGACCATCATTTAATTTCTTTTAGCCATTATCCAAAAAGTAGAAATAATACCTATCCCTGAGAGTAAATAAAGATTATGTGAGTTAATGCACATAAAGTGTTTAGCAGGGCTTGCCCTATGCTAAGCACTCAATAAAGAGTAAGTTTACCAAAATAGGTTCAGGCGAAAGTTTTTCTTCCTTGACAGGTTCAGGCTCAGGTTCAGGCTCAGGCTCAGGCTCTGGCTCTGGCACACACACGGGTGCCTTTTCCAAAGGTTTTGATAGTTTTTTAGCAATAACTTTTCCAGTAGCTGATGGTTTTGCTTCCTGTGGATGAAAGAGAGAGAATGGAATGTTTCTCTATCAAGGGTCACAGCTGGAATGTGGGCTCTTCAGGGAAGTTGGGTGAGGAAGATAGTTACCTTTTTCAGAAGCACTCTGGTCTGCAGCTGTTCACTGACTTTATTACCAATGTCTCCAAGAGCTGTTCTTGGCCTCAGCCCAGGCTTGGAGGCTGCAACAGTGGCCACAGGCACACGCTTTGCCCCTGCCATACTAATCTTGGTCTTATTGTCAGCATTAATTTTCGTGTTCTGAAAGAAGAAAGAGCACTTTTGACGGCTGGTTCAGGGAGGCTCGAGTAAGTCAAGGGTTAATTAAGGTGGACACAATTGAGAAGGAAAGCTGGCTGCAAATGGGTTCTAAGGAGAGACGTGGTTCCAGGCTCTAAGGCCTCAGCAGTCATTTTCTTCCCAGAAACTCTTCATTCACCTATTGCGGGATTACCTCTTTAGTCCCCGCTTAGCCCCGTGAATTACAGTCGAAAGGGGTATTCAAGTACAGATACTGCTCTGGGAAAAGGTTTACGCTGTTGGTGGGGGGCTTACTCAGGGGTCCTCCATTGCTTTTTTAAAAAGGTTTCCCGTTGATCCTCCTCCACCTACTCTCAAGGTCTATATCCAAGATCCGTTCAATTTTTTCTCACCTTCCTTCATCCCCAAAAGTCCCCCAGCTCGCCGGAGGCCCAGCTCAGTTCTCTCCCGGTAACCCCTTTCCCATACTGCCCCCGTAGTAGCCACGGTCCTCTCGGGTTCCGGGGAATCCCGCAGGTGAGTCAAGGCAGGAAGCCCGGAGCAAGGAAGACCGCGTTTTTTCACGGTCCGCAACGGCTCACCCTGGTGACTCGGAGCGCCATGGCTTTCTCTTCACCAGGCAGCGGCTCAGTTGGCAGAAGCAGCAACGGGAACACCGGATTCTCGGACTAACTAAAGACCTGACCCCAGCACAGATAAACAGCCGTTCCTCTGCAGCACGCCGGGAGGAGCCGGCCCGCTCGGGTTTAAACCCCGCACCGCTCCCTCCTTATTGGTCCATTCATGGAACTCGCTCCCTTCCCATTGGCCCCAGTCTGTTCTTGCGAATGCATTTCCAGGGCGACCCCACGAAGACGTTCGACAGGGGCGGGGCCAGGGAAAGCTGCGGCCCCCAAGACACCGCCCTCAGCTCGCGCTGTCTGGCTCCGCGCCTGCGCTCTGGAGCACCGCGGCCTCCTGGGAGAGGCGTGTTGCGTGCACCGCCTACTAGGGAGGGCGTGAGTGTGTGTTCTCTGCGCCTGCTGCAGTCTTTCCTCCTTGGAGAGCGACATTGTGTTGTTCGTAGTTTTAGAAACTTGCACCTCTGGCTCTAGACAAGTTTATTGTTACACACTCTCTTCCCTTTCAGTAACAGTAATAACATCTTAAAGTTCATGAAAGACTTTAATGTAGGTAATTCTTTCATTCGATCATTCCAGTAGCTCCGTGGATTTACAATATGGTGTTATGGGATACACATACATGCTACAAATGGGCATCTCTTGAAGCAAAGTTAACGCATTTACTTTTCAGTTACTCTTTTTTTTTTTTTTTTTAGGTTATGGGGATTAAACCCAGCCCTTTTTATTTTTGGTACCAGTAATTGAACCCAGGAGTGTTCAAACACTGAGCCACCTCCCCAGCCCTTTTTAAAATTTTTTAAATTTATTTTTCGTGCCAGGGATTGAGCTTAGGGGCACTTGACTTCAAGCCTCATACCCAGCCCTATTTTGTATTTTATTTAGAGACAGGGTCTCCCTGAGTTGCTTAGCACCTCGCCATTGCTGAGGCTGGCTTTGAACCACCATCCTCCTGTCTCAGCCTCCTGAGCTACTGGGATTACAGGCGTGTTCCCCTGCGCCGGCCCCTTTCTTATTTTTTGAGACAGGTTTTAATTAAACTGCTCAGAGCCTTGCTAAATTGTTGAGCTGACCTTGAACTTGCAACTTGCAATCGTCTGTCTCAGCTTCCTGAACCGCCGGGATTACAGGCCTATGCCACCACTCCTGGCTCCAGCCCTTTTTAAAAATAATAATATTTATTTTTCTAAGTTGCTGAGGCTGGCCTCAAATTTGTGATGTTCCTGCCTCAGGTTCGCTGGGATTACAGGAGTGCAGGTAGGTTTATGGAGGTCTTTTGGAATCAGTACTTGAGAAGGTAGTGAAATTAGTTTTTTTTTATATTTTGAATGTGGCCTTGTGTAGTTGAACTTTCTTTGACTCATGCAAAAAAGTCTCCTCAGCATAAAAGCTTTATTTATTGTGATGATTATAGCAGTCTTGGGAGGATAACTAGTTTTGTTTTTGTTTTCTACAAAAACATTGCTCTGGGAGTAAGTTAATACTCCCTGAGACAGAGTATTTCACAAGTAAATATCCTATTTGAGAAATCTGTTTCAAGGCTTAACTTTAGTCCTCATGCTACCTTCAGTTTGCTGAATTAAGTGATGGCAAGAAGATGGAGGCAAGCAGAATGTGGTGTCATGAGCCCTGTAGGCCAGGCTACTGGGGGACTAAGGCAGGAGGTTGCTTGTGTTCAGAAGTTTGAGGCCAGCTGGGGCAAGACAGAGAGACCCCCATCTCAAAAATAAAAAAAGAAGCCCTGTATGGTGGTCCACACCTGTAATCCCAGTGCCTGGGGAGACAGAGGCAGAAGGATCACAATTTCAAAGCCAGCAACTTGGGGAGGCTCTAAACAATTTAGTGAGACCCTGTCCCAAAACTTAAAAGTTAAAAGGACTGGGGATGTGGCTCAGTGGCTAAGTGTCCCTGGACTCAGTCCCCAGTACCAAATAAAAAATGATGGGGTCAGATTAAAGGAAATGAATAAGAGAAAGGGCAAGTAACAAAAGAGGAGGATGCAAAGAAGAATGGTGGAGAATAGAGAATGAGAGAGGACCCTTACCAGTCCTAGAAATTGAAGAGAGGGTTCTTTCCACATTCGACTCCTGGTTTATCTTCCATTTCTTTAAACAGAAAGTAGTTTTTGTAGAAGACTGAGTAGTAGCCTGATGCCCTCAAACTGCACTGAGGAACATGAAATGTAACAGTGAGAATTTGAAAGCACAATTTAAACTGGGCTTGTGGGTGCATGCCTGTAATCCCCACCCTGGAGGTTGAGTTAGGAGGATTGAAAGTCCTGCAAGTTCATGAGACCCTGTCTTTTTTTTTTTAAATTTATTTTTTTAGTTGTACACAATACCTTTATTTTGTTTATTTATTTTTATGTGGTACTAAGGATCGAACCCAGGGCCTTGCATGTGCTAGGCGAGCGCTCTACCGCTGAGCCACAGCCCGAGACCCTGTCTTTAAAAAAAAGGAAATAAAAAGGATGGCATGCACCAGGCACTGGGAATCCCCAGTACTGAAAAAACCCCAAAACAAGATATATAGTTTTATATTGGTGCCCAGCTATAGCTGATTGGTGGGGGTAGGGTATATATGGGGGTGGTGAACAGAAGAAATGGTATCGAGAGCCACTCCTGAAGGGGCCCCAGCAAACTTCCAGCTGCCAGCTGATTGGCTCCTCTGTGGTGATGCTCATTGGGCTGTTTCCCTGCCCTTTCAGACCACGGAGCTGCTCATTGGGGGACTCTTTGGCTCCATCCTTGCGACCCAGCCAATCGGCCTCAAGAGTGGGAGGAGTGGGGGGTGGAGAGGCTCTCCACAAGCTGGTGGTGGCAGATGGGCTCTGAGGGAATTCCTGAAGAGCTCCTATGGTGCTGGGTGTGTTCTAAAAATAAAGTTCATTTCTGCTTGATAAGTGGCTTGTGAATTGTGCCCAGCCAGACTGCGGCAAATTGGCCCACTGATTACCCAAAAACTATGGTGCTCACAGCTAATTAACCTGAAGATCAGAGTTTAAACAGAAGTGTCAGCCAGTATATGAAATGAGCCAAGCTTCAAGCTTCAAAATCATTGCTTATAGGCTCAGCAATAGAGCATTTGCCTAGCATGTGCAGAGGCCCTCCGTTCCATCTCCACACCAGAAAAAAAAGAATGGCTAATTCCACTGATTTTCCTATATTATAAACACATGCCCTCTCATCCATAAAGGCTTTTCTCACTTCCAGGAGAAGAAAGAGTTCTTGTTCTCCTTTGAATGTGGAATAATATTACTTTTTTTCATTCTCAAGAGCTTGTATGGCTTCTGGCTCTATATTTTATACATTTATGGGGTATCTGTGTGTGTGTGTGTGTGCATGCTATGGATTGAACTCAGGCAAATGCCACACTACTGAGCTACATCCTTAGCTCCTATTTTACAACTTTTTATATGCTTAGTAACTAGTGCCTTCTTATGAGGGGAGAGATAATGTTATATATCTTTTGTATCATCATCCTGCTTTACATATATTGGGCACTTAATACATCTATTGACTAAATACTTACCTTTGATAAAACTGTTCCAATAAATTAGCTGCTTCCATAAATTCTGCAGGAATCTGCCATATATTTAGTGGATCCAGACTTCATCTGTTTAAGTCAGAGAATAAGTAGCCCTTGGACCATATCTATTGGGAGAATTTGATTCCTAGGTCAGCCCATCTCAGTATAAATTTTCAGTCTTTCATATTAGGCATTCCTATTTGCTCTTATGGAAAATTGAGGCAACCAATAAAAGGATAAGTCAGTATAATTTGATTAATTTGTAACCGTTAAAGAGAGGCACAGTTACAGATATTTAACCTGGTATTCAAGTAGACTCAAAGTCCCACTCCTGACCTTACTTTCTAACCATAGGTATACAAATCTGGGGTATGTGATTGTTATGCCAGATTCGTGGGACCCCAATAGACCTCCAGGAGCCGAATCCGATGCAATCACACAAGAGTCTTTATTGCAAGCTGGAGCCTGGACTCACAACCATTCCTGAAGCAGTGGTCCCAGGGAGTGAGACCTGGTCCTTTGTTCAGTGAGATTTTATAGGGGGACACTCTATGCATCACAACATCACACAGCAAATCATTCCATACTGCAGGAAAGTCAAACAACTCCTCTTAACATTGATTAGCACATTCACTGGCGGGAACAAGTTGGGTAGAGGTGATTGTCTAGTACAAGAGGGGGGTTCGTTTGAACTGATTGGTTTAGGCCACGAGGGGTGTATGTGCTAAACTACATGGTTTCCCAACATGTTATCAACCACCATAAACTACTTGGGGGTCATCTGGCATCCCAGGTATTTTCCCTGTCTTATGCTGATTGGAGGTTGCTAGGGGTGTTGCTATGGGTTCCCACTAAGCCTGAGCCAGGGACACCTGGTGCCACAGACCTCTCCTGTTATTTACAGACAAACAACTCAGCAGGGTGGGTATGTACTTAGGAGTGCTCTGTGGGTTTTTCCAAGGACAAGGGTCACGCCCCCTTCCTTAGGACAGGCCTTGAGGTAGAAGCTGCTGTTATTTATTTATTTTAAAAAATGGAGCCACATTAGTTTCTCATGATAATGCAAAAACAACTACAATTGGGTTTACACAATTCACTCCTGGTGGAATGATTTTCTCATTTTACTTCCAAACCTCATTCATTTCTTAGGTCTGTAAATGCTATCTCCATGAAGTCTTCTTTTCCTTCTAGTTAAAAGTAACCTCTACATTCTGAAATTTGTCACTCTGTGAAGACGTCAAACTGCTCTAAATATTTATTTATAATTTTTTATATTTATTTTTAAGTTGTAGTTGGACACAATATCTTTATTTTATTATTTATTTTTATGTGGTGCACACATGCTAGGCGAGTTCTCTACCTACTGCTAAGTCACAATCCTATTTATAACTGTTTATGTGTCTTTTCTTACCTACGGTAATAAGCATACTAAAGAAAAGGTTTGTGTCTGATTCATGTTTTTGAAAACAAAGTGAGAAGGCGAGCGAGAAATGAAAGACCAGGCAGAGATCCACACAAAGGTTTATTTGTCAAAACAGACAAATAAAGGCCATCCCTCTATATATAGAGTGGAGATATTGCAGTGTTCAGCTTTTGTGGGGTAGGGGTTTGGAGCTGTAGTTGTGGTGCTATGGGATAGGTTGTGGGGGGGTGCTTGCGATAGAGTTGGGCGGGTAGGAATAGCATGGGATTGGCTTAGGTCGATGGCACCCTGGGGCTTTCCAGAGTCAAGGGGTCCTGTACTTCTGGTATTGGCGTAGGGTTATGGTAACATGGAGTAGGTCACTAATGGGGGTGGGGGTGGGAGTTCGGGTAAAAGGAAGTACAGGAAACTGAAACTTAATCTCATAAGATGGCGGTTAACATATAAAATGACTGCTCAGTTGTTAAATCAAGACCCTATAGTTTTTATCTTGGAAAAGCAAATTCACAAATAAAAGGCAATGAGTACGTTACCTAGTTCCAGTCATTGTTCTCTCTACTGGGCTTCAGCAAAAAACCTGCCAACTGTCCCTTATATCCTACTCACTCTCCTCCTCTGATCCTTTTGAAACACATTGGTTCATGACAATCTCTTTACTCAGGGAGGTACATCTACAGGCTCCCAAGTCCTCAAAGTGTCATCTGCCTAATCTTGCTGCATCACTGTCCTTCCTGCTCTACATGCGTGCGCACACACACACACACACATACACATATATTTTTTCTTCCTGTGGTGCTGGGGATTAAATCCAAGGCCTTGCATGTGCTAGGCAAGTGATCCATCACCTAAGCTACACGCCCCCAAGCCTGTTTTGTTTTGAAATCATGCGAAGTACTTCCTTCCTCAAAAGCCCTTGCATTTGATGTACTCTCAGTCTAGAATAGTTGATATTGTGGCCTTTCTTCCATCAGGTCCTAAAGCCTTCTTCCACAGAGAACCTCTTTAATCATTCTTTAGCACATTCTCTGGCACTTTGGCCTGAACTCTGCTTTTGTTGAATGTCAACTCTGAATCCATAATGCCTGGTTTGAAGAGCTGGCTTTCCCATTTACTAGGTATATAATTTTGGGCAAGTTAATTAAACATTCTTTGCCTTAGTTTCCTCATCAGTAAAATGAAGATAATAATTATATATGTATTTATTGCTTAAAACGGTGTTCATCTGACACATGGGAAGGGTTCCATAGCTAATGCTTTTCTTCATAGCACTTAGCACACCTGACATTTTGTTATATATTACGCTGTCTTCACTAGAAAGTATACTTCCTCAGGGCCGGACTGTTAATTATTGATGACTTTATCCCTAGCAACTACAGCAGTGTAGTCAGTGCTTTGCCACTGAGTTACCTCCCCAACAAACCCCCCTCCCCATTTTTTTTGGGTACTGTAGATTGAATCAGGGACACTGAACTACATCCCCAGCCCTTTTTATTTAATTTTTTAAAAATTTTTACCTTTATTTATTTATATGTGGTGCTAAGGATTGAACCTAGTGCCTCACATGTTCCAGGCAAGCAATCTACCACTGAGCCATAGCCACAGCTCTTTATTTTTACATTTTGAGACCAGGTCTTGCTAAGTTGTCTAGGATGGCATCAAACTTGCAGTCCTGCCTCACCTGCCTCAGCCTCCTGAGTAACTGAGATTATAGACTTGTTTCATAGCAAACCAGCACATTTTCTTTTCTTTCTTTCTTTTTTTTTTTTTGGTACCAGGGATTGAACTCGGGGGCACTCAACCACTGAACCACATCCCCAGCCCTATTTTGTATTTTATTAGAGACAGGGTGTCACTGAGTTGCAAAGCACTTTGCCATTGCTGAGGCTGGCTTTGAACTTGCAATCCTCCTGTCTTAGCCTCCCAAACCGCTGCGATTACAGGCATGCACCTCTGCACCTGGCTAGCACATTTTCTTAAAAAGGCTTTCCATAACTATGTGAATGTTAATATTAAAAAATTTAGGTACTGTCCCAAAGTTGCAGGGGGAACCTCCTTAGGCTTTAAATTCAAATGAAAAATAGCCATAAAATGGAACAATATATATCTGAAAAAAACCTAGTCAACCACACTGCACTATCAAGCTTGATCAGTTCAAGCATACTTAATATATGGTAACACTAGAGCAATAGGAGGAAAAAATGCATATGATCATGTAAAATGCTAATGTAGTGCTTAGCACAAAGTAATTGTGAAATAATGAAAAATTGAAAAAAACCCCAAGGCCCCCCCCAAAAAACAATAACTTGAGAAAGAAAATGAACAATGTAGAAATTAAAATTTCAAAGATTTGACAGTTGTGTACGGCTGTGTAATCACTGTCCTGACCAAGATGTAGAATGATCTCAACACTCCCCAAATATTCCCTTTTCCTCCTTTCCAATAAATTCTGTACACCCTCAAGACCACATGTGCTGTGATACATCCTCCCCTAAGATGTCCAGGCCCTAAAGCCTGGAACCTATGAATATATTACCTTTTCATGGCAAAAGGGTCTTACAACACTTTGAGACGGGGAGCATACCCTAAATGTGTGTGGGCCTCGTGTAATCACACTAAGTCCTTAAAAGTAGAAAAAGAAGGTAGAAAAACCAGAGAGATGCAACAGTAGGGAAAGGGGCAGAGAAATTTGACACATGACAAGTGACTTGCTGCTGGCTTTGAAGATAGAGGAAGGAGTCCACAAACCCAAGAAAACAGGTGACCTCTAGAAGGTGTGAACAGCAGCAAAGAAACAGGGACCTCAGTCTATATACAGAAAGACTAACTTCAGTCAACAACCTGAATGATCAGGGAAACAGATTCTTTCCTGGAGCCTCCAGAGGAAACACGGACCTGCTGACACCTCCATTTTAGCCCTGTGAAACCTATACTGGACTTGTGACCTACAGAAGCCAGTAAGGTTGCAATAATTTGTAATTATAACAGCAATAGAAAACTTATAATACAGACCACTTCCCATGCTCTATCACTATAGTCTTTATTTATTTATTTTTTTGGTGCTGGGAATTAAACCTAGGGCCTCATGCTTGCTAAGCAAGCACTCTACCACTGTGCTACACTTCAAACCCTAGATTAGTCTTATATATGTTCTTGGACTTAATCATATAAAGGAATCAGTGTGAACTCTTATGTCTGGCTTCTTTCAGTTAACATGTTTTTGAGATTCATCTCTGTGGTATGTAACAGTCATTTTATTTTAATTATTTTTTGCAGTGCTCTTTATAGCTGAGTAGTATTCCAAACACATATTATGAATATGTACATTTTATCTAAATATAAAGCAAAAACAGAATCCTTTGTTGAGAAGTGTCTAATTATGTAGCTTCATTATTTTTCTATTGAAACTAGAAAAGGTTAATGTTATTATGTTAAAGAAACAACAACAAAATTTTTTTTTTTTGGTACCAGGGGATTGAACCCAGGGATATTAACCATTTAGCCACATCCCTAGCTGTTTTTATTTTTTGAGACAAGGTCTCACTAAGTTGGTTAAGGCCTCATTGCTGAGGCTGTTCTCAAACTCCCAATCCTCCTGCCTAAGGCTCATGAGTCGCTGGGTAACAGGTGTGCGCCACTAGGCCCAGCGATGGGAACAACAAATTTATACTATAAAAGATGCAAAGGGTGGGGGTATAGCACTTGCCTTACATGTGTGAGGCACTGGGTTCGATTCTTAGCACCACATAAAAAAAAAAAAAAAAAAAAAAAAAACCTAAAAATATTAAAAACAAAATAAAATAAAAGATGCAAGGTCTATTTTAAGGGGAAATCATATGCTCCTAAGTTCGTAATAACAGAAATAATGGTTGAGAGAATGATAAACAATCACCGCCTTTCTCTGAGCAAATGAACTATCAAATAGGCTTCTGTCTTGGATATTATTTTAAACTTATCTGTACACTTAATATCTAATAAATCTCTTAGAATGCTGATTATTTAAAAAAGAGAAATTAATGAAAGCTGCCTTTGAAGTTAAAGTTAAAATAATGATTCCTCAAATTATTTAGCCCTTTGCAACTTTTTATTTTCACATATCCTTTTGTTCCCAAACCCTGGTGAAGCAGATTTGAGCACACTGTATTGCCTTTAAGAATGAGGGGAAAAAATATAAAAAAAGAGGCTGATTTGCCTAAAGTCACATAATGTGTTTCCATGAAATGGAACTAGCAACCTGATTCTTTCAAAACCTAGTTGCTCTAATTTCCAGCTATACCCCTTAACTGTCAGCCTACTTCTCTTCCACCCTGATAGTTCTCAATCAATCATATTAATTTATTTTTGCTGTTATATGCCTTCTAAGGGAAATGAAAAATTTAACATTGGTGTAATATTTATTGTACCCTCCTAACTGCTTAAATTTTTTTATTTTTATTTTATTATTTTTTAAAAATATTTATTTCTTTTTAGTTGTACACAATACCTTTGTTTTTCTTTCTTTATTTTATGTGGTGCTGAGGCTTGAATCCAGGGCCTTGCACATGCTAGGCGAGCGCTCTACCGCTGAGCTACAACCCCAGCCCCTTTTTTTAAATTTTTTTTAGTTGTAGTTGGATACTTGGCTTTATTTTATTTATTTTTATGTAGTGCTGAGGATTGAACCCAGGGCCTCGCACATGCTAGGTGAGCACTCTACCGCTTAGCCATGACCCCAGCCTCCTTTATTTTTTAATATTTATTTTTTAGTTGTAGTTGGACACAATACTTTTATTTTATTTATTTATTTTTATGTGGTGCTGAGGATTGAACCCAGGGCCTCACGAGTGCTAGGCAAGCGCTCCACTGCTGAGCCACAACCCCAGCCCATTATTTACTTATTTTTTTAAAGGACAAGACAATCAGTTCTTCCTTAGACTTTCTTTTTATTTTTAAAATATTTTCTTAGTTGTTGATGGACTTTATTGTCTTTTTATTTATTTTTATGTGGTGCTGAGGATTGAACCCAGTGCCTCATGCATGGTAAGCAAGCACGCTACCACTGAGCCACAACCCTAGCCCTTAAATTTTTTTATTTTAAAAAATCTTAAAGTATAAAAATTGCATTAAAACATCAATGTGCAATTATTTTCCCACCACTCAAAAATTTTAATATGAACTGAAGATTCTGGACCAAAAAAACGTGCAAAGAGAAGACATGGAATATAAAAATAACTTACAGCAAATTTCTAAAATTCCTCACATATTAAAACTGGTAAGACAAAAATATCATTTACAATACATGTTTGCCATTATAATAGATAAGAAAATAGTACCCATATTAAATTTATGCTACTTTTCAAAATTCCTAGCATAAGAATGAAACTATTCAGATGCTTATAGATAGATATTCAAAAGTTTCTTTTGGATAACATTCTTTGGTATTCATAAAACAGCATATATTATATATTTATTATAAAGTCTTTTTGGATGATATATCCATTTAAAATTCGAAATGAAAATATAATTAGATATCATTATTCAAAGTAATTATATGTCAGTTTGATTTCATGCTGTCTAAATGTTTACGGACAAATTTTACTTATTAAACCCCGACATAACTATTTTTTGTTTATTTCTTTTTCTTTTTGGTACCAGGGATTGAACTCAGGGGCACTTGACAACTGAGCCACATTCCCAGTCCTATTTCTGTATTTTATTTAGAGACAGGGTCTCATTGAGTTGCAAAGCACTTTGCTGAGTTGCTGAGGCTGGCTTTGGACTTGCAACCCTCCTATCTCAGCCTCCTGAGCCCCTGGGATTACAGGGGCTAAGCTAATGTGTGTCACTGCGCTCGGCTTGATTATTTCTTACTTAGCTACATTTTCCAAAAATTAGAAAAAAGTTATATCCATAGGCAGAGAATTCAACTCTGAGTTGGTAATCATTTTCTTAATTGGCTGTTCTACAACATATGGAGGCAAATGAGAAGTTGAAAAGCCTAGGATTGCTTGGATACCAGTGTGATAAACAGCTTGGAATGCCAAATGCATAATAAGAAATGGAATATTCTACTCTGGAGAAAGATGACAAGTAAATGAATAACATGGACACAACTTAGTATAAGTTTTTTACCCTAATAAATTAATTATTCATTTGCAAATATTACCAAAAGTAAAAAAATTTATTTTACAGAGTGGTTGGTTTTGTAATACATCAAAAACGGTAAAGTTATCCTTCCCTATTCTCACTGCTTATCTCAAATCAGTGGCTGAAGTTTCTTCTAAATAATTTAGTTTACATTTAAAGTGGCAATACAGATTTTACTTTTAAGTTATAATTAGAAACCAGTTTTATATACAGAAAATCCATAAATATAGAATTTTTATTCCTATTTTATCCTCAGGCTATGCAAAAATTGACTAAAAACTTTTCATTTGGGTCTTTGTAATAAACATGTAAATACATATTTACAATGGAGATGCTTTCTGATAGAAAGTAAACATACAGAAGTAATTTTGGTCTTCACTAGAATCCATCATTATGTGTCCATTTTTGAAGATGATGCAGTACATCATGTTCCCTCAAAATTTAAATTGCTCTTATAATTCAAATATGGTAATTATTTTTCTTATACCATTATGCTTCATTCTGTATTTAAATATTCTTTAAGAAAGATTCCTTGATCCAACAGTAGGGAGCTTTAAAAGTTTTTGTACAATTATGTGCAATTTTTGTCCTTCTGGCAATATTATAAACAGCGTCATTTAATCATTGTCATTTCCCAGGGATAATTCCTGATTATCTTACATGATATAAGTACCATCTTTGCAGTATTTCAGGGACTCCATTTGTTTTGTCATAGCCAGAACATCATGAAATCCAGTACTTAGGCCAGACATGTGTTGAAAGTATGCCTCTTTTTCCACTTGAATTGTTAAATTGTTTACTCCAGCATCTTTAAGTATTCCTGTAACCTGTTACAAAAATCCAGACATTTAAAAGCATTTAAAGTATTTAATCTTTACATAAAGCATTACATCTTTACATCTTACATAATTAATATATTTTTTACAGTTATAGATAGTCTAAGATTAAACCCTCAGAGAAATGTTTATTATCTAGTTAAAATGTTAGATAGATCTGTGGGGCTGTGGCTGTGGCTCAGTGGTGGAGTGCTTGCCTCACATGTGCCAGGCACTAGGTTTTTATTCTCAGCACCGCATAAAAATAAAAATAAACAAAGGTATTGTGTCAATCTATAACTAAAAATAAAATAAAAAAGTTAGATATATCTGTAAGAAGGTCATTAAATTACTGACCTGACATTTAAAGTAGAAAATAAAAACAGCTAAGGTTTCCATATGTTGCATCTACCATAGGGCCACAGGAATTTCTTTTTTTTTTTTTTGGTGGTACTGAGGATTAAACCTAGGGCCTTAACACATGAACAGGCAAGTGCTCTACCACCGAACCACATCTCCAGCCCTTGGGACTGTTTTGATCCTGCCGCAGTCTGGCTGGGCACAAATAACAGAGCCGCCACAAAGCCTTGTAGGTTCAAACAGCAACTCTTTATTCCCAAACTCTCACCAGCACTCTACACACACTTCCCGGGAACACACTCCCTCCACCAGCTCTGCGCGCCAATTCTCAAGGAACCCCCCCCCCCCCCCACTGCCAATCTGGTTATTATTAATTTAGGGCATATTTACAATAATTTATTTCTTGATAACCTACTGGGAACCAAGATGGATCATAAATGAAATTTTTTTGGTGATACTAGGGATTGAACCTAGGGCTTTGTACATGGTAGGCAAGCACTCTATCACTAAGCTATAGTGGTAGTCCTTTTTTTCCACTGTTTTATTTTGAGACAAGTTCTTGCTAAATTGCCCAGTCTGGCCTTCAACTTGCAGTCTTCCTGCTTCATCCTCCTGAGTAGTTGGGACTACAGGCATGCACTACCATGCCTGGCTAAGATTAATATTTTTGAAGAGTAAATAACTACTGAGCCATATAAGAGGTGTGCAATTTTATGTATAAATCATCTCAACTGAAATTACTAAAAGAAAAGAATATTATTACCTGCTGTACTATTCTTTGTTCCATCACATCAGACGTCACCTGTATATGAATTGTTCCCGCCACAATGCTGGCAGAATGACGCCAAAAATGAGGGTCTCGGTATGATATTAATCCTTCAATTTTCTGTATCTGTCAAATCAAAGGAGAGGTGATATAAATGGTCTCAAAGACTAATTTATTTATTTATTTATATTTAATTTTTTAGTACCAAGGATTGAACCAGGAATGTTTAAACACCAAGCCACATTCCCAGCCATTTTTTTCTATTTTATTAAAGACAAGGGCTTGCTGAGTTGCTTAAGGCCTTGTTAAGTTGCTGAGGCTGGCTTTCAACTCACAATCTTCCTGCCTCAGCCTCTGGAGTTGCTGGGATTACAGGTATGTTCCACCACACCCAGCTAAGGCTAATTTATTTAAAATGGTATGTTCTCTGCTAGAAATCAAACACAGATTCCTTGGTCTAGAATCATTATGCTGATTAAAAAAAAAAAAAAAAGAAGAAGAAGAAGAAGAAAAAGAAGAAAATGGTATTAAGGATAGGCCAGAAGTAGTAAGGTGCAGAAGGATAGCTAGCTTGAAGTAAAGGTATCTTTATATAACATGTACTTTGCCTATTCTAAACATTATCTGAATATGTTCAATGAAATACATGGTTCAGTTACACTGATACATACATATACACATTATTTGTCATACAGAGCTAACATATTCAAAAGTTTCTTCAATGTTCAACAATAGAGGATTGGTTATATAAATGGTACACAGTCATTAAAAATGTATTAGAGGGCTGGGGTTGTGGCTTGGTGGTAGAGCACTTGTCTAGCATGGGTAAGGCACTGGTTTAGATCCTCACCACCACATTAAAAAATAAATAAATAAAACATAAAGTTATGTGTCTAGTTTTCAAAGCCCTGAATTTGATAACCAGCACAAACACACAACAAAATAAAATCACAAAATCAACTTTTTTCTTTTTTAGTATTTACTTTTTTGGTTGTACACAATAACTTTATTTTAATATTTATTTTATGTGGTGCTGAGGATCGAACCCAGGGCCTTGCACATGTTAGGCAAGAGCTCTACCGCTGAGCCACAACCCCAGCCCTCAACTTTTCCTTTTTTAAAGATATTAATTGGCTTTTATGTTAGTCTCTAGTAAAGAAACTCATTCCATAACATACTTTATGGACAACACTATGTTCCACAATTGCAATGCCAACCCCAATTTCTTTAATTTGATATGGCAAACCACAAAGTGAATAAACATTGTTGTACTTGTTTTTACTAGGAATTGTTTATATCCCCAGTCTATTTTTCTATAAAACTGTTTTTTTTCTTGATTTAAAAGGAATATGAATAGTAAGTCTTTGTATTTTTATATGTTCTTCAAACATTTCCTCTTGATCTGCCATTTGTATTTCATGTTCATTAATGGACTCTTTCTCTAACAAGCAATTTTCAATTTGTTAAATGTGTAGATCCCTGCCTTACTTTTTAGCTTCTGGTTTCACTTTAAGGTTATAAAAGCTTTTCGGGGGGTGGGGGTGGGGGCTGAGGTTGTGGCTCAGCAGTAGAATGCTCGCCTCGCATGTGCGAGACCCTGAGTTCGATCCTCAACACCACGTAAAAATAAATAAGTGAAATAAAGGTATTGTGTCCAACTACAACTAAAAAATAAATATTAAGAAAAAAGCCTTTTCCTTCCTTTGGGACTATAAAAATATACTTTTTGGGCTTGGCTTGGGATGTAGCTCAGTGGTAGAGTGCTTACCTAGTGAGCTTTAGGCCTTGGGTTTAACCCCTGGTATCACACACACACACAAAAAAGCAGCTTCTATTTTATTTCAGAAATTTTATAATTTTTTGTCATTTATACATTTAATCTGTTGGAAATATATTTTTATATGGTATGGAATGGAGCTATAATTTTCTTTTCTACGAAGTAGAAATGTAATTAATTCAAAGCGATCAATTCCTTCTCCTCACAGATCTGAAATGACATCTTTGGTGTACATTGAATTTCGTAAGTTTCTAGACAAACTATTAATTAATTAATTAATTTTAAAGAGAGAGAGAGAGACAGAGGAGAGAGAGAATTTTTAAATATTTATTTTTCAGTTTTCGGTGGACACAACATCTTTATTTTATTTTTATGTGGTGCTGAGGATCAAAACCAGCGCCCCGCGCATGCCAGGTGAGTGCGTTACGGCTTGAGCCACATCCCCAGCCCAGACAAATGATTATTTTTAAAAATAATTTATTTGCTTTCTTCTTGTTAAGGACAAAACTGTTAGTTTTATATGTTAATGTATAACTTTATAATAATAAAACAGGAACCTATGAAACTAATTAGTTAATTCTATAAATTATGTATGGTTCTTTATACTCAAAAACTAACTCTTCCAAATTTCAAAATAATAATGGATTGTCTAGTCCCACAAATAAAAAGCAAAACAA
This sequence comes from Marmota flaviventris, assembly GCF_047511675.1. Classification (NCBI taxonomy): domain Eukaryota; kingdom Metazoa; phylum Chordata; class Mammalia; order Rodentia; family Sciuridae; genus Marmota; species Marmota flaviventris. Next base: position 110,988,691 of record NC_092502.1, read on the forward strand.
AATCCCAATGTGAGGCAACTGAATTGAGTTTTAAACAACAACAACAAAAAAATAAATACCTTTATAATATAGTATCCCCATCCAAGAACATGTCTCTGTCTCTTTATTTGGTTCCTGTTTTATATCCATTAAGTAAAAAAAAAAAATTTATTTGCACATTTCTTGTCAGTCAACTTACTCATTTTTAAATGCTACTTTAAAAGAAAAACAACAGTAAAGAAATTACATACAGTACCTTTTCTAAGGCAATATGTAATTCTTTTTCACATTCTGGTGGTAGTCTCAGAAGGAGAACTTGACAGGCATCTTTAATCAGTGGGACAACACTGAGAAATATTAATACAGCAATAAAAAGAGAACAGAGGGGATCGGCAATGAACCATCCAAACTGTTCTATAAGAATTGTGGATACAATCACACCAATACTGCCAAGAGTATCTGCCAAAACATGTAGAAATACACCTACAAAGAAAATATATAAAAATATTATAAATAAAAGTATCTAATTTAGCTTTTTTAATCCATCTTACCGATATTGCTGGGTACCTACTAGGCATCACCACTTTGCTAGTGGTACTTCAAAAGGACATGGTTAGGGCTGGGGTTGTGGCTCAGTGGTAGAGTGCTTGCTTCACATGTGTGGGGAACTGGGTTTGATCCTCAGCACCACATAAATAAATAAAATAAAGGTATTATGTTCACCTACAACTAAAAATTAAAAAAAAAAAAAGGACAAGGTTACTGTCCTCAGGGAATTTAACGTACTGTAAAAAGGTAAGGACAGGGCTGGGACTGTGGCTCAGTGGTAGCACACTTGCCTGGCATGTGTGAGGCACTGGGTTTGATTCTCAGCACCACATATAAATAAATAAAACAAAGATCTACCAACAACTAAGAAAAAAAATTAGAAAAAAAAAAAAAAGGTAAAGGCTACTAGGACACAGTGTGGTTAAGATTTAATAAGTTGATGTACTTTTTTGGGGAAGGCTTCCTAAAAAATCATGCTTGAGCCAAGTTTTGACATCACCCAAGTTATTTATATTAAGCAATTAGTACAAAGAATAACACAGTGGGAGATTAATATATCCACCATACTTTTTTTTTTTTTTTGGTACTGGGAATTGAATCCAGGGGCACTCAACCACTGAGCCACATCCCCAGCCCTATTTTGTATTTTATTTAGAGGCAGGTTCTCACTGAGTTGCTTAGCACCTTGCTATTGCTGAGGCTGGCTTTGAACTTGTGATCCTCCTCAGTCTTCTGAGCTGTTGGGATTATAGGCGTGTGCCACCATTCCCAGCTTCCCCATACTTTTTTTTTTAATAGCACAATAAAACATTTCCTATTTTTTTGCAGTGAAAGTTCATAATAGCACATTTAGTGTTTCCCTTGCAATCAATATTTATTCAACAGTCACTATGAAAAGGACTCTATAGTTATAATAATTTAAAAGTAGGCATCATGAACAAATACATATGTATATATATTTGTTGGTGTTAGGAATCAAACCCAGGACCTCGTACATGCTAGATAAGTGCTCCACCACTGAGCTACACTCCCAGGCCCTTGATTTTCACTTTCTAAAAAATCTATTTATTGTGGTAAGAACAGTTAACATAATAACTACCCTCAACCAAATTTTAATGGCATAATACATCACTGTTGCCTAGAGGTATGTTATACAAATAATCTCATAAATGTATACATCTTATTAACTGAAACTTTATGCCTGTTAACTAGCAACTTTATTTCTCTTCCTAATCACCACTGTTCTATGAATTTCATCACATGTAAGTAGAATCACACAGGAACAGTTTTTCTGTGATAGGCTTATTTCACTTAGCATAGTATCCTCAAGACATGTTGCTGTATATTACAGAATTTCCTTACTTTTTAAAAAAGAATTTCTTTTACACAGTACCTTTATTCTGTTTGTTTGTTTATTTATTTATGTGGTGCTGAGGTTTGAACCCAATGCCTTACACATGCTAGGTGAGCACTCTAGCATTGAGCCATAACCCTAGCCACAGAATTTTCTTATTTTTTAAAAAAGATGAACAATATTCCATTTTAATTAAACAAACATGACGTTTCTTTTTTTATGGGTGGGCAATACTGGGATTGAACCCAGGGCCTGGAATATACTAAGCAAATGCTCTATCACTGAGCTACAATCCAGTCCTTTTTTAATTTTTTTGTAGTACTGGGGATTGAACCCAGAGCTTTGTGCATGTGAGGAAATCACTCTACCAATTGAGCTATATCCCCAGCCCCCCTTTATTTTTATTTGAGATGGGATGTCACTGAATTGTGTAGCCTGGCCTTGAACTTGCGATTTTACTGCCTCAATCTCTTAAGTAGCTGAGATTAAAGGTGTATACCACCATACCTGGTCAAATAGCAGTGTTTTCTACTGAAGGTAACGTCAGATTTTTAAATTAATTATTATTATTATTATTATTTTTATTATTTTTTAGCACTGTGGTTGAACCGAGGGGCACTGAGTTATATATCTAGCCCTATGTTCCTAGTTCTTTTATTTAAAGTTTTTTTTTTTGAGACAGGGTCTTACTAAATTGCTGAGACTGGCCTCAAACTCACAATTTTCCTTGCCTCAGTCTCTAGAGTAGCTGGTATTGCTACAGGGGAACACCAATGTGTCCTGCTCAGACTTTTTTTTTAGCCAGATTGCTCTAAAAATAACAGAGTCCTATAGGGTCAACAGTGAATAAAAATAAGCACAAAATATCAATTCAGAACACAATTGAAAGGTAGGAGAGTATTTCATAAGGACTTACCTCTCATGTTAGCATTCATGCCCCCACCTGCAGATCCATGGCTGTGACCATGCCCATGGTCACTGTGTCCGTGCATATGATGCGAATGGCTGTGATCAGATGAATGACAGCTTCCTTGAGAAGCTCCATGGCTGTGGTTATGGGCATGGCTAAAGGCACAGATACCAATAAGGTTTACTATCAGCCCTCCAACTGAGACTGGCTAGCAAAAGGGAGAAAAGAAATCTTTTAAATTTGTAAAATCAAAAGAAACTTGTTATAAAAGCTATTATATGTCTACATATTACAGTTTTGAAAATATTCACAGTAAAACTTAAGTTTAACTTAAGTCCAAAATGTTAAAAATGTGAATTTTAGAATATTTTGGAAGAATCATTCTTTCAAACACCAAAAAAACTGACAAGTAGAGGGATTAGATTTACTTTAAACAAGTCATTAAAGAATGATATGTAATTTGTTCATGGCTTATGCACACGTAAATAAATAGCACAAAGTTTTGTTTAAATAAAGAGTTGGAAAAGACTGTTCACTAGGAGAGGTATATACTATATTTGAAATCTTGTTTATATTACTATGTAAATTTTAACAATTTATATGACAATGATTGTAAATTATTAACTGATTCCAAATAAATATCATCTTTCTGTGCCTTTATAGTAAATTTTCTGAAATATAAAAGATACAATGAAAAAGCAAATATACGGTAGCAATCTCCTAATAAAATGTATGAAATTATCTTGATCCAATGGTGCCACAATAATACTCCAAAGTATAAACAAAGCTACTTGATTATTATAATCCTTGATTATTCTCTTATGATTTTGAACAGTAGCTAAGGATGTTATTTAATTTACATGTGTCTACAATTTTTCCTTTAGAGAAATTAATTTATTAAAGGATAATATAAAATTGAGGGAGACAAATAATTTAAACTATATTTCTGTATTTCAAGGCAGTAAGAAACAAGATTTATTTTAGTGAATATGTTTAGAGCTTATCTGCTCCTTCCTGTGATTCAGACCATTTGTCTGCCAGATTTTTTTTTCTTAAATATATTTATTTTTTAGTTGGACACAATATCTTTATTTCATTTTTATGTGGTGCTGAGAATTGAACCCAGTGCCTCACGCATGCAAGGCCAGCGCGCTACCACTTGAGCCACATCCCCAGCCCCTGCCAGATTTTTTTTTTTTTTAATTAAAAAAAAAAAAAAAATTACTGGGGATTAAATCCAGGGTGCTTTACCACCGAGTTACATCCTCAGTTCTTTTTCTTTTTTTAAAATTTTATGTTTATTTATGTGTGGTGCTGAGGATCAAACACAGTGCCTCACATGTGCTAGGCAAGCACTTTACCACTGAGCTACAACCCTGGCCCCCCAGTCCTTTTTATTTTGAGATGGTGTTTTGCTAAGTTGCTGAGAATGGCCTCAAACTTGCAATCCTCTTGCCTCAGCCTCCTGAGTTGCTGCGATTATAGGTGTGTGCCACTGTGCCCAGCGGTCTGCCAGATTTTAAAATTTCTGTGGGCTGGAGATGTGGCTCAAGCGGTAACGCGCTCGCCTGGCATGCGAGGGGCGCTGGATTCGATCCTCAGCACCACATAAAATAAAGATGTTGTGTCCACCGAAAACTGAAAAATAAATATTAAAAAATATTCTCTCTCTCGCTCTCTCTCCCCCTCTCTTTAAAAAAAAAAATTTTTTTTCTGTTAGCCTTATAAACTTGTAGGTGGTTAACTAAGTTTGAATGAAACCAAATATTGCTTACAAAAACCCCATTATCTCATAAATACTCCTTTTCCTCTACTGAGAAACACCTCATTTTTATATATTGGCATCAGGAAAAAAAATGTAGTAGAAAGTGATAGTCCTTCTATGATTCTACCCTCGAGAACTACAGTCTCTTCTAAGAGAATAGTACTTCTTATGTAAAAACTAACATACATAAATTTACACATATGAAACTAATAACAGAATTATATATTATTTTGTAATTTTTTTTTGGGGGGGTATTGGAGATTGAACCCATGGATGCTTTGTTACTGAGCTATATCCCCAACCCTTTTTTGGGGGGTTACCAGGTATTTAACCCAGAGGTGCTTAACCACTGAGCTACATCCCCAGCCCTTTTTTGTATTTCATTTAGAGGCAGGGTCTCACTGAGTTGCTTAGGGCCTCACTAAATTGCTGAGGCTGGCTTTGAAATAGCAATCCTCCTGCTTCACCCTCCCCAGCCCTTTTTATTTTTAGAAAAGGTCTTGGTTAAATTGCTGAGGCTGGCCTCAAAGTTGCAATCCTCCTGCTTTCGACTTCCAGGTTTCTAGGATCACAGGCATGCGTCACTGTACTTGGTTGCTGTGTTTTTTATTTAATACATTTTGAAAATGTTTTTCATGCAAATATATATCTCCTTCTTGGAGAATGAAGAGAAGAGAGGGATTAATGGAAAATATACTACCAGAGAGACATACAAGCATAATCTTGAGGGAGGCTGCAGGCAGAAGTGAGGATAGGGTGTGCCAACTATAAGAAATGCTACATATAATGTTTGGAGGTACAAAGAGAACATTAAACATTTCTATGGTACTGATATAATTTGTAGAGTAAAACCTTTAAAATTTTAATATTTTTCTGATTTCATTTCTAATGTTGTACAAATTTCCTCAGGTATTTAAAAATACATCTTTAGCTGGGTGTGGTAGTGCATACCTATAATCCCAGCAAGTCAGGAGGCTGAGGCAGAAGGATCACAAGTTCGAGGCCAGCCTCAGCAACTTAGTGAGGCCTTAGGAAAGTCAGTGAGACCCTGTCTCAAAATTTAAAAATGTTGGGGAGGTAGCTCAGTGATAAAGTACCCCTGGGTTTAATCCCCAGTATCCCAACAAAACAAAACAAAACAACATCAACAAAACAAAAACAAAATAAAACAAAACAACTTTAAGCAAAAATATTTAATAACTCAGAAATAAACCAATGTTTTACAATGTAATCTAGTATTTTGACTACTAAAATATTCAGAGAAAAGAATTATTTCCAAGAATCATCAGTATAAATGTAAACACAGTAGTCTTTCCTTATTCTTGGGAGGTGTTTCAAGGCCCCCAGTCAATGCCTGAAGCTGCAGACAGTAATAAACTCATATATACTATGCTTTTTCCTATATATTTATACCTTTTATAAAATTTAATTTATAAATTATGCACAGTAAGAGCTTAACAACAATAACTAATAATAAAAATAGGACAATTATAAAAATGTAATAAAACATTTAAAACTTTGGAATTAATGTATGGAATATTTAGTATTTTCAGACCGTGAAAACTACAGAAAGTGAAACCTTGAGCAATGACTATATAGCAAGAAAGGAAGTTATCTTGATTTAAACAAAAATTAAAACTTCTTAGGTTAAAGATAACAAATAGTTAAACTCCAACAAGAAAAACTTTAAGTAGAAATTCAAATAGGAAAAGAAAAAGACTTACTGTTAACATGTTTGTGTCTAATTCTGGAGGATCAATTAATCTAGCTACTGACTCCATAAACACAAAAAAAGCTATTACTATCAGAAAAAGTCCATTAATAAATCCAGAGAGAATTTCTATTCGGCCGTACCTAAAAACATAGAAAATTTTTTAGATAAGGAAAATGACAAGTATTTTGAAGTACAAATATTATTAATTTATAAGTTAGGAAACAAGTCCAGATTTTCAAACTACTTAATAAATAATAATAGAAAATTACCAAGATTTAAAAAATAATATAAAAGTCCTTTGATACATATATCTTTTGAAATTTTATATAGTCAAAGTCCTTCTTTAGTATCCTGATTATAAAAGTCTTTATTATTTATTTATTTATTTTTCAGCGCTGGGAATTGAATCCAGGGACCCAGGCATGCTAGGTAAGCACTCTACAGCTGAGCTACAGTTCCAGTCCTTTTATTTATTCTTGATGCAGGCTCTTGCTATGTTGCCCAGGCTGGCCTTGAACTTGGGATCCTCCTGCCTTAGCCTCCTGAGTAGTGGGGATTACAGACATGCACAATTGTACTTGGCTGCCTTTCCTAATTTCTTAGCAAGAAGTTATTTCCTTTCCCATAAACCCTTGATGTACTCTATCTGTTATGACACACAGATTCTCTTTGTACCAAAATTATTTGTAGCTTTCAAAATATAAAGTTAAAAACTGAATTTATTAATTTAGAGTAGATCTTTTTTTTTTGAATTTTTTAATATTTATTTTTCAGTTTTCGGCAGACACAACATCTTTGTTTTGTATGTGGTGCTGAGGATTGAACCCGGGCCACACGCATGCCAGGCGAGCGCACTACTGCTTGAGCCACATCCCCAGCCCAATTTAGAGTAGATCTTATCAAAATACCTTATACAAAAGTAATTCTGATAATGTAAATTATTTAACTAAGGGAAAGATTTTTCCTATGTGGCCATTTCAAATTTTGAATGATCTTTTTAACAACAAAGATGTGAATGTCATGCATAGTCCACTGCTTCAAAGAAACATGTTGGGCAAACATCTAAAGATTTTAACTTTCTCACTGCCTTTTAAAACAAGAATTTGTTAAGGAGTGTAAACTTGAGCTCACTGCCATTTTGTATTTATCAAATGCTTAGTTCACATCCTCTTTCATCTACTTCAAACTAGAAGAAAAATAAATACCTGAAAATTATCTATATTAAAAGTAATATAATTTTATTACCCTAAGATGGAATGTGTACTTAGATTTTTTTCATTGTACTGTATTACCCTGACACTGTACCTACCCGTAGGAGAAAATCCGAGTTGCTTTCCATCGACTCATTAGGGCAGCAAAAAGTCCCATAACCAAAGCAGAGCAGTCAAAGAGCATGTGAAATCCATCTGATATCAGACCCAGACTATTGGTTAACACACCGTAGAATAATTCCACAAAGGTAAAAAGCTAAAAAACAGTAAAAAAGTAAAAACAAAACAAAAAACAAACAAAAAAAAAAAAAAAAAAAAAAAAAAAAAAAAACCAAACAAACCAGAAAGAGTATGTTGGGAATATATTTCAACAGAGATTGATCAGAATTTATTCATGAGGATTTTGACCTTTAATTACCCAAATCATCTTTGAAGATCTGCTTAAACTCTGCATCTTCAGTCATTTAACTGCCACTTATACAAGAAACCTCATTTCATATAAATTCTAAGAAGCTAAGCTAAATCAGATATATCCATCTTATAATCTATTAAATAGGAGATAGTTTTTATTTATATGTCTATAAAAATCAATAAACAAGGCTCTAAAATATTAGCACAACTGGTGGTCTTAGTGATATACTATAAAGAGGAGATTAAACTGCTTTAAAAACTACTGTATTTACTGATTTGAAATAGCATACAAAACAATGCTTCCACAATTCCTCAAAAATTATTTACTTAGGTAATTTGAATGATTCTTGATCTTGTTATTACTCAAAATGTAAATTTTAGCTCATCTCTAATTATTTGAAATTTGGGAAGTTCTAAAATTATATAACTCTGCCAAAATTAAAATATTGAGCTTTTAAGATATGACAATAATATTTAAAAATCTTACCAGATTCAAGCACAAGAAGTAAAAGATCTGCCTAGAATCACTCTCCTCAAGAATTTGTTTTAGTGATTCCTTAATAAACCTAGGGATTGATTGAGAGCTATGCTGAAAAGCATCACCCATGAAGTTATAAAGAGGCGTTCCTTCAGGAGAATATCCAATAAGGGTACCTTTCTGTCCTCTTTTAGAGGGAGATGATAAGATGTTGGCAGCTACAAAGAGAAAAATGTATATATTATAGAAACTTTCAAAGTTCAAGCTACCAAAAACAAACATATTAACTGTCAGAAAGTACTGAAATGCAAGCAGTGAACAAATTTCTAAATTAAGTAAATGATTTTAACACCAAGTCCATGAAAATAATGTTAAAATAAAACAAAAGGAAAAAATGCTTACATAAAATGAAGAACATAGTGCTCACTACCACTCCTCCAGACAGGACGTGTTCGGTGCTCTCCTGGTGTGCTGCTTTGTTCATAGCCCGAAGCTGGTCTGTTATTGGATGTGTCCAAAAATTTCCAAAAAGGAGAGCACTAATAAAAATGGGAAAGGACCCATAACGAGCACATTTGGAAACTTCCATTTTGACTGAACAAATGGAATCCACATAGAAGTCCAGGATCATGACGAAAAAGATAACCGTTATGAAAGGCATAATGAGGGAAAACCAAGACTCAACTTTACTCTGGGGAAAAAAAGAAGAGTGTCAATACTAAGTGCACATCAAGTTCATATTTCACATGATGCTATAAAATATTTTTGTTAATCCTTATATGTATAAACAGACTCAATATGATTCATAAAATGCCAACTTAGTATATCTAAGAGCTATAAACAATTGGTACATCTCCCCAGTATTCTCCTGTATGTGTGTGTATGTATGTGTGTGTGTGTATGTGTGTATATGTATGTGTGTGTATGTGTGTATGTTTGTATGTATGTGTGTGTGTATACACACACACATATTTATTTTTTGTACCAAGGACTAAACCCAGGGTCTCTTAACCCCTGAGTCACATCTCCAGCTCTCTTTATTTTATTTTTTAAGAGAGAGAGAGAGACAGAGAGAGAGAGATTTTTTTTTTTAATATTTATTTTTCAGTTTTCGGTGAACACAACATTTTTATTTTATGTGGTGCTGAGGATTGAACCCAGCGCCCCATGCATGCCAGGCGAGCGTGTTACTGCTTGAGCCACATCCCCAGCCCTCTCTTCATTTTTTTATCTTGACAGGGTCTTGCTAGGTTGCTTAGGGCCTTACTAAGTTGTTAAGGCTAACTTGCAAACCTCTTGCCTAAAAAAATATATTGTTTAATAATTTTATAACTACTAGTTGACTGACAATCCTTGAACCTAATTGTTATTTCTTCCACTGATTTGTTTGGGCCATAGGAAGATGAGGGATATGTAAATGTAATAATGTTTTGCCCGAATTTTTAAAGTAATAACATTAATTCCAAATTTAAAAAACTACCAAGAAAAAAATAACAATAATTTAAGCTACTTTCAACCTCATATTATACTAAAATACAATATACTGGGCTAAAATTTATAAGTAATAGCAATTTATTTTAATTACCAAAAAATTCTTGTTCTTACCTCAGTCGTCACAGAAAGAACAATGACCCATGGGCACAAGAGAAGCACAGAAAGAAGCTGGGATAAAGCCTGAAGACGTCTGGCACCACCAATATCTATAGAGAGCTTTCTGGAAGCTGTATGAAAACCAACTTTGCAACACAAAGCCAGTACTAGCAACAGTACTCCACCCTATGAGTAAAATTAGGTAAGTGTTATTGGAAACACACAGTCTAATATTCAATCCTAAATATACATTGAAGAAGTGGAACCAGTATGTTTTTCCTATATTCCCAATTACCTAACTACTTAAATGGAAGGCAATATTGTAATTTAACCAGTAATTAAAAAAAATTTATCTTTGTAGTGCTGGGGATTCTAACCCAGGGCCTTACACATGTTAGGCAAGCATTCTATTACTGAACTCTACACCCTGATTATTTATTTTATCTTATTTTATTTATTTGGAGATTATTGGGGACTGAACCCAGGGGTACTCTATAACTGAGCCACATCCCCAGTCCTTTTAATTTTTTTCCTTTGAGACAGGGTCTCATTAAATTGCAGAGGCTTGGCATCTAACTTGCGATTCTCCTGCCTCAGCCTCTGGAGTTGCTGGGATAACAAGCATAAGCCGTCACACTCAACCCTGATAACTTATTTTAAATGTTTTTTTTTTGGGTGATATTGGGGATTGAACCCAGTGCCTCACAAGGGCTAGGCCAGCACTCTACCACTGAGCTACATCCCCAGCCCCTTACATGCACTTTTAAAGTTTTAGTTGCTATGACTTTTCAAAAATCTTTTGATCACATTAACAACAAAGAAAGGAACATACCTTATGATCTGCCACACCTAAGAAGGCAATGGCTGTATAAAGCATGTGAGTTAGAGCACTGTCATGATGTCCTTCAGCTAAGGGAGTTGGAGTAAAGAAAAAATTCTAAATATTAACTCTTCAAAGCATGAAGTCCTTTTGAAATTTTAGCTACATTATTGTTCCGAATACAGACTAGTCTGGGTGTCACCTGACTACCCTCAATAACATGTTTCTCTTAAAAACAAAACAATCTAAAATTCAGTTCTGGGAAATAATAATGGAATGTGTTTCTTTTGTTGTTTCCAAAATAATTATAATAGTGCTTAGGATACAGAGGCTAAATTTTAGTTGACCTCCAAAAGACAGGTGTGTATGTACTATAAATAGGACAAAGGAACCATTCCTGTCCTTTGAATTAAAGTTGTACATTTAGACTAACATATAAAATTAGTCTTGAATCTGCTTTCAAAGTCATTGACCACATAAGAACCACAATAAACAGTAAGCAAAAGTGGATGAGTAGGAGACATTGTATCACAAGCATTCTGGAGCTTTTTCAAAGTGCTACCCTCTCTTGCAGTCACAAAGTAAATTATTATTAGTTTACTAATAAGATTTAGGGCAGTGAGTATGAGTAACCAGAAGAACCAAAATGGGTGCTATGAGTCCTGCTGAATGGATTGGGCAATGGCATGGGGATAGGAAAGAACAGGACTTGTCTGTAGAATAAAATGAGTACACATATTTGACTGGAAAGGTGGGTTTATACAAGAGAAGAGTGGGAGCTGAGTTAGCAATAATAATTTAGAGCAAGAGAGTAAAAACCAGGTAATGGAATTTAAATGATTTTTTCAGTATAATATTCTTTCAGTATCTATTTCAGAAAACTGTGGCTATGTAGAAAATATTGAGGGGTATAAGATATTTAGAATGAATTTATTCACTTTTTGAATATTGATTCAGGATGTCTATATTAATCTGTGAAAGTGTCAAATCATGATTGATCAGTTTAACTCATTCATCTCTTTTTAATTCTGCCAGTCTTCTATTTTCTTAAATAAGTTTAAGATTTTAACTCCAATCTACTGCAAAAGGATACGGTGTTCAGCCATTTTAGCCATGAGATCATCATTGTCGAAAAGCAATAAACAGATCACAGCAATTATGAAAAAAGCAGCTCCCCTTGTCTGAAAATAAAAAGGATGGCGTTTTTAGAGGGTTGATTCTTAAAATAACTATACAAATGCTAACAAAATATTTTTTAAAAAATCAACATTTAAATAACAACATCTGACATTAAAGCCCTTAAATAAGTTTACAGTATTAATAGTAAGGTATAAGGAATAAAATGATTTAAGAAATTCTGCAGAATATATATTTTTTATTATCAGGAACTGATCCCAGGAGTGCTTAACCACTGAGCCACATCCCTAACCCTTTTAAATTTTTTTTAATATTTATTTTTTTTAGTTTTAGGTGGACACAATATCTTTATTTTACTTTTATGTGGTGCTGAGGATCGAACCCAGCGCCCCATACATGCCAGGCGAGCACGCTACCGCTTGAGCCACATCCCCAGTCCCCCTTTTAATTTTGAGACAGGGTCTTGCTAAGTTGTTTAAGGCCTTAAGAGAAGTTGGTGGGTCTGGCTTTGAACTCATGATCCTTCTGCCTCAGCCTCTTGAGTCAACAGGATTACAGGCATGTGCTACCGTGCCTCTGCAGAATGTTTTAAGGTTATTTAAGACATATAATATTGACAACTTTGATTATTTCCTTGCTAATATAGCTAGACATGTTAATATGAACAAAATATTAATGTTTATAAACTCAAACTTCCTCAATGTTACTTTACTTGAGTGAAAAGCCCCAATGAGCTATGGAATAATTAACAGGGAGTTACTGTCCTGCATACATGTAAAGAATAGAGAATATGATAGTTACTACCATTCCTCTAAGGAAGAAAAACCATGAGACTATGTTAAGAAAATTAGCAAAGTCATTTCTGAGGTCTAATAAGGATGTAAAAAGCTGACAAACTTTTTTTTTTTTTTGTGGCATTGGGGCTTGTGAACCCAGGGCCTCATGCACGCTAGGCAAGTGCTGGACCATGGAACTACATTCTCAGCTCCTGAAAAACTTTATGTTCTCATTTCAGGGAAAGGATTTTGATGAAAGGAAATTATAGAAAGGGTACATTGGCCTAGTTGATGTAAATATTTCATAATGTCAGGTATAAAAATGATCTAAAATATCATTACTATATATTTGATATTTACAGGTACTTTCTGCATAATATGTACACTTATATGTAATATTTCATATATTTATATGTGAGTATAAATACTTATGAAAAGATAACACAATAACACAATACTTCTAGTAAATAAAGTTTTAAAATGAAAAGTTAAAATACTATCCTATTCATATGATTGACCACTATACTTGATGAATTTTCAGTGTGGTGGGCATTATGTCAAAACAGAGTATATATTAAAAAACATACAATTTAAAAGCTCTTAAAGTTCATTGAGGGGCTGGGGATGTGGCTCAAGCGGTAGCACGCTTGACTGACATGCGTGCGGCCCAGGTTCAATCCTCAGCACCACATACAAACAAAGATGCTGTGTCCGCCAAAAACTAAAAAAATAAATAAGTATTAAAATTCTCTCTCTCTCTTTCTTTAAAAAAAAAAAAAAAAAGTTTCATTGAATTAGGATATGGTAACATCAAGAACACCCAAATACAGAAAATATAATTTAATCTTATGCTAACAAAGAGGGCAACTGAGAATTCTGTAGTGCTTCAGAACCTTAATTATATATTTCTATAATCAATGAGTCCTAGACAGATGCTCTGATTTCATTACTAATACTAATGAGAGGATATGTAAGATCTACACTCTCACTTCACTTCTGTTAGTGCTGCCAAACTTTTTTTTTTTTTTTTTTTTTAGTGTTTTAAAGTCATTTGTATTCTTTGGTGAGCTGTTTTTCCGCTGCTCTTTGCTCATTTCTGTTGAGGAACTTAAGCATTTTCCTTAACTGATATGAGTGATTTATATTTTAAAATAAATATAAAACTTTTATTTGTAGTAATTTTTTTCACATTTTACTGCTGCATTGTAATTATACATAATAGTGCGATTTGTTCTTACATATTTGTACATGCACACAATATAATTTGATAAATTTTGTTTCTAAGTACCTCCCTTCCTCCCCTCCTTGGTCTCCTTTCTCTATTCTACTGATAAATGATCCCTGAAAACAGTTTTTATTTGTGGTAATTTTTATGGTTAAGTTTTCCTCTACTGCTTTTATGCTTGGAGAGTTCTTCTTCAACCATAAATTACTCTTATGTTTTTATAAATATCTTTTTTTTTTAAAGCACAGTATTCTTCAATTCACTTGAATTTTATCTTGGAGTACTCTCTTAGTGAGGGGGAATGATTAAAGAGTGGCCTAGGGGAGCTGGGGTTGTGGCTCAGTGGTAGAACACTCACTTAGTATGGGTGAGGCACTGGATTCCATCCTCAGCACCACATGAAGATAAATAAATAATGGTATTGTGTCCATCTACAACTGAAACATATTTGTTTAAAAAAGAAAAGAAAAAAGAATGGCCTAGGTTTTCACACTAATGATCTAATTTGAAATCTACAGTCTGGGCACTCTTCGCTCCACTTGGCATGTTACTTTGTTCCCTTTATTATTTTATTTATCTTCCTCTACTCCACTCATATGTGATTACCATTACATTTGATAAATGAGAACATAAACTTAACTGGAAAGTCCCTTTCACAGCACAGTTATACCTTGTCTTTATTTCTTCTTTCCTGTGTTTCTAGGACAATATACCATGCACAGGAAATTTTTAATTTGGTAATACAGAAACATTATAGCTTTAACAGTTTGAAATTATATTTTGTAACTCACTTTACCAAAAAGGATAATACTTGAATTACTTAACAGGGATTCTAATTGTCAAAATGTTGGACAAATCTTCATCAGACTTTAAATACAAGTTTATAGATATTTTCCAAAAATGATTATCAGGGTGAGGGAAAGAGATCTTTGTGGTTTTATGTCAGCTCTGTATCTTGGTTGTGGTGGTAGCCACATGAATCTCTATATACATATTCAAGTGAACATAAAACCGATAAATCTTGATAAGATCTATGGATTGTACCAACATCAATTTGCTGGCTTTTGATAGTGTACTTTTGTTAGGTAAGAAGTTAATCTTTGGGGGAAACTGATTGAAATGTAGAATCTCTGCTTTTCTTTGAACTTTCTAGGAATCTGTAATCCTTTCAAAATAAACACAAGAAAAATGTTTTTGTAAGAAAAATGTAAAAAACAAAACCAACATAAAACAGTAAAATATATGATTTTTTTGTTTTGTTTTTTGCTTTGGATAATATTTTACAACAATACTTTAATTTTTGAGTAACTGATAATGGAAAATCTACCTTTGCTGGTCCTCCTCCAGAACTAGTGAATAACACACTGAGTAGTGAGATAACAACAATATCACTGTGTTCAAATAGCAGCAAAGTCCTATGGAAAAAAGATATAATTTATGAAATGTATCTAACCTTTATCAGGAAGCATCATCTAGAGTACAAGAAAAGAAAATAAGTATTTCCCTTGATTTCACAAAAACATACACATTATGAGAAGAGTAAGTAGGTATAATTGCTGTGGAAAACGTTTTGATATTATCTACCTTTGAAAGGCTAACACTACAAATATCCAACAAGAACACTCCTAATGTTAATCATATGGATTTCTTGTATGTGTATATGCACTGTTTGCAGTAGGTCCAAAGGGCAAACAATCCACTAATCCATTTACCCACTAATAAAAGCATAAATAATATAAACTAGAGTATTTCCATTCAGTAAACTATTATACGGAGTATGAATGAATGAAATCTTATTGATACGTGAAATACTGAAGTATATACTTTTTTTTTGCGGGTGGGTAGGTGGGTGGTGTAGGTGGGTACTGGAGATTGAACCCAGGGCTGCTTAACCACTGAGCCACATCCCCAGCCCTTTTTATTTTTCTATTCTGAGATAAGGTCTCACTAAACTGCTTAGGGCCCTCAGTAAGTTGCTGAGGTTGGCTTCCAACTTGCAATCCTCCTGCCTGGCCTCCTGAGTCCCTGGAATTACAGATGTGTGCCACCATGCCTGGTTAAAGTGTATACTTTATTTTTTTGGAGACAAGATCTCACTGTGTTACCCAGGTTGGCTTTGAACTCCTGGGCTCAAGTGATTCTTTTGCCTCAACTTCCCAAGTAGGTGGGACTACCGGTGTATGCTACAACCAGCCCTGAAGTGTACACTTTGAAAAGGTGAATTTTAGGCTGGAGTTATAGCTCAGCTGGACTAGCACATGTGAGGCATTGGGTTTGATCTTTAGCACCACATAAAAATAAACAAATAATGTCCATCTATGATTAAAAGAATTTTTAAAAAATTGTATACTGAGTTGGGCACAATGGTGCACGCCTATAATCTCAGAGGTTTGGGAGGCTGAGGCAGGAGGATTCCAAGTTCAAAGCTAGCTTCAGCAACTTAGCAAGGCCCTAAGCAACTGGGAAAATAAATAAATAAATAAATAAAATATAAAAAGATCTGTGGCTGTGGCTCAGTGGTTGAGTACCTCTTGGTTCAATCCCCAGTACCGCCCCCCACCAAAGTGTGTGTGTATTAAAAAAAAAAAAAAAAAAAAAAAAAAATATATATATATATATATATAAAATCAACACTGAATGGGAGAAGCATGTTGCAGAAAAATACATGCAATGTAATTCCATTTATATAAAGTAAAAAAACTTTGCAAAGTTAAACACTAAAAGAAAGAGGGAGGGGCTGGGGATGTGGCTCAAGCGGTAATGTGCTCGCCTGGTGTGCGTGCGGCCCGGGTTCGATCCTCAGCACCACATACAAACAAAGATGTTGTGTCTGCCGAAAACTAAAAAATAATTTAAAAAAAAAGTTAAAAAAAAATAAAAGAAAGAGGGAGGAAAAGAAAGAGAGAAAAAAAAGAGAAAAATACAAAAAAGTGGACAGTAATAAAAACAAAACCTAAGATATTGGTTATATCTAAAGGCAGGAAAAGGAGGAGATATAATCAGGAGAGTCACAGGGCTCCAAAGGTATTAATAAGGCTTTATTTTGGGGGCTGAGTCTTAAGAAACATGCATATCATTTTATTATTCTTCAAATATATTTTTATCTATATTTATTCTTCTTATGTGGAAATACTTCTTTTAAAAAAATAGAAATCATTATCACTATTCATAAGGAGACTTATGAGTTCTAAATAGTAATTATTTCAGCTGCTTATTAAATGTTTTCAATTTTTCTCTTTACCTAAAAATCTGTAATGAGAGCCCACTGATGATAATCTTAGCTGTATTAAAATTTGGAAATTTAAGAAAATAAATGTCAACAGTAATACTAACCTAAAATTAGATAGACTGTGAAACATGAAAGGAATCTTTCTTTCTTTCTTTTTTTGGAGGCCCTGGGGATTGACTCCATCACTGAGCTATGTCACCAGTCCTTATTTTGTTTTTTTAATTTTTTTTTTTTTTTTAGTTTTCGGCAGACACAACATCTTTGTTTGTATGTGGTGCTGAGGATCGAACCCGGGCTGCACGCATGCCAGGCGAGCGCGCTACCGCTTGAGCCACATCCCCAGCCCCTGTGCTACCATATTTAGCTTGAAAGGAGCCTTTCTCATCAAGTAATTGCATGATGGTTTTAGTTAAAGAATAAGAGGAACAGTGTTGTTGGTGGTAGAGTTACAAGAGTAGGAGGTAGATGACTAAAAGAAGGAGCCAAGTAAGAGTTTTAAGTTATTTCCCCTTTCTTTCCCTATCTTAATACATAGAGACAGTGATTTAACAGCATATGAACTAAATAATAACTTTGTGAATAACAAATTTAAAATATTACAAATGATAAGCAACAGTACCACTCAATTATATTCAAGAACAAATTGAAAAAGTTATACCCAGAATGAGAAATTTTGCCAGCTTTCCCAAACCTCCAGGATGCTATTGCAGTTGTGGACAGAGATATGACATTTGGATTTAACATACTCTGCAGCTGACAAAGCACAGAGCAAAACACCCAAAGGGACCCAGAAGCTATTCTAATGGCTATGAGAGGGAAAAGAACTTTACACAAAGCATTTCTCATTCATGACCTTCCTCTCTGTTTTACTACTCTGAGTGAAAGCCTTTAAAATATCCTTCATTTTTTACTTCTCACCTCTTGTCCTCACACTCCCCCTCATCATTGGCAAGTAAACAAAACCCTTTAGAAACAGAAAAAATATTAAAAGAAGCCTCACATACAGTTTCATATTCTATTAAGTGTCCTTAAGTATTTCTTTTCTAAACTGGCTCATGTGCACAAAAAAAGATTACTCTACATAGATCTACGGGAACATGAAATGGGAGTAGTCTTCCTAATTTACCACCTTTAAGCTGATGACTGATACACTATTTCAAAATATTTGTTTATAAGTGACTTGCTGAATTGGGCCAACAAATTAGATGAAGGGGAATGAAGGGAAGGGGTATGAGACTAGGAAAGATAATAGAATGAATTGGATATGACTTTCCTATGTTCACATATGAATACAAGACCAGTGTAATTAATTCCACATTATGTACAACCAGAATGGGAAACTGTATTCCATGTATGTATAATATATCAAAATATGCTAGGCATGGAGGCGCACACATGTAATCCCAGCGGCTCAGGAGGCTAAGCCAGGAGGATCGCTAGTTCAAAGCCAGCCTTGCAGCTTATAGAAGCCCTAAGCAAATGAGTGAGAACCTGTCTCTAAATAAAATACAAAAAAGGACTGGTGATGTGGCTCAGTGGTTAAGCGCCCCTGAGTTCAATCCTTGGTTCTAAAAAAAAGAAAAAAAAAAATTCTACTGGCATGTATAACTAAAAAGAACAAATAAAAACAACAATAAGAAGCTAGACACAGTGGCATAAGCCTGTAATCCCAGCATCTAAGGACGATGAAGCAGTATTGCAAATTCTAGGCTAGTCTCAACAATTTAGTGAGCCCCTGTTTTAAAAAAAAAGGGCTGGGCTTGGAACGTAGCTCAATGGTAAATCACCCTTGGGTTAAATTCCCAGTGCACACACACAGACACACAAATGCTTTTAATTCTAAGTACTTGGGTTTCTCCTTATTGGTTGATTTTATTTACCATTACAGACCTTTTAGCCTCCAAATTAGCAAGTAAAAGGATCACTAATAAGTGATTTAAAAAAAAAAGCCACTTATGATAAACATTTTCTGAAACTCTTTGGATGCTAACTAGTAAAATATCTATGATAGATCATGAACAAATACATTATGGTATTCCCCAAAGAACTAATCCACAAACCAGAGGTTCTCTATCTTTGTTGAATTCTATGCAAACTATAGAAGTGATAGAAATATTTGTACAAATAAATATTTGACAGGAAATAAAATGGAACAAAATTAACATTCAAAATGAGGAAATGTAAACAAACATTCTAAATATGCACTTTTATTTACCTTAGTGGTCCACAGAGAGTAAGGCCAAAAAACCACAAGAGTGAAATTATACATCCAGCTACTGCATGTTTAAATATTTTGATCCACTATAAATAGGAAAAAAAAAAGAAAAATTTCAGTCACATATTTCACTAAGTAACTTCATTTTAAATAAATATGAAAGACAAATTATAAAAATGGTAACAGAGAAAGAGAAAAAAATAAACATTTTAAAAACTAAATAACTACATATTTTAAAATTAAAATGAGAAAATGTTTAGATCCCTTGATTAACTCTAGATTTGCAAGAAAGCATTGTTTCCATTATCTGTGTTGTTGTATCCTGAAATCTTTTTCTTACAGTTTTTCTGTTTTCTTAGTTTCTCACTAGGAATACTGAATGATTTAGTCTTTAAATTCTTTTCCATCAGGAGTTTTTAGTGCTCCAATTATTCAAAAACAGAGAAAGACTAAAAAGTTTCTTCTCAGCAAAAGAAACAATCCATGAGGTGAACAGAGAGCCTATATCTTGGGAGCAAATCTTTACCCTCACACATCAGATAGAGCACTAATTTCAAGGGTATATAAAGAACTCGAAAAGCTAAGCACCAAAAAAACAAATAACCCAATCAATAAATGGGCCAAGGACTTGAACAGACACTTCTCAGAAGATGATATACAATCAATAAACAAATATATGAAAAAATTTTCATTATTGCTATCAATTAGAGAAATGCAAATCAAAACTATTCTAAGATTTCATCTCACTCCAGTTAGAATGGCAGCTATTATGAAGACAGCATTAAGTGTTGGTGAGGATGTGGGGAAAAAGGTACACTCATACACTGCTGGTGGGACTGCAAATTGGTGCAGCCAATATGGAAAGCAGTATGGAGATTTCTTGGAAAATTGGGAAAGGAACCACCATCTGACCCAGCTATCCCTCTCAGTCTATAACCAAAGGACTTAAAAATAGCATACTACAGGGACACAGCCACATCAATGTTTATAGCAGCACAATTCACAATAGCTAAACTGTGGAACCAAGCTAGATGCCCTTCAATAGATGAATGGATAAAAAAGAATATTACTCAGCAATAAAAGAGAATAAAATCATGGCATTTGCAGATAAATGGATGGAGTTAGAGAAAGTAATGCTAAGTGAAGTTAGCCAATCCCAAAAATGAAATGTCGATGTTTTCTCTGATGTAAGGAGGCTGATTCATAGTTAGGTAGGAGGGGGAGCATGGGAGGAATACACGAACTCTAGATAGGGAAGAGTGGTGGAAGGGGAAGGGAGGAGGAATGGGGTTAGAAATGATGGTGGAATGCGATGGACATTATTATCCAAAGTACATGTATGAAGACAGGAATTGGTGTGAATATACTTTGTATACAACCAGAAATATGAAAAATTGTGCTCTATATGTGTAATAAGAATTATATGCATTCTGCTGTCAAATACAAATGAAAAAAGTTAATTAAAAAAAACAGAGAAAGAAATGTAAAAGGGTGTTTAAAATATTAATGCTATTTTAAAAAATGTTCTTGGTCTCTAAAAACAAATACTTAAATTTGTCATTCTGATAAAAATCATGGAATAGGTTTCTAATTTGTGACATATGTCAAATATGTCAAGAGCAGATTATTTGTAGAAATTTTCTGTTGTGTGTTTAAATTATTAAGTATCCCTGATCAAAAAATGAGCAAGGAATAAATGATTCTGCAGAAATCTTACCTGGTTTTTGGTAATTGTTTTCCCAGAAGAAAATGGCTTTTGAGACAAAACCATAAAAAATGCAGTCCTGTAAATATTGAGACAGTAACATACTAATCAATATTAAATACAAGATGTGGTTTTAAGTAAGGACACTTATTTTAAACAAATGTACCAGAACTTGAAAGGCATGCTATCCTCTGAAGAATTGTACTGGAAAACA
Source organism: Marmota flaviventris (assembly GCF_047511675.1). Taxonomy (NCBI): domain Eukaryota; kingdom Metazoa; phylum Chordata; class Mammalia; order Rodentia; family Sciuridae; genus Marmota; species Marmota flaviventris. Next base: position 111,009,973 of record NC_092502.1, read on the forward strand.
GTACATATTTTAACAATGTTTCCATGGCAACATTTTGGGGAATTCTTCTTTTGTAATTGTCTTTGGAACCAGTCAGTTCAAAAACCACACAAGAGGAGTCTCAATATTTTTTAATACCTTGACATACTAAAGAAAATAATTCTTATTTTCTCTAGAGCTCAGTAATAACAAATCTTAAAACAATGTGACAGAAATGAAGAAAGTACTAATTATATGTTCCCACTTTTGCCAAAACGCTATATAAAAACATGCCATGTGAGGTAGTAGCACATTCCTATAATCATGGCTACTTAGGAGGTTGTTGCAGGAAGATTTTAATTTCAAGACAACCTGGATAACTTAAAGAGTCTCCATTTCACAATATAACATAAAAGGAACTGGGGATATAGCCCAGTGGAAGAGTGCTTGTCTAGCATGTGCAAAGCCTGGGGGGTTCAATTTCCTGTCTCCCCCAGTTGCATACAACTGGTGCTTAAAATTTCCTAGTAAAGAATCTCTTTCCCAAATTACCAAAATTATACTCCCAAGGGTTTAATATATTTTTAGTAATAGAAGACAGCAGAAAGTAGTCACTATCAATTTCAAGATCCAGAAATGTCTATTTAGGAAGAATGAATTACTATATGTAGAAGAGGACATAGTACACTATGAAAGGATTATACAGGAAATGCAGTTCAGCATGTTTGGTTTTTTTTTTTTTAAACTTCTTTTCTTCAGATTAGATCTTACTATGTTGCCAGGTTGACTTTGAACTCCGGGGCTCAAGGGATTCTCTGCTGGGAGCCATTAGCCAAGTAGGTATGACAATTTCCTTGCCAGCGTACCCCATGTTGCAGTGACATTGAATGTAGGTGACCTTGCTCAAGGACCAAGGCGGATTAGGGTGTTCTCGGTTTAAGATAATCGGGTTTAGGGCGTTCCCGGTTTAGGTTCCAGGTTTAAGGTTTAAGATTATTCCTGCTGGGAATAGGGCGTATCCTGCTGCCTGAGTTCCCCTTGAGTTCTCACGGGATTCAGACAGTATGTTTTTGGGAGATAGAAGCCCAGTGGATGTGGATTTGGGCAGAGAACGTGGATTTGGGCAGAGAACGTGGATTTCCCCAGAACGTGTTTGTAGACGGCTGGTGTGAGTTCGGGAATAAAGAGTTGCTGTTTGAATCTACAAGCTGTGTGGTGGCTCGTGATTGTGTGCCCAGCCAGACTGCGGCATTTGTGCCCAGCCAGACTGCGGCATTTGGTGGCCCGTACGGGGAACGTCTAAAGCTTGGAGGTAAGTGAAATTGCTCGCCCCTGAGGAAGAGCAAAAGAATGGGTGACCATTTCAAAAAAAAACAGTGCATTCTTGTTTTGATTTATCTTGTTTTTGTTTCAAGCTGCCTATCCCTAGAAATTTCTCAGGCAAATTGGAAAAAATGGTTGACTAAAGGTTTGAAGTTTGTCGGCCCTGAGGAAGAGAAAATTGATACAACGATTTTTTATTCCGTTTTTGTTTCATTCAGTTTCGGTTTTGTTTTGTGTTATCTTATTGGGTTGTGTTATCTTTATAGTAGATTAGAAATTAGTAAAAAACAAACCGAAAAGATGTTAAGTAAATTGTTAGAGGTTCAGACCATGGAGAAAGACATTTTAGATCAAGCAAAAGAGAAGGTCTCTCGAGCTAGTCAGACAGAGGAAGAAAATTTAAAGGAAAAGGGGTTGTTAGGAAAAAGGCCACAACAGGAGGCTGTTACTAACTCCGTTTTATCACAAGAGGGCGTAATTCAACCAACAGCCCCACCGATGGAGACAGCTGAGTGGCCCTCAAACCCCGTAGTTGATAAATGGGATCCTGAGACAGGACCTCAAAGATTAGCATGCCCTGTACTTAAACAGGTAGGAGGACAGCGAATTCACCGTGCTTTAGATTTTAAAACAGTGAAGCAGTTAAAGGAGGCTGTAACAACCTATGGTCCCCAAGCTCCCTTCACGGTAAGCATGGTCGAGTCCATTACTAACTTGGACATGACGCCAGCAGACTGGGCTAGCATGTGTAAATCTGTACTAAATGGAGGACAATATTTGTTATGGAAGGTTGCCAATGAGGAATTTTGCACAGAGACAGCTAGGCGAAATGCAGCAGCCGGTTACCCTCAAAGAAATCTAGATATGTTGTTAGGAAAAGGACCTTATGAGGGTCAACGGCAACAAATTGAATATGATCCTACTATATATGCACAAATTGCTGCAGACGCAGTTAGGGCTTGGAAGACTTTACAAGGACATGGAGATTTACAAGGTCAGCTATCTAAGGTAATACAGAGAGCTAATGAACCTTACGCTGACTTTGTAGATAGGCTAATTCAAACGGCTGCCAAAATTTTTGGGGATACAAAACAAGCAATGCCATTAATAAAACAACTGGCTTATGACCAAGCAAATCGTTGCTGCAGAGAGGTTATTAGACCATGGAGACATGAAGATTTAAACACATATATTAAATTATGTAGAGATATTAATGAACAAGGGCAAGTCTTGGCAGCTGCAGTACAACAGGCTTTAGATGCCAGGCCAAAAACATGCTATGATTGTGAACAAACAGGACATTTTAAAAGGAATTGCCCCATAGGAGGAGGGCTTAACAAAAGTAGGTTATCAAAGGAATAGAATACCGGGTATTTGCCCACGATGCCGTAGAGGGAGACATTGGGCTAATGAATGCCGTTCTCAAACCACCATAGAGGGTACTCCCTTATCAAAAAACGAACAAGGACCAGGTATTTATCCACGATATCGTGGAGAAAGGCATCAGGCTCCATTGCCAAAAAACGGACAGGGGGGTCCAATGCTCCGGGGCCCACAACCACAAATCTACGGGGCAGTGGAGGAACCCAGCAGCACCATCAGGGTAGTGCCCAGGACACATTGTCCATTAAATCCCTCATCAGACAAACCAGAGGGAGCGCAGGGTTGGACATCTGCGCCTCTGCCAGAGCAGTATTAACTCCAGAGATGGGAGTTCAAATCATTCCCACAGGAGTAAAAGGACCTCTTCCCCAAGGAACAGCAGGCTTATTATTGGGACGTAGTTCATCTACATTAAAAGGACTTATGATAAGTCCTGGGGTAATTGATCCCGATTATGTAGGTGAAATAAAAATTATAGCTAGTTCTCGAAGAGGTATATCAGTAATTTCACCTGGAGATAAAATAGCACAGTTGTTAATAATACCCAGCCTACATAATAAATTTCCTAGTCATAGTGTAGAAAGAGGTTCCAGGGGATTAGGCTCCACAGGTGTAGATTGGGCTATGTTGTCTTTAAATTTAGATTCTCGCCCAATGCTAAAACTAAATATTCAAGGTCATGAGTTTAATGGGCTACTGGACACAGGAGCTGACCTTAGCATCATATCTCGTCAAGAATGGCCAAAACATTGGCCATTACAACAAGTCACTCAAACGCTTCGAGGCCTAGGAGTTGCGACTAATCCCCATAGAAGTTCTATGATATTAGATTGGAAGGATCCTGAAGGATGTGAAGGAACTATACAGCCATATATATTGGATCATCTTCCTATAAATTTATGGGGACGAGATGTCGTAGATCAATTAGGTTTGACCGTTAACAAATAATATCAATCCTAATGCGCCCACTACTAGAGCTAGACAAGGCTTTAGGAAAGAAAAAAGATTAGGAAAACAAGGGCAAGGTATAGCAGCATCAATACAAATAGATCAAGGAACAGACAGACATGGGTTGGATTTTCAGAAAGGGCCACTGAGACAATCAAAATTACTTGGAAATCAGAAAGACCAGTGTGGGTTCCTCAGTGGCCCCTGACTAAAGAAAAGATTACAAGTAGCCCATGATCTGGTCAAACAACAATTAGCGGAAGGACATATACAACCTTCCATATCTCCCCATAATACTCCCATTTTTGTCATCAAAAAGAAATCTGGTAAATGGAGATTATTGCAAGATTTAAGAGCCATTAATAATGAGATGGTTATTATGGGACCTGCTCAATCAGGGATTCCTCAATTGTCTGCTTTGCCAAAAACCTGGCATGTTTTAGCTATAGATATTAAAGATTGTTTTTTTTCAATTCCAATTCATCCTGAGGATAGTCCACGTTTTGCATTTACTATCCCTGCATTAAATCATGAAGGTCCTGATCAGAGATATGAATGGAAAGTACTCCCTCAAGGGATGGCTAACAGTCCAACTATGTGTCAAATATATGTTAACAAAGCAATCCAGCCACTTAGAAATCAAAATCCTGAACTACAAATATTTCACTATATGGATGATGTATTATTGGCACATAAAGATAAAAACACATTGCTGGAATGTTATGCCACACTTACAAACTTATTAAAAAATTATAATCTAGAGATAGCAATAGATAAAGTACAATTAAATTTTCCAATTAATTATTTAGGAGTTCTATTATCCTCAACCATGGTCCGTCCACCAAAAATTCAAATACGAGTAGATCAACTCAAATCACTTAACGACTTTCAAAAGTTATTGGGAGACATAAATTGGATAAGGCCTTATCTAGGTATACCAACAGGAGAGTTGGGACCTTTATTTGATATTCTAAAAGGTCCATCAGATCCAAATTCACCCCGCATGTTAACTCCTAAAGCAAGAAAGGCATTAAAAATTATTGAAACATATATGGAAAACATACATTTGGATAGAATTGATATAAGTTTGCCTTTATTATTTATTGTACTACCAACAAAAAATATTCCTACAGGAGTATTTTGGCAAGAAGGTCCATTATTGTGGATACATTTATCTTATTCTCCTAACACTATTCTTACTAGGTATCCTGAGGCTGTAGGACAATTAATACTCAAAGGAATAAAAGCAGCGAAGGGAGTGTTTGGAATTTCTCCCAATAAAATTATTACTCCATATACTATGGATCAAATTGATGAGTTAGCTAATGAGTTAAATACTTGGGCAATAATCATGTGTAAATCTAATGTTTCATTTGATAATCATTTACCATCTAATCCTTTGTTGTCTTTCTGGTCTAAGCATCCTGTAGTTTTTCCTAAAATGACAAGAAAAACACCTATCATGAATGCTCCAAATATATTCACTGATGGGTCAAATAATGGTACAGCAGCAGTAGTTACCCCTGGTCAAACTTTTACATTTTTAGTACCCAAACAATCAGCTCAAAAGGTAGAGCTTAATGCAGTTTTACAAGCTTTTTTGATGTTTAAAGATTCTGTATTTAATTTATTTTCTGATAGTCAGTATGTAGTTAATGCTATAGTATCTCTTGAAGATGCTGGTAGGATTTCCCCTTCTTCTACTGTTTTCTCTTTGTTTTCCACTATACAAAGTCTAATCTGGGACAGAAAAGATCCATTCTTTATAGGACATATTAGGGCACATACAGGATTGCCTGGAGCCCTTAGTTTAGGCAATGATTTAGCAGATAAAACTACACATGACATACATATTTTCTCTACATTTGAAGAAGTTACAAATTTTCATAAAAGGTTTCATGTTAATGCTAATACTTTACAAAAGCGTTTTAAAATAACTAAGGAACAAGCCAGACATATAATAAAACAATGTCAAAATTGTGTGACATTTTTACCACAAGTTAATCTTGGAGTCAATCCTAGAGGACTGATACCTAACCATATTTGGCAGATGGACGTCACACACTTGCCAGAATTTGGAAAATTAAAATATTTACATGTTACAGTCGATACTTCCGGATTTTTGATGGGCTCCCTTCATGCCGGAGAAAAAACTAAAGATGTTATAGCTCATTGCTTACAAAATTTTGCCACTGTGGGCGTTCCTAAACAGTTAAAAACCGATAATGGTGTGGCTATACCTCTACCTCTTTTAAACAATTTTGCTCATCATTTGGTATTACTCATATAACAGGAATCCCATACAATCCACAGGGACAAGGCATAGTTGAAAGAGCTCATCAAACTATTAAAACATACTTATTAAAGCAAAAAGAGGGAATTGGAAGGGGGTATATATCCCCCAAAGATAAACTTAAAATAACGCTTTTTACTCTAAACTTTTTAAATTTAGATTCATCAGGACTTAGTGCTGTGGAAAGGCATATGTATCCAAAAAATGTACATAAGCCTAAGGTACTTTGGAAAGATATTCTAACAGGACAATGGAAAGGTCCTGACCCAGTGATAGTCTGGAGTCGGGGCTCTGTTTGTGTTTTTCCACAGGGAGAACAGCAGCCCATTTGGATTCCAGAGAGATTAACTAAAACAATTTCTACAGATCGAAAAGAAGATGATTTGACTCAAATCCATAACAGCTGATATCCAGAACTCCAGCTTGGCCATTCTTACATCTGCGACAGTGATTAACCAGGATGTTTTTTTCAATAGCTATTTTATTATTGCATTTTTCCACATCATAAGGTTCTATTTTTATTTTTTGAGCTCATACAAACCTAGGTTAATGTTTTTCTGATCAGTTTTATTTTTTGACTGTGGAGTTTTTAAACATTGCAATGGAGATTTCACCTAGGTAAAGCTACAAAGCCTTTACTATTTTCTTATGTGTTGTACGTCTGTGTACACTCTTGTGTTTTGTGTTGTATGTCTGTATGTGCGTATGTCCATATTTCTTATATGAGGAGCGCTCATGAAAAAATGGATCCGAATTATTATTTTTTTTATTCACGTGATTTAAATGGTTTAATTTAAATTAGGTAAACAGCTGTTAAGGATTGTTTTTAAAGGTGGTTAACAGATCTGTTTGTTTACTAATTTAAATTAGGTAAACAGCTGTTAAGGATTGTTTTTAAAGTAGGTTAACAGATCTGTTTGTTTACTTTCACCTTTCCTTTTCATTATATTTAATAATTCTTTTCAGGATAATGTCTCTTTAGCATCATTGCCAGAATTCCTATCTTCATCCCAGTGCCGGTGAAGACAAAGATACAACCAGACTACAGCTTCTATGATAGCTATCACAGTAAACTGTATAAACTGATGCATCAATGAATATAACTCAACAAGTAATGCTCAATCAAGGAGTTAACTTACTTTGGGAGGAAATGGATTTTGGGAGGAAATGGACATATTGATAGATTCCTCCGCTTTGAACTGCTTGCAGAACTTGCCTGGACTATGTAACTATTGTTTGGTGCAGCGAATTGTGGTAATGCTGGCATATCTTTGCTGATGGTGTCACTAGTGATGCAATTTTTATTTCCTTGCCAGCGCACCCCATGTTAATTGTGGTAGTGCTGACATATCTTTGCTGATGGTGTCACCAGTGATGCAATTTTTCCCAAGGAGCCGTCTATTGGCTTGGTGTCGTGGCATTTCTGTACCCTCCTCCCTTCTGCTAGTGATGGTCTAAAATTTGGGGGTCAATGGCTATATGCTGGACCGGTAGTCAGTGATGGGTATGATTCAATTGCAGTGGTATCAACCTAAGACAGGAGACTGACGCCTAAAGGTCAGTTTTCCGATGACGGGTAAGAACCATATGTTGAATTGGACAACCTACCAGGCACGGTCCATAAGCCACATTAACCTCACTCCCCCACTGGCACCAAGGCCAAATTTGGGGGCCAACAGAGGTGAGGCAAAGAACCTCACCCCCCCACTGGTGCATAGACCTATCCACAAGTATGGCTGTATGCTGGACCGGTAGTCAGTGACGGGTATGATTCAATTGCAGTGGTATCAACCTAAGACAGGAGGCTGACGCCTAAAGGTCAGTTTTCCGAAGACGGGTAAGAACCATATGTTGAATTGGACAACCTACCAGGCACGGTCCTTAAGCCACATTGCTTGTTGTTTAATTAATCAGAAGGGGGGAGATGCTGGGAGCCATTAGCCAAGTAGGTATGACAATTTCCTTGCCAGCGTACCCCATGTTGCAGTGACACTGAATGTAGGTGACCTTGCTCAAGGACCAAGGCGGATTAGGGTGTTCCCGGTTTAAGATAATCGGGTTTAGGGCGTTCCCGGTTTAGGTTCCAGGTTTAAGGTTTAAGATTATTCCTGCTGGGAATAGGGCGTATCCTGCTGCCTGAGTTCCCCTTGAGTTCTCACGGGATTCAGACAGTATGTTTTTGGGAGATAGAAGCCCAGTGGATGTGGATTTGGGCAGAGAACGTGAATTTGGGCAGAGAACGTGGATTTCCCCAGAACGTGTTTGTAGACGGCTGGTGTGAGTTCGGGAATAAAGAGTTGCTGTTTGAATCTACAAGCTGTGTGGTGGCTCGTGATTGTGTGCCCAGCCAGACTGCGGCATTTGTGCCCAGCCAGACTGTGGCAATTCTCCTGCCTCAACTTCTCAAATGCTGGGACTATAGGTTATATGGCACTATGTCCATCTGCTAGCATGGTTTAACTTAGAAAATAAGGAACATACTCACCCAAGTTTTAATATGAAAATGAACTGAACAATGTGAACAGCTTTCAGGAGATCATATGATTCAAAAAGTCCCACAGCTTTCAAAACTTTAGTGAAACACAGTAACACAATATATTTTGTTAATCTGGAAAATAAAAACAAACAACTTTCAGTATAATTGAAATCACAAGGAACTCAGTAATTTTCTTCTTATACAAGTAACAGACATTACAGAATACAAAGATATACACATAAACAAATATGAAACAATACAAAAAAGCCAAACAGAAAACAAACCCAAACAACTCATTATCCACATGGTAACTATTGTTAACATTCTGGTGTATGTTATACTCCTGGTTTCTTTTCAATGTATGTGAATGATAATATATATAGATGCAGTCTATTTTTTGAAAAAGCAACAACTAAAAATAAAGATGTTCTTGATCAACCAGTTGCCACTGAGCTATACCCTAGTCCTTTTTATTTTTTATTTTGAGACAGGGTCTCACTAAATTGCTAAGGCTGCCCTCAAATTTGCGATCCTCCATTTTAGCTTCCTGCATTGCTGGGATTACAAACAAGTGCTACCATGTCTGGCTATAATATGCTTTTTTTTGTTTGTTTGTTTGGCATTGGGGATGGAACCCAGCGCACTTAACCAACGAGCCACATCCCCACATTCCTACCCCTTTTTATGTTTTGACAAAGGCTCTGGCTAAGTTGCTGGGGGCCTTGCTAAGTTGCCGAAACTGGCTTTGACCTTGCAATCATCCTTCCTCAACCTCCCAGGTAGCTGGGATTACAGGCGTGTGCCACCGCACCCAGCCTGTAATGTCTTCATTTTATGTATATAAACACACACATATTAGCTGTAGATTTACAAATAACTTTATTTACTTATATTTTATGTGATGCTGAGGATCAAACCCAGTGCCTCACATGTGTTAGGCAAGCGCTCTACATTGAGCCACAACCCCAGCCCCTATACTATGTCTTTTTAAAAAAAATTTTAAATTTTTTTATTTGTAGGTGGACACAATATGTTTATTTTATTTTTATGTGGTGCTGAGGATGGAACCCAGTGCCTCACGTGTGCCAGGTGAGCGCTCCATCACTGAGCCCCAGCCCCAGCCCTGTATTATGTCTTTCAATTTATCAATTACTCCAAACAATTAAGGAAAACAAAAATAGGGACTAAATTCTATCTGTGATGAAACCAGAAGACACTAACTTGCTAAGTGATTACAGTAAGGATTGAAAATCCAAGTGCCCTGATCCAGAGATTTCTGAAAAGCTCCAGGAACCACATGCATCTGAGAAAGGGTGTGGGAAGCTACCAAAGGGAGGATCCTTAGAGAAGTCTTCTAAGTAACTAGATCCCCACGTTCTTGCCTTTCACAGCCAGGCAACATCCCTTCTCAATTACCACAAGAGTCATAAGTTTTAGCCTCTGGTTAGGTCTGAACATGAAGCAAAGAGAAAAGGAAGGATGAGGCATTGGACTAAAAATGTGGAGATTAAAAAGAAGTTTCTCTTCTTAGCCCTGCTTACCTTCTTTCCTTTAATTTCAACATCCCAACAGCCAGGCTTCAACCCCCCAGCAGAACCCTTCTACAAAGCCTACGAAAATCTCTAGCAGTTATCTAGGTCTGAAAGTAAATGTATATGTTAGGGGAAAAAAGTTAGGACATTAACATTTAAGAGGTAAAAAAACACCTTCGAGATTGTCTAGCCCAGCTCCTCTCAGGTTGTAGATTGGAAAGAAGAAGTGCACAGAGCTAGGCAGGGTCAATCCCAGGTCTTCTTAGCTTGCTCTTTTTAATATATTGCCCAAAAGGCCAAAGTTCATCCAAAAGGCTTTTGAGGGTTCTCATCTTCTCAACTACTCATGATTATACATAAATCCTCCATAGGGTTATTCAGTCATTCTTCACATAGTTCCTTGTTCACTTACTGACAGGGTGTTTTCAGGTATAGCCATCCCTCTTCCACATAAAGGGGCAAGATGTACCTGGAACTATCAATCTCATTATTCCTGCACACTAAGAATTAATGGCAGAGAGGAAAAACAAAAAGAATTTGCCTCCCAGATGGTATCACTGAGGGCTCTGAACAAACACCAGCAACCTCTGGTTTCTTTGTTGTGAGAAGATAGAATCCCTATTTGTTTCAGCCTCTGTTATTTTTGTTTCTTACAACTAAACACATTTCTAGGTAATAGCTGGGACACTAAATGCATAGTAGAGACCCTACACTCAAGGAGCTTGAGTTCTACTGGGAAAGACTGGCAAATAGACAAATCTATGTGATCCACTTAACAGAGTCTGGAAAGAACACACATGGAAACAACTAACTAGGGAAGGGAAGGGTATCTCCACAGAGTTTGAGATATATAGTCTGTAATGAAGACAGTGTAGGAAATACCAAGCATGGAATAGGAATAATATTTCAAAATACAAGACAGCAGCATAGGTACAACACGAGTACTGGGAAGGAACCCTTGAAAACAGTACTATATTTACTCGGTTCATGAGATGATGCTCATAATAACTCTTAAGTCATTAAGGAAAAGGTAAATTTTGTATCTCTGCCTGTATGCCCCTACATATGTAATTTCTTTTTGTAGTGCTGGGGATCAAACCCAGGGCCTCAGACAGGCAGGTGTTCTACCACTGAGCTATATTTATAATGCACTTGGGAAGGTGATTAGTATATAGATTTCTAAATAATTTCTGACTAAAGTATTAACAAAACTTGAAAAACAGGGCACTTGAATGACAAGATTTAGTCATATGGAGCATTAACCTATGTAAAATACTTCTTGATAATATTATTACTCTTATGGTCTTTCTGACACCAATTTTCTTTACTCCTTTTATGTTCTGGTACTGGGGATTGAATTTAAACTCGGGGTACTTGACCACTGAGCCATATCCCAGCCCTATTTTGTATTTTTTTAGAGATAGGGCCTCACTGAGTTGCTTAGTGCCTTGCTTTTGCTGAGGCTGGCTTTGAACTTGCAATCCTCCTAGCTCAGCCTCCTGAGCTGCTGGGATTACAGGAGTGCACAACCATGCCTGGCTTCTTTACTCTCTTTTTTAAATTAAACACACACACACACACACACACACAGCCTGGCATGGTGGTGCATACCTGCAATCCCAGTGACTTGGGAGGCTGGGGTAGGAGGACTGCAAGTCTGAGGCCAGCCTCAGCAACTCAGTAAGACTCTATCTCAAAATTAAAAATAAAATGGGCTGGGGATGTGACTCAGTGATTAAACGCTCCTGGGTTCAAGCCCTAGTTCTGCAAGGAAAAAAAAAAAAGAGAGAGAGAAAGGAAACTTTATTTAAAATAGTCCAAGGGGCTGGGGTTGTTGTTCAGTGGTACAGTGCTTGCCTGGCACATGTGGGGCACTGGTTTGATCCTTAGCACCACATAAAAATAAATAAATAAAATAAAGATATTTAAAATAGTGTGAATTCAGGAATTTATCAATTAGTTGTTGCTTTTTTGAGATACTGGGGATTAAACCCATGTTAAGCAAGTTCCCTGCCACTGAGCTATATCCCCAGGTCTTTAATGTTTTATTTTGAGACCAGGTCTTATTAAATTGCTTCGGCTGGCCTCAAACTTTTGATCCTCCTGCCTCAGCGTCCTGAATAACTGGGATTACTACAGGCATGTGCCACCACAGTCAGTTTTTGTTGGAGATTACAACCAGTTTTGGTTTTTAGCCTCTATAAAGAAAAACTTTTGTAACCTGGAATCCAAATTCAGCCAGTCCTGAATTGACTTTGGTTCTGCAATGATAACTGTGCTGAGCAAACAGATGGCAAAGAATTGTTTACCACATTTACCTACCTAAGACAATAAGTTCTTGAGTAAAAAAGTATTTAAACAACTCATTTAAAAATAATTTCAAATTAACAGAGAATAGTATGCCCTTTTTCTAGACAACTTAATTGTAAATATATTGTCTCATTTGTTTTATTGTGCTCTCAAACAGATTTTTTCCCCCCTGGATTATTTGAGAGGGAGTAAAACACATCAATGTTTTTTTACTCCTAAATAAGAACATGGAGGGCTGGGATTGTGGCTCAGCGGTAGAGCGCTTGCCTAGCATGGGTGCGACCCGGGTTCGATTCTCAGCACCACATAAAAAAAAAAAAAGCATGGGCTGGGGACGTGGCTCAAGTGGTAGCGTGCTCGCCTGGCATGTGCGGGGCGCTGGGTTAGATCCTCAACACCACATCAAAATTAGATGTTGTGTCCACTAAAAAATAAATATTAAAAAAATTATCTCGGGCTGGGGATGTGGCTCAAGCGGTAGTGCGCTCGCTTGGCATGCGTGCGGCCTGGGTTCGATCCTCAGCACCACATACAAACAAAGATGTTGTGTCCGCTGAAAACTAAAAAAAAAATAAATAAAAAAAAGTATCTCTCTCTCTTTAAAAAAAAAAAATCAAAAGTTAAAAAAAAAAAAAAAAAGAACATGGAGGGCCTGGGGTTGTGGCTCGGGGGTAAAGCACTTGCCTAGCAAGTGCTTTGATCCTCAGCACCATGTAAAAATAAATAAAATAAAGGTATTGTGTCCAACTACAATTAAAAAAAAAAAAAAAAAAAAAAGAACATGAAGCTGGGTGCAGTGGCACACACCTGTAATCCCAGTGACTCGAAGGCTAAGGCAGGAAGGATTTTGAGTTCAAACTCAGCCTCAGCAACTTAGTGAGGCCCTAAACAACTCAGGAGACCCTGTCTCTAAATAAATATACAAAAAAGGGCCAGGATGTCGCTAGGTGGTTAAATACCCATGGGTTCAATTCCGGATAACAAACAAACCAGAAAAACCCCACAATGCACACGGGCATTCTGCTATAAAACCACCACGGTTATCAACAGGAAACTTAACAATGATATAATACTTAATCTGTAGTCCATAGTCCAATTTTGTCAAAAGACATGTAATGTCTTTTACAACATTTTCCCTTCGCGATTACCAAATCTAGACTACAACTCCCCTATATTGCATTTAGTTGTCATGGGCCAAAAATTAATATCTGATATGCTGTTATTTACAAAATGAATTGCTCAAAATAGAAAATTTATGCTACAAAAATGCAGTTGGTTGAAGTTCTGCTCCAGCATATGTGATGTTTTGATTTTCACGTGCAAAAGTTACATCAGTAAGGCTGTTACTGCTGTTCTAAGGAATTTGTCAAAATAATTTTTAAATCTCAAAATTGTGAAGAACCACAAAAACTTAACCTCATTAGAAACGAAGGCAATAAGTACCAATTCTAATCAAATTGCTGGGCCTTATTTTATGCATCCTATAACACTACCTCAGAATTTAGGGCAGGTCAGGAAAGACACTGGACAGTGTCACTGTGCTACCTGGTCTCTGGCCTTTAGGTGTTGGTGGGAGGACCTCTATGAATTTTTTTTTTTTTTTTGACAGCGAGCATACATTTCTTATTTAAATAATAAAAGAAACCAAAAAAAAAAAAAAAAGGAAAAGAAAACTCAACGACGGGGCTTAATTCTTGATGTGCTGGGTTAACCTGAACACCCAAGTTAATCTGCTTGTACTTTGATTTTTTCAGAGATGACAGTGACACCTTCCCCCAATTTACGCAGGGAGACGTCGTTAAGGTTAAGTTGTCACCAAGCTACTGCTCCAGGGAGAAACAGCCATGAGAAATGTTTCTCTGATTAGAAACTGGTTCTAAGGCTGACGGTCTGCCCTGAAACCCAGGGAATCTAGCAGAAGCTTCCTGGATCTCAGAGCGTCCATTCTGCAGTGGGCGCCACAGACGCCAATGAACCTAGAGGCAGGCAGCAGGCTGGGAAGCAGCGGGAGAGGACTCAAGGCTCGGCAGCGCGTGCGAGTCCAAGGGAGGCCGGAGAGAAGGTGTGTCCGAACCGCCGGGCTGGCAGCTGCCGTCCGGGGCCGCAGTGCGCGAGCGGCGAGTCGGGATCAGTCCCTTACCGAGAGCTGGGCACGTCCACCCGCCCGAGGCCGCCGCCGCTGCTGGGGCCGGTCAGCGCGTCCCCGCTGTATTTCTCCTCCATCCCGGGCTCAGGAGCCGCCGCCGCTACCCCTGCCGCGGGGTCTCCTCATGTCTTGTCGCTGCCGCGGAACAACGGGCGCAGGCGCGTCACTCCCCCATGGCAGCAGCAACCCTTGTCGGGTTCCTGCAGGCCGGACCGCCACCGCTATTCCCAGCTCCGGTTTACAAGCGCACGCGAGTTGGGACTAGGCCGCGAGCAGTTTCGATTCGCCGGTTCCCGGGAGGCCCCACCGGCAAGGACGTTGCCAGGCCACGTCATCGGGCCCAGCATCCCTCGCTCCCGGGGGAGTGCCCAGTCCTGCGCCTGCGCACAAGGAAACACTCGACTTCCCGTCTCCTTCTGTTGGCTCCTCCCACCGTGGGGATGGCGGCTCGAATCCCCGCCCCAAATCAGTCTTTCCCTTTGAAGAGGATGAGGCACTTACGTGCCCTTGCAGCGCCACCTATGGGCCGTCTGGGTTATAGCGGGTTCCTGTAGCACAGCGAGGGATGGGTCACAGAAAATGCACACGTGTGATTAAACCAAGTTCAATAGTCTTACCCTCTGTGTAGACTGTAACGCACTCGCTGCCTCGAACTTGCGTGATAAGTGGATCAACATTTTTCTAATGAGAAGGCTCAAAATCTTTAAAACATCAAGTCACCTCCAAAATATAACTATTTAAGTATCTAGAAAAGTAAATGATATACCCTATCACTCAATAGATATTAACTATTATTGCTCATAGGGAAATTTGGGGATAGCAGTTGGAAATGAAAATAGGATTTTGAACAGTATAGATTACAATTAGTTTATAGTACTCTTAATTTGAGTACACACGAAGAGCCATAGTAACAAAGAGTCTGCTGGCTGGGACATGATAATCTATTGTGGAAAATATTTAGCTAAGCTTTCCCAAATAAGGTATAACAAGAAAAGACTCATGGGTAGACAATCCTATCTGACACTCATAAGATTTTTTTTTTTTTTTTTTTTTTTTTGCGTGGGGGTAGTGGGGATTGAACTCAGGGGCTATTGAGCGAGGCCTCCAGCCCAATTTTGTATTTTATGTTTTGTATTTTATGTAGAGACAGGGTCTCACTGAGTTGTTTAGCGCCTCACAGTTGCTGAGGCTGGCTTTGAACTTGTGATTCTCCTGCCTCAGCCTCCTGAGGTGCTGGGGTTACAGGTGTGCGCCACTCTACCCGGCTTCTCATAAGATTTTTTAAAAATGTAATTTAATTTAAGTTTTTAAATATTTTTTAACATTGTTGATGGACCTTTATTTTTTATTTACTCATTTATATGAAGTGCTGAGAATCAAACCCAATGCAAGCACTCCACCAACTGAGCTATAAGCCTGACCCCACTCATAAGATTTTGCACATGAAAAAAACATTGGCAGAAGACACATTCTATGTGAAGAACACAGAGGAAGGCAGCCCTCAAACCCTTATAATTATGATTTATAGAAAGCAAACAAAATAAGAAAACAAAAATATCTAAATCATCTTTAGGTAGTTCTACAATTTTTCAAAATAGTATTTTTAATGAGGAGATTATTACTAGAAAGTATAATTCTCAGATATTGTTTTGTTATAAAATGGTTAAACCAATAGCTATATGTGACCTTAGTTGTGTTAATATAAGTTACTTCTTCTTTTTGTGTGTGTGTGGGTGTGTGCGTGTAAGATACAAGTATATGTCAAGGAGAATGAGAACTAATAAATGTTTTCAGATGGAAAAAACAGAAATGTTTTATTTTAGATTGGGTGGCTGTTCATTATATTATATAATGTAATCTGGAGACTTTTGTTTGACTTGTATTATAATGAAATGAAATAAATTAAAGCTTATTCATATTAAGAAAAACTCTGATACAAAATCTTCTGGGGATCATTGTACCTTATTATTTATTTGTAGTACAGGATTGAACTCAGAAACTTTCTACCACTGAGCTACACACCCTTGATTTTTTTAGTATTATTATTTTTGTTTTGAGACAGAGTCTTGCTAAGTTGCTGAGGCTGGCCTCAAACTTGAGATCCTTTTGCCTTAACCTCCCAAGTCACTGGGATCACAACCACATGCCACTGTGCAGGGCCGTTGTACCTTATTTTTTAACTTAATAATATGAAGAGAAGACCTTTGAGGAGCTAGACTATTCCAGCCCCTCACCTGTGGCTTCTTCTTCTTTTTTTTTTTTTTAGAGAGAGAGAGAGAGAGAGAATTTTTTTAATATTTATTTTTTAGTTTTCGGGGGACACAAAATCTTTGTATGTGGTGCTGAGGACTGAACCCGGGCTGCACGCATGCCAGGCAAGCGCGCTACCGCTGGAGCCACATCCCCAGCCCACCTGTGGCTTCTTAATAGTAAAATTTAGTACATAAATAAAACACAGAATTTAAGACTCATAGGTTTTAGGACATTTTGCGAATAGTTCTTATTTATTTTAAAAGTTCTTTTATTTTGTTCATAAGTGATTTATTTTTTTATTAACTCTATGCTTTTATTTATACCGATTTTGAAGTAGATTGTTTCAGGGAATTACAATAATTATAAGAAATAGTTTACAATTATTAAAGTGGAAAGAATTTAAAACTTCGAAGCCGGGTGTGGTGGTACATGCCTGTAATCTCAGGGGCTCAGCTTGGGAGGCTGAGGCAGGAGGATCAGAAGTTCAAAGCCAGCCTCAGCAAAAGTAAGGCGCTTAGCAACACAGTGAGACCCTGTCTCTAAATAAAATACAAAACAGGGCTGGGTATGTGGCTCAGTGGTCAAGTGCCCCTGAGTTCAATCCCTGATGCCCACCCCCACTCCAAAACAAGAACAAGAACTTTGAAACAGTTTCAAGAATTCAAAGAACACCTGTATTCCCTAAGCCGATTCCTCAGTTGTTAGCAATTTACCACCTCTGCCTTACCACTCTTTCTCTATATACAGGTACATTTTTTGTTGTTTTGTTTTGTGGAATCATTTGAGAGTAATTTATAAACACGATGCCACATTGCTCCTAAATACTTCAATGTCTGTTTCCTAAAAATAAGGACATTCTTCAAAAAATTATAATGTATCTATCGAAATCAGGAAATTAACATTGATACCACAGTACTTTCTAACCCACAAACATCATTCAGATTTTTCCCCATAAAATACTTAATGGGGACCAATCCAGAATCACGTATTGCTTTTAATTCTCCTGTCTCATTGATTAGTTCTGCTTCCCTACATGTTGAAGTATAACATTAGAGAAGCACGCTGAGGCAAGCACATAAAGCAGGATTTATTTAAAAAGAAGTAACAGACTTCTCCTGGGAGGGAGAAGGGGGCCATAGCTGGTATCCTGGTATCCCCAGAAGTGAGGGTGTTCTGCATTTTTTTATATGTCCTAGGCATATATATTTTTCTGCTGCTCTCTTCCCCTTATCTCTCTCCTTTCTGCATAGGTGACTAGGTCCAGGAGATGCTCTGGTGGGATGGCCAAAAGGTGAGAAGCAGATGGGCTGGAGAAGCCAGGGAGGAGTGAGCTGATCTTTATCAGTAAAGGGGCGTAATTAACAACTTTTATAACTCCTCGGAGGGAGGGACAATCCCTGGAACAGGTTTACTTCAGCAACAGTTTGGAGCAGGGGCAGGTTATCTTGATAAGGGTGGAGGAAGGGCTCTGAGGGAATTAATATTTCAATCCCTCCATTCTCTGGATCCCACCCTTGCCTATGTGCCTGCCTAATTCTGGCTTCATCATTAGTTTCCTTTTCTTTTGCTTTTCTTGCATGGACCTTGAATTTTTGAAGAGGACAAGCCAATGACTTTGTAGAATATCCATCAGTTTGTCTGATGTTTTTGTTAGGTAGGAGTTCAGGGATGCCAAGATGGTGGAGAGAGGATATGAGAAAGATGCTTTTGGAGGACAAGACAGGGACAGTCCTATTATCATGACAACTACGGTCATTGATTCAATATTTTAAAATTACCAATGGGAGTAAAATGGGGGTAAAATTAGCTGTTCTAAAGTAACTAATGGGAGAAAATTGGACAACATTCTCATCAGGTTTCATAAGGTAACCAATGGGAACAAGTAGGGTAAGGTCTTCAATCCAGTTCGTACAGAAAAGAGAATGCCTCACAGCTGGGCATATAAGACACTAATTTCTAGATATTGGGGCCTTGAACCTTTCTTTCTTGCTCAGCCCCACTCTTCTATACCTTGTGGAGTGCTTCTCTCATCTTCACCTTCAATATATCTGTACTATGCCTGTTACTTGCGTGTGTTTGGCTCAGTTTTTTGTTTGAGACAACAAGGACCTGGACCCCAACTGGACACACCAACTATGTCATTTCCACATCAGACAAAAGTTAATTCTTAAAAATACTTCTTAAAGTTAATTAAGAAGTATTTTGTCTGGAGATATCTTGAGACCTTTTCACACTTTCACTCGTTTATATTAGTATTGATTTTTGCTTCTTGACCAAAACAATTATCACTATAAATGTAACCAAATGATAATCATCCCTCCCATCAACATTTATTATTGACCTTTGAATGTAAGGTAAGACTTTCCTGTCCCTTTATTGATCTACTAATTGATGTCAGTATGGTTTCATACCTTCCTATTTCACTTAATGAGTTGAAAGTGATTGCTATTATTATCTTGATGCACTTCAATTTCAGCTCTTTTGCTATGTTCTTCCCACATGAGTGACAACTTATTCCAATGATATGAGAGCCAGATGGGGAAGGCCTGTTTCATAGGTCACCTCCAGGAATCTGGATCAGAGAGTATGGTGGACACCGTCTTGACAAGCAACTTAGCATCACCTTTTTTCCTTCCAAGGAATACTTACTGAATACGTACCACATACTAGATCCAAATGTAGGTCCTGGTTAGGTTTCCCAGAGGCAGACTCTGAGATGAGGATTTATATCAAAGTGATTTGAGGTAAATAACCCAGGAAATCTAGGAAAGTGGTACAGGAGAGTAAAGAAAGACATGCAAGGGTGTAATATCAGGCAAAGTTTCTCCATGGGGATTGGATATTTGAAGGTCACACACTGGGGATCACAATAGTAGTAGTTCTCCAACAGAGTTAAAGATATTGGCTACTAGTATGTGTGGAAATAGGAAAATGATCCCAGCATATATAGGCAAGAACTTATTGAGAGCTTCTGCTACAGGGCTACCTGTGTTGTGGTTATCTTCCACATTGTATGTTTCATCTTCCTGAGGTCGAACCAGAGAATTCACATTTCCCTACTTTTGGCATGTAACTTGGGTTTCACTGATTAAACATATCCAGACATGACTTGACTTTAGTTGGGTGGTGACAAGTAGGGGCATTGACCTTCTACCCTGAGGAAGCATTTGGCCTTTTCTTTGAAAATAGCAGTGACAGAGCTTCTGATGACCAGTCCTAAATCATTGGTTCCAAGAGTCTGTGGCAGTGGTTTTTTTTTTGGCGGAGTGGCCTCTATGGCATGGTTGGGCATTGCTTCAGGATGCCTTGCTTTAGAGTCTGGCTCTCTGATCTTCCAAAGTGTTCTGTGAATTATCCATTATTTCTTTTAAAAATTCCTTTTTGCAGGAATCAGAGTGGTGGCAGTGATTTGCAGTTAAGAACACTGAATACAAGTGGTATCAAACCTTGGATAACAATAAGATGTACATGGATTTTATAAAATACATTTTATTTCATAAAAGTCAACCCCTAATATGTTTGGTGGATAATATACTTTGGTGGATAAAGTTACCCCAAACTCATCAGATGACAATACCTGATGCTAAAGATATTCTTATTCTTCATTTGAAAGCAGAAAAGGAAAATGACAACGTTCAATAATTCCACAAACATCTTCAACTAGATAGGAAGTGGAGTGGGGGTGTGAGTGCTCTGGAATTCTCAGAGATATTGGGCGTCACACGATAATGGCAGAGGTGTAAAGGAAGCACTAAATAGTTCTTAGGATTTGATTTCTTAGAAGTTAGGGACTCTCGTGTTGTTGTGGGGCAGGTTGCTTAGAAAACACACAAAGTTCCAGTTTTGTCCAAATTGAAGAGTATTTAGCAGGCCTGCTGGCACTGCTCCCCGCAGGACCCACAACTGTCTCTGCAAGGAACAGCCCCGAGCCTGAGCATTTTAGGATATTTAAAGGCAAAAACCACATCTGGGTGAATTGGGAAGTTAGTGAGACAATGCAATGGGTACATTGGTATTTCCCACGGGACTCTGCAGGGAAGAGAGTCAAAATGACCCTAGTTCAGTACAAGTTAGAGAATGGTTACTAATGTCTAGATAACCAATCTCTGACAAGGTACGTTGCCCAAGAAAAATGGAAAGAGAACAATTTTACATTGTATAAGAATTGCTATTTTGTGTTGCCAAGTATGTTATTATGCTAGGTAACTATTAATGGGTACAGAAGTGGGGCTTTCCCATGGGAGAAGCATTTCTTATATGGTATGGAGTCAGGATAAAATGGAGTCTGTTTGGTCATTGCCCATATAGCCTGGCCCATAACAGTGTGCGGTAATCCCTTTTGCAGCATTTAATGTGAGTCATTAAAAATGAAAACACCGAGGATCTACAGGGAAGATTAGAAGAATGCCAATGAGAAGATGATGAGAAACAGCTCATGCTCAGTCTCAAGTAGCTGATCAAAATCTGCCAGTGGAGGGGGCTGGGGTTGTGGCTCAGCGGTAGAGCGCTCACCTAGCACATGAGAGGCCTTGGGTTCGATCCTCAGCTCCACATTAAAAATAAGTAAAGGTATTGTGTCCAACTACAACTAAAAAATAAATATTAAACAAAAAAATATCTGCCAGAGGATTTCAAGGTTTCATTATAATTATGCTGTAGGCATTTCAAGTATTTGTTCTATACATCTATACCCACCTGCCGCAGTCTGGCTGGGCACAATCAGGAGCCACTTGTCAAAAGAAACTAACTTTATTTTTAGAACCACACATGCCAAACAAAACAGCCTCTCAGGAAAAACCCTCAGAGCCTCAACTGCCACCACCGGCTTTCCATAAGCCTCTCTCTCCCACACAAGCTTCTCTCCACCTCCCACAATCCTCCTGCTCTTGAGGCCGATTGGCTGGGTCACGTGGGTGGAGCCAAAAAAGTCCCCCAATGAGCAGCTCCGTGGTCTGAAAGGGCAGGGAAACAGCCCAATGAGCATCACCGCAGAGGAGCCAATCAGCTAGATGTTGCTGGGGCCGCTGTGAGCCAATCATCAGCCGGCAGCTGGAAGTTTGCTGGCAGCTGGAAGTTTGCTGGGGCCCCTTCGGCTGTGGCTCTCAACATCTCCCCCTCTCTGTTTAAACAACAAGCATGTGGCTTAGGGACCGTGCCTGCCTTAGGTTGTCCAATAGTACATATGGTCCTTAGGTTGGTACCATTGCAATTGGATCTTACCCGTCACTGACTACCGGTCCAGTATACAGCCACACCTGTGGAGAGGTCTTTGTACCAGCGGGGGGGGGGGGGGGGGTGAGTTTCTTTGCCTCACCTCTGTTGGCCCCCAAATTTTAGCTGGACGATCATGACAAGCAGAAGGGAGGAAGATACACCAAGCCAATTGACGGCTCCTTTTGGAAAAATTGTACCACCAATGACATCATCAGCAAAAATACCCCAACACTACCACAAGTCGCTGCACCAACAGATAGTTCACAATGCATACAGGTGAGCTCACAATGTGTCCAGGCAAGTTCTGCAAGCAGTTCAGTGATGGCTATTGTAGAAGCTGTAGATTGGTTTTATCTTTGACTTCACCAGCACTGGGATGAAGATAGGAATTCTGGCAATAATGGCTAAAGAAAAAATTATGTAACATTACAGAAGGCACTAAAAGAAAACAATTTTCTTAACAATTTACATTGTCTTCACCGGCACTGGGATGAAGATAGGAATTCTGGCAATAATGGCTAAAGAAAAAATTATGTAACATTACAGAAGGCACTAAAAGAAAACAATTTTCTTAACAATTTACATTGTCTTTAAGAGAATTATTAAATATAATGAAAAGGAAAGGTGAAAGTAAACAAACAGATCTGTTAACCTTCTTTTTTGTTTACATATTAAAACAATCCTCAACAGTTGTTTACCCAATTTAAATTAAACCATATAAATCACGTGAAAAAAAATATTTGGATCCATTTTATCATGAGCACTCATCATATATGATATATGGACATACGTACATTCAAACATATAACACAAAACACAAGTGTGCACACATAATATAATACATACAACACATAACATTATAGTAAAGGCCTTATAACTTTTTACAGGTGAAATCTCCATTGCAATGTTTAAAAACTCTATAGTCAAAAAATAGAACTGATCAGCAAAACATTAACCTAGGTCTGTATGAGCTCAAAAAACAAAATAGAACTTCATGATATGGCAAAGGGCAATAATAAAATAGATATTGAAAAAAGCATCCTGGTTCTGTTGCAGATGTAAGAATAGCCAAACTGGAGTTTTCGATATCAGTTGTTATGGATTTGAGCCAAATCATCTTCTTTTTGGTCTGTAGAAATTGCTTTAGTTAATCTTTCTGGAATCCAAATCGGCTGCTGTTCTCCCTGTGGAAACACATAAACAGACCCCCGACTCCAGACAATCACTGGGTCAGGACCTTGGTTAATCTCTCTGGAATCCAAATCGGCTGCTGTTCTCCCTGTGGAAACACACAAACAGACCCCCGACTCCAGACAATTACTGGGTCAGGACCTTTCCATTGTCCTGTTAGAATATCCTTCCAAAGTACCTTGGGCTTATGCACATTTTTTGGACACATATGCCTTTCCGCAGCACTAAGTCCTGATGAATCCAAATTTAAAAAGTTTAGAGTAAAAAGGGTTATTTTAAGTTTATCTTTGGGGAATATATACCCCTTCCCAATTCCTTCTTTTTGCTTTAATAAGTACATTTTAATAGTTTGATGAGCTCTTTCAACTATGCCTTGTCCCTGTGGATTGTATGGGATTCCTGTTATATGAGTAATGCCAAATGTTGAGCAAAATTGTTTAAAAGAGGTAGAAGAATAACCAGGGGCATTATCTGTTTTTAACTGTTTTGGAACACCCACAGTGGCAAAATTTTGTAAGCAATGAGCTATAACATCTTTAGTTTTTTCTCTGGCATGAAGGGAGCCCATCAAAAATCCAGAAGAAGTATCAACTGTAACATGCAAATATTTTAATTTTCCAAATTCTGGCAAGTGTGTGACGTCCATCTGCCAAATATGGTTAGGTATCAATCCTCTAGGATTGACTCCAAGATTAACTTGTGGTAAAAAGGTCACACAATTTTGACATTGTTTTATTATTTGTCTAGCTTGTTCCTTAGTTATTTTAAAGCGCTTTTGTAAAGTATTAGCATTGACATGGAACTTTTTATGAAAATTTATAGCTTCTTCTAGTGTAGAGAAAATATGTATGTCATGTGTAGTTTTATCTGCTAAATCATTGCCCAAACTAAGGGCTCCAGGCAATCCTGTATGTGCCCTGATATGTCCTATAAAGAATGGATCTTTTCTGTCCCAGATTAGACTTTGTATAGTGGAAAGCAAAGAGAAAACAGTAGAAGAAGGGGAAATCCTACCAGCATCTTCAAGAGATACTATAGCATTAACTACATACTGACTATCAGAAAATAAATTAAATACAGAATCTTTAAACATCAAAAAAGCTTGTAAAACTGCATTAAGCTCTACCTTTTGAGCTGATTGTTTGGGTACTAAAAATGTAAAAGTTTGATCAGGGGTAACTACTGCTGCTGTACCATTATTTGACCCATCAGTGAATATATTTGGAGCATTCATGATAGGTGTTTTTCTTGTCATTTTTGGAAAAATTACAGGATGCAATGACCAAAAAGACAATAAAGGATTAGATGGTAAGTGGTTATCAAATGAAACATTAGATTTGCACATGATTATTACCCAAGTATTTAACTCATTAGCTAACTCATCAATTTGATTCATAGTATATGGAGTAATAATTTTATTGGGAGAAATTCCAAACACTCCCTTCGCTGCTTTTATTCCTTTGAGTATTAATTGTCCTACAGCCTCAGGATACCTAGTAAGAATAGTGTTAGGAGAATAAGATAAATGTATCCATAATAATGGACCTTCTTGCCAAAATACTCCTGTAGGAATATTTTTTGTTGGTAGTACAATAAATAATAAAGGCAAACTTATATCAATTCTATCTAAATGCATATTTTCCATATATGTTTCAATGATTTTTAATGCCTTTCTTGCTTCAGGCGTTAATATTCGGGGTGAATTTGGATCTGATGGACCTTTTAGGATATCAAATAAAGGTCCCAACTCTCCTGTTGGTATACCTAAATAAGGCCTTATCCAATTTATGTCTCCTAATAACTTTTGAAAGTCATTAAGTGATTTGAGTTGATCTACTCGTATTTGAATTTTTGGTGGACGGACCATGGTTGAGGATAATAGAACTCCTAAATAATTAATTGGAAAATTTAATTGTACTTTATCTATTGCTCTCTCTAGATTATAACTTTTTAATAAGTTTGTAAGTGTGGCATAACATTCTAGCAATGTGTTTTTATCTTTGTGTGCTAATAATACATCATCCATATAGTGAAATATTTGTAGTTCAGGATTTTGATTTCTAAGTGGCTGGATTACTTTGTTAACATAAATTTGACACATAGTTGGGCTGTTAGCCATCCCTTGAGGGAGTACTTTCCATTCATATCTCTGATCAGGACCTTCATTATTCAGTGCAGGGATAGTAAATGCAAAACGTGGACTATCCTCAGGATGAATTGGAATTGAAAAAAAAAACAATCTTTAATATCTATAACTAAAACATACCAGGTTTTTGGCAAAGCAGACAACTGAGGAATCCCTGATTGAGCAGGTCCCATAATAACCATCTCATTATTAATGGCTCTTAAATCTTGCAATAATCTCCATTTACCAGATTTCTTTTTGATGACAAAAATGGGAGTATTATGGGGAGATACAGAAGGTTGTATATGTCCTTCTGCTAATTGTTGTTTGACCAGGTCATGGGCTGCTTGTATCTTTTCTTTAGTCAGGGGCCACTGAGGAACCCATACTGGTCTTTCTGATTTCCAAGTAATTTTTATTGTCTCAGTGGCCCTTTCTGAAAATCCAACCCATGTCTGTCTGTTCCTTGATCTATTTGTATTGGTGCTGCTATACCTTGTTCTTGTTTTTCTAATCTTTTTCCTTTCCTAAAACCTTGTCTAGTCATAATAGTGGGTGCATTTTGGTTGATGTTATTTGTTAATGTCAAACCTAATTGATCTAGGACATCTCGTCCCCATAAATTTACGGGAAGATGATCCAATACATATGGCTGTATAGTTCCTTCACATCCTTCAGGATCCTTCCAATCTAATACCATTGCACTTCTATGGGGATTAGTCGCCACTCCTAGGCCTCGAAGCGTTTGAGTGGCTTGTTGTAATGGCCAATGTTTTGGCCATTCTTGACGAGAGATGATGCTAAGGTCTGCACCTGTATCCAGTAGCCCATTAAATTCATGTCCTTGAATATTTAGTTTTAGCATGGGGCGAGAATCTAAATTTAAAGAAAGCATAGCCCAATCTACACCTGTGGAGCCTAATCCCTTGGAACCTCTTTCTACAGTACGACTGGAAAATTTATCATGTAGGCTGGGTATTATTAGTAACTGTGCTATTCTATCTCCTGGTGAAATTACTGATATACCCTTTGGAGAACTGGCTATAATTTTTATTTCACCTTCATAATCGGGATCAATTACCCCAGGACTTATCATAAGTCCTTTTAGAGTAGAAGAGCTGCGTCCCAATAATAAGCCTACTGTTCCTTTGGGAAGAGGTCCTTTCACCCCTGTGGGAATGATTTGAACTCCCATCTCTGGAGTTAGTACTGCTCTGGCGGAGGCGCAGATGTCCAACCCTGCGCTCCCTCTGGTTTGTCTGATGAGGGATCTGATGGACAATGTGTCCTGGGCACTACCCTGATGGGGTTGCTGGGTTCCTCCAGTGCTCCGTATATTTGTGGTTTTGGGCCCCGGAGCATTGGACCCCCCTGTCCATTTTTTGGCAATGGAGCCCGATGCCTTTCTCCACGATATCGTGGATAAACACCTGGTCCTTGTTCGTTTTTTGATAAGGGAGTACCCTCTATGGTGGTTTGAGAACGGCATTCATTAGCCCAATGTCTCCCTCTACGGCATCGTGGGCAAATACCTGGTATTCTACTCCTTTGATACCTAGTTTTGTTAAACCCTCCTCCAATGGGGCAATTCCTTTTAAAATGTCCTGTTTGTTCACAATTGTAGCATGTTCTTGGCCTGGCATCTAAAGCCTGTTTTACTGCAGCTGCCACAATTTGCCCTTGTTCATTAATGTCTCTGGCATCTAAAGCCTGTTTTACTGCAGCTGCCACGACTTGCTCTTGTTCATTAATGTCTCTACATAATTTAATATATGTGTTTAAATCTTCATGTTTCCATGGTCTAATGATATCTCTGCACCAATGATTCGCTTGCTCATAAGCCAGGTGTTTTAGTAATGACATTGCTTGTTCTGTATTCCCAAAAACTCTGGTAGCTGTTTGAATAAGCCTATCTACAAATTCAGCATAAGGTTCATTAGCTCCTTGTATTACCTTAGATAATTGACCTTGTAAACCTCCATGTCCTTGTAAAGTCTTCCATGCCTTAATTGCATCTACAGCAATTTGTGCATATACACCAGGATCATATGCAATTTGTTGCTGCTGATCCTCATAAAGTCCCTTTCCTAACAACATATCTAGATTTCTCTGAGGATAACCAGCTGCTGCATTTCGCCTAGCCGTCTCCTTGCAAAATTCCTCATTGGCAACCTTCCATAACAGGTATTGTCCTCCATTTAGCACAGCTTTACACATATTAGCCCAATCTGCTGGCGTCATGTTCAAGTTGTTAATGGATTCGACCATGCTTACAGTGAAGGGTGCTTGAGGACCATAGGTTGTTACAGCCTCTTTTAGCTGCTTCACTGTTTTGAAATTTAAAACTTGGTAAAATCGCTGCCCTCCTGCCTCAAATACAGGGCATGTTAATATTTGAGATCTTGTCTCAGGATCCCAACTATCAACTGCGGGGGTTGGGGACCTCCCAGCATATGGAGGTGGCCTTGTTAGTTGGACACTTACATCCTCTGGTGATAGAAAGGTGTTAGTAGCAGTCTCCTGTTGTAACTTTCCCCCTGATGGCTTTTTCTGTTTTACACTTTCTTTCTCCGTCTGACTAACTTGAGAGATCTTCTCTTTTACTTGAATCATTATGTCTTCTCCTTCCTCTACCATTGTCTGAACTAAAGGCTTTGGACTAAGCAAACAAGATATGAACGTCCACAATGGCAATGTGCCAACTGGCAGAGTCCCTGGGCTTTTCTTTTCTATTCTTTTTAAATCTTCACCATGATGGTTCCATTGTGATATATTTAACAATTCCTCCTTAAAAAGCCATGGGCTACATTTTTGTATTGTATCAACATATGCCCTGATTGTTCTTGATTTTACTGAGATGCCTCCTTCCTCTAACAATTTACTTAACACTTTTTCAGTTTGTTTTTTACTAATTTCTGATCCCGTATTTCTACTATAATACAACCCAACAAGATGACGCCAAACAAAACCGAGACAGAATGAAATAAAAATGGAACAACAAAAAGTCATTATAGCCTCTCTATCCTCCTGACATGTGCATCCGTCCTTTCTCCCTATCTGTTCCTCAGATGTAAATAGTTTTTCCTCAGATGTGAGTGGTTTTTCTTCCGTCTCACTCATCTTAAAACAAAAGTGAAACAAAATAAAAGAGGAATCTTAAAATGGCTACCCATCCTCTCGCCCTGCCCTCAGGGGCGAGCAGTTTCACTTACCCTCAGTCGCTCCCCGTACGGGCCACCAAATGCCGCAGTCTGGCTGGGCACAATCAGGAGCCACTTGTCAAAAGAAACTAACTTTATTTTTAGAACCACACACGCCAAACAAAACAGCCTCTCAGGAAAAACCCTCAGAGCCTCAACTGCCACCACTGGCTTTCCACAAGCCTCTCTCTCCCACACAAGCTTCTCTCCACCTCCCACAATCCTCCTGCTCTTGAGGCCGATTGGCTGGGTCACGTGGGTGGAGCCAAAAAAGTCCCCCAATGAGCAGCTCCGTGGTCTGAAAGGGCAGGGAAACAGCCCAATGAGCATCACTGCAGAGGAGCCAATCAGCTAGATGTTGCTGGGGCCGCTGTGAGCCAATCATCAGCCGGCAGCTGGAAGTTTGCTGGGGCCCCTTCGGCTGTGGCTCTCAACACCCACCCACCAGTCAAAAGGAGATTACTTAGTGGGAGCTTACTCTGTGCCAGTGTTGGTGGTATCCAGAGTGGAGGGAAATGTGGTTAGAAACTCAACTGGTAGCAACACACAATGGGAAAAACAAACCAAAAAGAATCTTTTTGGAAGGCAATTCTCTGTGGGCCTCTTGTTTCTCTGCATTTTTCCCCAGCAGTTTCCAGTTTTTGTTCCAAACTCTTCAAGGATGTTTGTATAATAAACAGTCTTCTGAGGCAGAGATAGTATCTTCCTCTGGGGCAGAGGGAAGATTCATTTGCTGATCAGGATAATAAAGATAATATTTACTTTTTTGGCAAATGTTGGACAAGTTGGCTCATTGCACCTTTAAAAGATTTGGGGTTTCTTAAGCCAGGTGAAGTGGGGCTTGCTTGTGATTCCAGAGGCTTGGGAGGATTGAAATTTTGAGGTCAGCCTCAGCAGCTTAGCTAGGCCCTAAGCAATTTAGTGAGAACATGTCTCAGAATAAAAAAATAAATATAATAAATAATAAGCGAGGTGCGGTGGCACATGTCTGTAATCCCAGCAGCTTGGGAGGCTGAGGCAGGAGGATTGTAATTTCAAAGCCAGCCTCAGCAAAATTGAGGTACTTAGCAACTCAGTGAGACCCTGTCTCTAAATAAAATTCAAAATAGGGCTGGGCATGTGGCTCAGTGATTAAGCACCCCTGGGTTCAATTCTGGGTACCAAAAAAAATTTGGGGTTTTTTAAATTCAGGCTTCCTCAGTCGTGAGACACACTCGCTGTGTGCACAGCATCTACCTAGGCTTTTGTGCTTTACCCCCAATGGACTCAGGAGGAGGTGGGGAGGGCAAGGAAAATGATGCAAACACAAGATTCTTGCTACCTGCTGTATGATGAGCAATAAAGTCCTTTGTCTCTGCTGTAGTTGGATCTGGAGTGTCCCCCAGAGGTCCATGTGATAAACCCTTGGTCTCCAACTTTGGAGTCCTTTCTCTCTTTCTTATCCTAGTCTTAAGGTGAATTGACTTCTTCCACCATGTACTGTCACCATGAGTTACTATGCTGTCACAGGCCCAAAGCAAAGGGGCTAACTGTTCATGGGTTGAAAACTTCACAACTGTGAGCCAAAAAAAAAAAGTAATAATTAAAAAAAATATTTTTAATTGTAGATGGACAAAATATATTTTATTTATTTATTTTTAAAATATTTCCTCAGTTGTAGATGGACACAATACCTTTATTTTTATTTACATCTGTATTTTTTATGTGGTGTTGAGTATTGAACCCAGAGCCTCATGCATGCTAGGCAAGTACTCTACCACTGAGCCACAACCCCAGCTCAAAAAACTTTCTTTTATATAAGTTGGTCTACCTCAGGCATTTATTACAGTAAAGGAAAGCTGACACAGGAGTGTCTCTGACACAGGAGTCTGGTGCTTTCTGCCAGCATCCATGAAACTGTGGCAGGCTGATTATGAGCTTGCAAGCAGGGTAAAATCTTAGTCCCTTCACAGTTCTCTATGTGTCTTACCACAAAAATAATAATATTTACCATTTAATTAAAAAAATTCATGATATACTGTTGTCAAGGGTGTGGGAAAATAAGGACTCTTGAATTGTTGATGGAATTGTTAGTTCATATAGCTTATTTCAAGGGCAATTTGATAATATCTGTAAAAATTCAAAGTACATGATCTAAGAGTTCACAGATATATTACGCAAATGTACAAACACATAGATACAAGGATATCAATTGCTGCAATAATTGTTAGCAAGACTACTAGGTAAATGCTAATAATAACAATAATTTATTTAGGCTTTATGAGGTCTAAATCATTCTATTAATGACTTTATATGTAATGATTCATTCCTCATAACAACTGTATGAGACAGTACCATTGTTATCACCTATTTACTGATATGGAAACTGAGACACAGGTGGGCAATACAACCTTAGTCTGATCTCTTCTCTTTTTAAAATATTTCAAATTGGCACCTAAACATTTGACAAATTTGAACTAGAAGGAGACACTGGAATGTGGAAAATGTTAATCTTTGGGTAGAGGGTTATGGATGGTTTAATTTTACTTTGTGTCAGTTTTCAAACATTTAAAAAGTTTTTCTGAATACTTTTTTCATTTACTCAATATTATTGCTTTTTTTTTTTTTCCTTTGGTGGCACTGGGAATAGAACCCAAGGCCCATATTTGCTAAGTCAGTACTCTACTATTGAGAAACACCCTAGCCTCAATATTATTACTTTTATAATTTGAAATTAATATTCTAAAATTGTATTCATAATGGTATTATACACTACACAGGAAAATCTGGAGACTACCCTATAAAAACCACCAAATGCAGAGCTGGGATTGTGGCTCAGCGGTAAAACGCTCGCCTAGCACATGTGAAGTACTGAGTTCCATCCTCAGCACCACATAAAAATAAATAAATAAAATAAAGATATTGTGTCCAACTACAACTAAAAAACAAATATTAAACGAAAGTTTAAAAACCTCCCCACCAAATGCAGAACTGGCAGAATGATAGAGTTCTTTTCATCTTTGTACCTCAGTTAAAATTGGAGAATATGAAAGAAGGTGAGACAGATAACTCACTTAGCCAGATGAGATTGGAACTTCAAATGATTGGCCTGCATTGTAGGGCTTCTCCTTCTGCATGTTTCATAATGAACAGTCATTTATAAGGGAATAGTAACTGATTTTGACATCATGATACTGGTGTAGTTTAAAGGATAAATATGACAACGAAAAAACATGGAACAATATAAATAGAATTTTATCCAGGTGTGGTGGCACACCTGTAATCCAAGTGAATCAGGAGGCTGAGGTAGGAGGATCTCAAAACCAGCCTGGGAAACTTACAGAGATCCTGCCTCAAAATAAAAAAATAAGAAGGGTTCAGTGGTAGAGTGTCCCTGAGCTCAATCCTCAGTATCTCCCTCCACCAAAAAAGACAGATTTTATAAAAGTATAATATGATTATATGAATCCTGACTACAACCATATTTTAAAAATATTTCTGAGATACAGTTATTTCAGTGTTATGCCATTAAACTTATTTTCTAAGTTTACTGATTATGTGTTTTTTCTAATATTTTATTACAAAAATTTCCAAACACATCATTCAGTTGAAAGAATTTTGAATAAATGCCCACATGCCTGTGATCTAGATTCTACTATTGGCAATATATTATGCCACATTCCCAGTCCCTTGTATTATATTTTATTTAGAGATAGGGTCTTGATAAGTTGCTTAGGGTTTCACTGAATTGCTGAGGCTGATTTTGAACTCTCAATCCTTCTGCCTCAGCCTCTTGAGCTGCTGGGATTACAGGTGTGAGCCACTATGCCCAGCTCCATCATGTTTTTGGATGCATTTAGAAGTCAATGTAGACATTAGTACTTCCCCCCTAAATACTTCAGTATGTGTATTGTTAAATTCAATATTTGTTTCTATTTCTTTTGATATAAAATTATTTGTCTTTTGCATTGTTGAGCATCAAATGCAGGTCCTTGAGCATCGAGACAAGAGTTATACCCCCAGATCTTTGATATAAAATTTATATATAATGAAATGCACAAATCTTAAGTCAACATTTGTCAAGTTTTGAGAAATACTTACAATAGTTTTTGAGACTAAACTTCCATCAAAATATGAAACACTGCCATCACCCCACAAATTTCCTCATGTTCTTCCTCAATCAATCTCTAACTCCACTGTCCTAGTCTGGTTAGATTGCTGTAACAAAACACCGTAGGCTGGGTAACTTAGGAACAACAAAAATTTATCTCTGACAGTTCTGGAGGTTGGGAAGTCCAAGATCAAAGTGCTGGCAGATTTAGTATCTGATAAGGGATGTTTCCTTGTTCATAGATGGCATAGTCTTGATGTGTCCTCACAGGGTGGAAGGTGCTAGGCATGTCTCTGGGGTCTCTTTTATAAGGGCACTAACCCCATTCTTTTTTTTTTTTTTTTTTTGAAGATTCTGCCCTCTTGAACTTGTCACCTCCCTGAAGCTCTTCCTGTTAATATTATTGCACTGATGATGACATGTCAATATATGAAGGCATCCACCAACAAAGGAAACAGCTGTTTTTACTTTCATTCCACCATAGAGTATATTTGCCTGTTCTAGCACTTCACATAAATGGAGACTAACAGGTTCTCTTTTGAGTAAGACTTCTTCCACTCAACATAATATTTTTGAGATTTCTCAGCGTTGCCATGTGTATCAGTAGTTTACATTTTTTGTTGCTGTATATTTTGTTACTTTTGTTCACTGTATGGATATACCATAATTTCTTCTTTCTCTTATTCATAGATATTTGTGTTGTTTTCATTCTGGGGTCTACACATGTCTTTGTGTGGATTGTGGCTTTCTTTCTTCTTTGTAAATATCTAGGAGTGGAACTGTCAAGTCACATACAATGACCACTTCAAGCACTTTTAGCTTTACAAGAATATGGCAGGTCTTTCCCCAAAATAATCGTACCATTTTATAATTTATCAACAATGTATGAGAGTTGTTTCATATCTGTGCCACATTTGGTACTATCAGTATTTTTAATTGAAAGTCATTCTGACAGGTACATACTTAGTGGTATTTCATTTAATTTACATTTACTGATGACTAATAAAAAAATGAGCACTCTTTCACAACTTATTGACCTCTTTTGAAAACTGTCCTCTTTTGAAAAGTGCCTAAGCATTCCATTTGTATGGATTCAGTTTCACATGACTGCAGCCATCTTGAGTCATAATTGCCATGATTGCCCCAAGGTTATCCTAGTTAGGTTTTCCTGCATAGTTTTCCAGCAAACTATAAATGTGCAAAACCATTAGAATGGTATGTGGAGATTTACAACTAGATCCCAGCTCTAGGAATGTGCCTGCCTCTTTGGTATTAGCTTAAGATAAACTAAATACATTCTAACTAAAACCCACATCCACCCTGCTCTTTCTGACCCTAATTGTGGGGTCTTAACTGTTCTTGCCACTGCCTAGGACCACCTTTATGTCAGTAAGCCCCCCAATAAATCACACTTGGTGCAATTCTAAAGCTGTCTGCCCCTTTCTTGGGTCTCACAACATATTGGGGCTGGTCCTTACAGGCCAAGGCTAAATTTTTCTAGAAGACCACTCAACTTTTGAATAGGTGGTTTATCTTTTATTACTGAGTTGTAGTTCTTTATATTCTATATATACCCTTCCTTTGTCAGCAAATGTTTTGAAATTAGATTTTTCCAGCAAAATGATAAAACTTATTTTTACCCTCAACTACAATCCTAGCTCCTAGATACGGTACAACTTATATTATAAAGCTTAAAATATTCCCAAGGGAACATTTTTTCTGGAATGATGTGTTGCCTGCTTGTAGAATTGGAAAATAAAGCTAATGAAGATCTTGAAATTAAAAAATAGAAAAATAGCTGAGCTTAAGCTGGAAAGTCATTCTTAAGATCTTAGTTCGGATACATTACTTGACTGTTGTTAATCTGAAGCAACTTTCTCCCGCTATATGATATATTTGTTCAGGTTACAGTCAATATCTTTGATATTTTTTTATGCAATACTTGATAAGGTATCTTAAATCCAGTAAATAATGAGTGAATTTTTTTCTAGGTTAAAATCCAGTAAAATTTTTGTCATCTGAAGAGCAGGAATGATGTCCTTTGTCCTTAGTCAGTTTCAATATAGACTAATGATATCAGTTATACCCCCAGATCTTTGATATAAAATTTATATATAATGTTGATATATACTGTTGATTTCCTGTGGTTGGTTTGCAATTGAGTGATTTTCATTCAGGAATGAAAGACAGATGCTATACATCCAAAGAGAATTATTTGAGAGGTTACTTCTTTCTTTTTTGAAGTCCTAAAACTCTCCCTCTATCCTTGTCTTGGGTAACTTTAAAATACTGGTGGTATAGAAGCTGAATGTACTCTGGTTTCTCCCTATACTGTAAGCACTTTGAGGATAAGGGTGTATCCCCCATGTCCCTAAACTGACTTCAGTGTGCCTTGTACACAGTAGAAGCAATAAACGCTTATCATATGGACAAAGTTAAAAGAAAAGCAATAAGCCCCCCAAAACACCATATAACACACTGAGACAACAGGATGAATGAGAAAGAATCAATAAATGGGGTGGATTCAAACTAAAATGTTTCTTCTCAGAAAAAGAAACAATCAGTGAGGTGAATAGAGAGCCTACAGAATGGGGGTAAATTTTTAACCACACACACATGAGATAGAACACTAATCTCTAGGATACACAAAGAACTTGAAAATCTTGACACACACAAAAACAAACAAACAAACAAACAAACAAAAACAATCAATAAATGGGCTAAGGAACTGAACAGGCAGAAGATGATATACAATCAATCAACACATATGAAATATATGAAAAAATATTCATCACCTCTAGCAATTAGAGAAATGCAAATCAAAACTACTCTAAGATTTCATCTCACTCTAGTCAGAATGGCAGCTATTAGGAATACAAACAATAAAAAGTGTTGGTGAAGATGTGGGGAAAAAGACACACTCATACATTGCTGGTGGGACTGCAAATTAGTGCAACCAGTATGGAAAGCAGTATGGAGATTCCTTGGAAAACTTGGAATGGAACCACCATTTGACTCAGCTATCTTACTCCTTGGTTTATACCCAAAGGACTTAAAAATAGCATACTGTAGTAATGCAGCCAAATCAATATTTATGACAGCACAATTCACAATAACTAAATTGTGGAACCAAACTAGATGCCTTTCAGTAGATGAATGGATAAAGAAACTGTGGTATATATACACAATGGAATATTACTCCGTGTTAAAAGAGATTAAAATTATGGTATTTGCCAATAAATGGATGGAGTTGGAGAATATTATATGTGGGAGGCCATCCTTGCACGTGATTTGAGTTACCTCCCTGGCTGGGTGAGAGGCGCTTAGACACAGCTGTGTCATAGCTTTCCCCACCCTTCTCCAGGTCCGAGGGCTTGTCTGTGCAGAGGCTTGTCTGGCCACTACCCCGAAGACCCAATCGTAGCCCCTGACCTTGGGATGCTGCCCCCCTTAACCTTTATTGGATGGGATTTTCCCCGGAATTTTTTGTTCCCCAATAAAAAAGTCCACTCCCTGATGTGTTCTCTCTCTCTAGCTAGCCTCTTCAGTAAACCTCGATACTGAATTAGGTGCCTGGAGGCGGGAGCTAGGAGGAGCCGTCCTGGAACTGGTTTTAAAGGTAATTAGAGTCTTGTTTCTTTAATTTAAAACTCCCTAGCGTTTTACTCTCGATTCGAACCTTCTTTAATGAAGCCAGTGCTGGTCGCTTGGCAGAATTATGCTAAGTGAAGTAAACCAATCTCCCCAAACCAAATGCCAAGTGTTTTCTCTGATAAGAGGATGCTGATCCATAATGGGGATAGGGGTATGGAGCATGGGGGGAATGGAGGAAATTTAGATAGGGCAAAGGAGAGGGAGAGGAAGGAAGGGGGCATAGGATAGGAAAGATGGTGGAATGAGATGGACATCATTACCCCAAGTACATGTATGAAGACACGAATGGTGTGACTCTACTTTGTGTACAACCAAGACATGAAAAATTGTGCTCTATGTGTGTACTATGGATTAAAATGCATTCTGCTGTCATGTTTAACAAATTAGAATAAATAAGTAAATTTTAAAAAAGGATGAATGAGTCCTAAGTTTACATGGTTTCCCTATTCAGGAAGTGAGGTGTTTGCATTTCAGACATGACTGAGATGCAAAGGCTTGATCTGAAATCCTTTGTAGTCACAATATTCTAGAGACCAGCTTCAAATGCACTCACTGACTACTTTTGGTCATATCAATAAGAAACCTGTACTTATTACTTTTGAAATTTTTTGTGTTCCCTGGCATGCCCAAAACTTACACTGAAGCTGTACAAGAGGCTGTCTTAGCTCAGAATGCTGAGGGTGCTTAAGTAATACACATTTATTTCTTGTAGTTTTGGAGAAATAAATGATGAGGGTGCTGGCATGGTCGGGTACTGACTAGGGCTCATTTCCTGGCTTGCAGGTGGCTGCCTTCTAGCTGTGTCCTCACATGGCAGAGGGAATGCTAGTCTCTTTCCTTTCTTAGATGGCCATTTATTCCAATATGGAGGCTCCCCCATCATGGCATCCCCTAAACCTAACCAACTCCCAAAGGTCCTTCAAATATCATCATTTGTGATTAAGGCTTCAATATGAGTTTTGGGATGTGGGGCCATAGACATTCAGTCCATAGCAGAGGCTATGGCAAACTATATGGCATTATCTATTTTAAAGAAAGATCAATGATGGCATAAGTTACCTAAGCCCAAGACTCTCAAACACTCATTTTCCTAATGAAGCTGAGGTAGATCATATCTAGTCTCAGTCATTAAGTAGAACATAGGACCTATGTC
Source organism: Marmota flaviventris (assembly GCF_047511675.1). Taxonomy (NCBI): domain Eukaryota; kingdom Metazoa; phylum Chordata; class Mammalia; order Rodentia; family Sciuridae; genus Marmota; species Marmota flaviventris. Next base: position 111,047,222 of record NC_092502.1, read on the forward strand.
ATTAATTCTAGTTATTAAACAGGCATTTGCCGGGCACTAAGATAAACACTGCCTTGAAGAAAACGGAGAAGAAAAATTTGTAACCACTAGAGGACGATGTAATACAACTCTACACACTGTGAATTCAGACAGTGCAAATGTTGCCAAAATTCAGAGAAGTGAAGGGCTAGATTTGTAGCCTGGGATGCCCCGGAAAGGGAGCAGGTTTTTAGTTGACTTCTACTTTCTGCCCTTCTACTTTCAAGGGAAAAACAGTGCACCCAATTTGGAGGCAGACTATACCTGCCCTTGCCCCAAACACCAGCATATATTTGGTTTATTTACTGCATGTAGCAGACCTGCCAAGTACCTCTTCCTTTTCAAAAATGTTTATTTCTTTGCATGCAGTTGGATTTTGAGATGTTTACAACCTAATGTACTTCAGTTTTCTCAGTGTTAGAAATTCTGAATAGTTCATAATTCATTATTTTAGTTTTTTGAATGGGCTTTTCTTGTCTGTGTCCCCCTCAACCTTCTGTTCCTACCACAATATGATTTGAGTGGAGACTTTGAGAACTTATACTTTTCTCGTGATGTGTCTTCCTATTCATTTTTATAGGTTATTAAAATTATTTAGCAAAGTCCTCTGTCATTACAAATTAAAATGGCCTGGTTTTGATTCTCTATTTGTATCTTCATTGTGCCACATGAAATAATGTACTAAGAAGGCACTAAGTACTGAATAAGCACTCAATTGTAGGCACTTAATAAATGCTTGATGAACCTCATTTAGAAAAAGTCAGAACAGGAAAATGTTGGAGTGTGGCTTGCCTAGCCATAGGCCATAGTAAAAACTTTATGTTTAGAATCTTTTCCTGAGGGAAATGGCACTGGAAAGTTCCTTATTCATAAATATCTCTAAACCACATAACTTATCCACTGCCTATTGCCTATGAACATTCCCAAGGACCATCCACCTATGGCTACAGCAGTGGTTTTCAAAATGTGATCTCAAAATTACAAACATCAGTATCACCTGGGAGTTTGTTAGAAAGACAAATTATTGAGTCTCTGCTAGAAATCTACTGAATCAAAAACTCTGAAGGTGGCATGCAGCAATCTGTACTTTTTTTTTTTTAACTACAGTTGTCTCATATTAAACAAAGGAGCAAAAAACATATATTGAAGAAAATATAGACTCTTCAAAAAACGGTGCTGGGAAGACTGGAAATCTATATACAGTAGAATGAAATTTAACCCCTCTCACCTTGCACAAAAAAAGTGGATCAAAGACCTAATAATTAGATCAGAAACCCTGTACCTACTAGAATAAAATATAGGCCCAACATTCCAACTTGTCCCTTCAGGAAATAACTTTCTTAACAAGACTCCTAAAATGCAAGAAGTAAAAATCAAAAATGAATAAATTGGATGGCATCAGTCATTGTCTTTTAATTATACATTTTTTTTAGTTGTAGGTGGACACAATATCTTTATTTTTTATTTATGTGGTGCTGAGGATCGAACCCACGAGCGCTCTACCACTGAGCCCCAGCCTTAGCCCTTAATTTTATATATATATATATATATATATATATATATATATATATATATATATATATATTGGTACTGGGAATTTAATCCAGGGGCACTTTACCACTGAGCTTTATCCCTAACCCTTTCTTATTGTTTTTTGATACAGATTCTCACAAATTTGCTTAGGGCCTTGCTAAATTGCTGAAGCTGGCCTTAAACTTGTGATGCTCCTGTCTCAGTCTCCCAAACTTCTGGGATTACAAGCAATCTGTATTTTAATAAGCTGTCCAGTTGATTCCATGCTCAAGTTTGAGAACCACTGGACTAACAATGTATGAGGTAGTCTTTGGTTAGTAGCTAAATCAATTGGATTTTCTCAAGTGTTTGTATTAGTGATTGATAAAGGGAAAGAAGTAGGTGATTGGTAATGAAAGCATACCAGGATCTCCAGATGGAGGGCAGGATGCAGATGCTAAGAGGCTGCAGAAGTCATAAACTGGCAGAAGTCAGGAGTTATGTTAGCCGTAGGGTGGAGAACAGATACTCAGAGTGAGGTGGTGGTTGAAGGCAGGTGAGCTGGAGAAGCAGAGGAAGAGAGACATTGAGTCACTGTAAATAGTGCAGGGCAGTATGCCCAGGGGCTGAAGCCACCTGGGGTTTCTTGTCTTCATTGCTGCATTGTCTCATTATACTTCTGAAACTGCAGACCAGGTTCTCCCATGCATCTGTGCCCCATAACGCCTGGCCAGTAGGCAGAGATTCCTATTTATCTTAATCCCAAATGAAACTCATTTAAAAACAAAACAAAACAAAAAAACCAAAACAAAAAACAAAAAAAACACCTCAGTGCTTGAGGTAACCTTAAGTTGTTTTGATACCAAAAAACCTAACACATCCAGGTATCCTGGTACACTTAGCACTGTGTTTTAGCTTCATGTACAACAAATAAATTAAATCCTTCTTTGTTGGGTGTGAATTGAAAAAAATTCCTGTAGGTTGAAATGAGGTAAGCTATATTTTAGCTTCTCATAGAATCAAAAGTAAAATAGGGGGTGATATTCTTTCTTAGTGGTTTCTTTTTAAAGAAACAACCCCCAAAACTATATATTTGTACTAAGTTTTACAAAGTACAAAACAGGCCAACACTAAAAAACACTACAAATAATTACACTCTGCTGTGAACTGAAGTGTGTCCCTATCTGCCACTCACATTTTGGAGCTATAACCCCCAGTGTGATGATATTTGGAGACGGGGCCTTTGGGAGATAATTAGATTTGGATGTGGTTCCTTGGTGGACCCAGACTTCAGGCAGACAATGAGGAAAGCTTCTTCCAGCACCTACTTCTCTCTAAGACCTTTAATTTAAAATAATCAACATACATGGTGCTGTTTTTTTGGGTGACAGTCCCTGGATCCATTACATTTAATGGAAGCAGTTTACAACATCTCTGGCATATTTGAACTGCCTGCACCACTACGCTTGTGATTTGGGACCATTAGTAAGTAAAATAAGGGTTACTTGAACCCAAGTACTGTGATACTGCGACATAGATCTGATAACCTTGCTGGCTACTAAGTGTCTGGTGGAGGTAAGGTAGACAGCAGACAGTGTGACTATGCTGGACAAAGAACTGATTCACTTCCTGGGTGGGATGGAGTGGGATACAACAGGGTGGTGAGAGATTTCATCATGCTACTCAAAATAGCATGCAATTGAAAACTTAAGAATTGTTTATTTCTGGAATTTTCCATTTAATATTTTTGGAACATGATTGATTGAAACATCAGAAGGCAAAACCAAGAATCAGAGGAGACTATTGTAGTGATTTCACACTCTTCTGCTTTTCGCTCTTGCTTTACTAGTTCCTTCTGCAGTATTTTGAGCAACACCTCGTCCTAGGTCTTTTCAAGGTTTTTGGGGATGAATTGGCTTCATTCTCATTGGAATTACTCCTTGCAGGTGCTTTGGTGATGGTTTATGCCAAATCAGTTATTTTGTACTTTTCATCTCTCAAACTATTGCTCACATCTCCTATTCTTTAGTTTTCTTCTCTCATTTTATTTGTCTTTTTAAATATTTTTTTCTTTAAAAAATTAATTTAATTTAATTACTCTTGAGTAATTTTACCTTTTGATAGGTTTTGGAAGACAGAAAAATAAAAGCAAGAAATAAATGGTGATATTTGATGTTTTTCCAATTCTGTTCTTATGAATGAAAAAGTGTTAGTGTAGGGTTTTACATTAATTTCAATTAAACTTTTTATTGTTAAATTTAGCTCATTGTTATAGCTGTTGGATCTTCCCTCTGCCATTCAATCTATCAATTCCACCTCCCAGCTATGAAAGAAGTACACAGACTAGTAGGCTGTACACTCAGCCATTAATTCCATGGACAGGTCATAACTGAAGACAAAATCCCATGGCACTAGAGACACTTGGCTGACACCAATTCATAATTTGCTTTTTTTTTTTTTTTGGTGGTCATTTGGGCCACATTCTCCTGTCTTGTTTACAAGTGAGAGTCTTGTCAAATGCTGAATTCAAACACTGAAGATATGTGATGACTTTTTCTGATTTGTGAGGCCAGCAGAGTTTGAATAAAAAAGGAAGCACTGTCAATTCATTCAATCATGATTTGTCCTTCTTCAATTTTATGCATGATTAAATGTGACCCTTTCACCTTCCTGTGTTTAAGGTGATGTTTGATAGCCCTGTCTGAGAAGTGTGTTGTTTATTCTTTTCTCAGTTTCTAGGATTTTTTTTTTTGAGATAACAAACATCAGCTCATTCCACCCCAACTTCTTCTAGGAGGAGTCTGGGATGTAATTTGCTGGGCTGGGAGGTTTGCACTGATGCAGTGAAACCAGGTGTTTTCTTATAACCTCTTTACCAGTTTGGATTTTTAGGGTATTATCTAAATGCTTATTCTACTGTTTTCTTTCTTTCTTTTTTTTAATGGATGCATTATTGTTGTACATATGATAGAATTTGTTGTTATGTATCCATATAACAATATAATTTGGCCAGTATTCTACTGTTTTTCTATCCAATGATCTTTCTCCTAGGCAGAGATGAAAGAGAAGATGAAGTGCTCTGTGGACTGTATATCTGTTCCTAGTATCAGTCTTTCAGTTTCTTTTTCTCATTACTCTTGAGTAATTTCAAAAAGTGCTTTAAGTCACCTTTAACATTTTAAAGTTTATAGTAGAACACAAGGGTTTACAAGGACTTGTCAGTTATTCAACAGTTCTGTTCTTTATTAAATGACTTTTTTATTGGTTTGGAGCATGGTAGTATACTGTGTAGGGTTTACAGTGGGCTCTTGACTTAATAGCTCATGGTTTAAACTTATATTAGGGAATAAAGAAAAATGTCTCACAATTCCTTTTTTTTCTTTCCACATTTTTATTGGTGCATTATAATTGTACATAATGATGGGATTTGTTGTTACATATTTGTACATGCATGCAATATAACAATACAATTTGGCCAATATCACTCTTTAGCACACCCTCCCCTTCAAACCTCATCCTTCCTTTACTGATCTCTCTTTGATTTTTATGAGATCCCCATCTCTCCATTTTTCTTTTCCTTTTTCCTCTTTAGCTTCCACATATGAGGGAAAACATATGACCCTTGACCTTCTGAATTTGGCTTATTTTGCTTAACATAATGGTCTCAAGTTCTATCCCTTTTCCTGCAAATGACATAATTTCATTTTTCTTTAGGGATGAATAAAACTCCACTGTATATATATGCCATATTTTCTTCATTCATTCATTTGTTGATGGATACCTAAACTGGTTCCATAGTTTGATTATTGTGAATTGTGCTGGAATAAACATCAGTATACATGTATTGCTATAATATGATGACTTTAATTCCTTAGGATAAATGCCAAGGGGTGCTATAGCTGAGTCCTATGGTGTTCCATGCCTTTGAGGAACCTCCATATTGATTTCCACAATGGCTGTACTAATTTGCAATCCTACCAACAGTGTAAAGACGTGTTCCTTTTTTCTCCACATCCTCTCTAGCATTTATTATTGTTTGAATTCTTTAAAAATTTTTTCATTTATTCCTTTTAGTTATACATGAAAGTAGAATATATTTTGACATGTCATACATACATGGAGTATAATGTCCCATTTTTGTGGTTGTACATGATGTGGAGTTACATTCATTGTGTATTCATATATGAACATAGGAAAGCTATGTTCATATCTCCTCCAACGCACACACCTATTGTGAGCCAGCATCTGCATATCAGGAAAAATATTTGGGCTTTGGTTTTTTGGGATTGGCTTATTTCTCTTAGCATGATAGTCTCCCTTTTATTCATTTACTGGCAAATGCCATAACTTCATTCTAATTTATGGCTGAGTAATATTTCACTATGTATATGTACCACATTTTCTTTATCCACTTATCTGTTGAAGGGCACCTAAGTTGGTTCATAGTTTAGCTATTGTGAATTGACTGCTATAAACAGTGATGTGGCTGTATCCCTGTAGTGTGCTTATTTTAAGTCCTTTGGGTATAGACAGAGGAGTGGGATACCTGGGACAAATGGTGGTTATTGTGGGTATTTTTGTGACTGCCATTCTGACTAGTTATCTCACAATTCTTTATAGTTTTATTAAATCATCTGCCTTTCCTATATATGGAATAGAATCTGATGTTATTTGGCTAGGCAAGTGTGGCCTTCTTCAGTTTGTCCCTCTAGATGTATTCTCCACTTTTCTCTGGAACATTCTCTGTCCTGGAAGGGTTTGTCCTACATGAATTATATCAAAGGCACCTATACTTTCTTTCTGCAGAGGAAAAGAGCCATAGGGGTTCAGGTATTTGTTTCCCTGGTTCCTTCTTGTGAGATTGCCCCAGGCTGCTGTGTCCCTCTGCAAAAGGCCACCACTCTTGTTCAGGTAGCCCACTCTGTATTACTCTCTGCCTTTCCAGGTTCCAGTAAGTTCTCCCCTTTCTCCCTTTAGGGATGGCAACAGCTATTCTCTTTTCTCTTATGGTTCCTCAAAACTTACCTACTGCTTTGTAATTAGTCTACTTGTAAATAAAATTGCTTCAAAATTTCCCATTTTGTGTGTACCATCTGTTTTTATTCTTTGGGGCAGGGGGCCTTATCTGATACAGTAGTTTAAAACTTGGAGGGAAAATTTTTTTACTATCAAATTTGATTTGGCCTTATGATAAAATAGTCTTAGATATTCTAGGATCTGTCCTTTTGTAAAATTTTTGGTGCAAAATATAGAAAGAGTCAAAGAAAATATTTTAATTGATTTTTTTAGATTAGAAAATCAAACAAGATATTTTTCTGGGGCTGGAGTTGTGGCTCAGAGGTAGAGTGCTCACCTAACATGGGTGAGGCACTGGGTTTGATCCTTAGCACCACATAAAAAAAATAAAAAATGAAGATATTGTGTCCACCTATAACTAAAAAATAAATATTTAAAAAAAGCAAGATATTTTTCTTTTAAGAATACTTTTATAGGGCTGAATTGTAACTCAGTGGTAGGGTGCTTGCTTTGCTTGTGTGAGGCACTGGGCTTGATCCTCAGCACCACATAAAAATAAGTAAATAAAGGTATTGTGTCCATCTACAACTAAACCAAAAAAAAATTAAAAAAGAATACCTATATAACTGAGTGTTATACTAGAGAACAAATTGCTGATATTTTTGTTCCAAAACTGTTGAATAGAAAATCTGCTCAGATATATCAAACAAATGAAAAATTTCCAAAATATATGAGGGACTCCTACAAATCAATGTGAAACACACACCCAGAGGGAAAAAATATGAGCAAAAGGTATAGATAGAAAGTCACAGATGAAAAATATATATGAAAAGATTCTCAACCTCACTAGTGATCTGGAAAATACAAACTAAAAATAAAACAAGATAGCATTTCATATTCATTAAAATGACAAAATAAAGATTCCTAATAGTCTGTGGGTGTGTGTGTGTGAGGGTAAATTGGCACAATCACTTTGGAAAATAATTTAGCAATGTTTTCTAAAGTTGAAAGTAAGCATACTATAGGATTTAGCAATTCTATTCCTAGGTAGTTGTTGGTCTGGGGAAAATTTTTCATATGCACATCAGAAATATGTACAAGGATATACATTGCAGCATTGTTTGCAAAGTGGGACATTGGAAAAAAGCTAATTGTCCATCAAAAGAGGGATATATAGTCAGGCACAATTGGTGCACATTGTAATCTCAGCGACTGGGCAGGCCAAAGTAGAAGAATTGCAAGTTCAAGGCCAATCTCAGTAATTTAGTGGGCCCTGTCTCAAAATAAAAAAAATTGAAAAGGCTGGGGATACAGCTCAGTGGTAAAAGCTCCTGGGTTCAATCCTCAGTACAAAAAAAAAAAAAAAAAAAAAAAGAAAAAGAAAAAAGAAAAAGGTGGGGGGCGCAGGGAGGATATGTAAATAATATATAATCAGGGTATGAATATATAATGGAAGGAGGCAAAGTTGTTGAAAAGAAAGAACTAGAATGTAATGAGGTTTTATTTATTTATTTATTTTTTCCCCAAGCAGGTTCTAGAAAGATGTATCCTGATGATACCATTCTTTCTAATGATGAATAAAAACACACAGGAATCTCCATTGTTTACAGATGTGTATATATGAATCAAAACATAGACTGAAAAACTAATTGACAATAATTCCTCCTGTGGAGTTGGGAGAGAACTGAGATGGGCCAGGGAAATAAAGGGTCATATGCTGGGTCCCTTTCTCCAACTCTTGGGTGCTGGTTCTTCCGAACATTCTCTTTACGGCTTTTGCCCTATCAGGGCTTATCTGTTCTTTTCTAGCACTAAGTCCCCTGTTGGGAGCTTTCTCTTCATTAGGAATCCAAAGATGGACACAGGGCCAATTCTTCTGGTATCAAATTAACTTTCTCTTTGATTTTTTTCCATCTGCTTTTTTCTTGTCCCCATCATCCTCCAAAATTGTTGCCAAATCTTCGTGTCTTGCATCTTATATTTAATAAATATTCATTTCCCACTTACCAAAGAGAACATGTAATTCTTTAATTCACATTAAAATCCAGCCTCGTCTTCTGCTGATATAGGGTGTCATGTTCCCTGTCCCTTGCCCCATCCCGTCAGTTTTGGGGAACCTACCCCTGCTGAACTCTGCATAGTCAGGAAGTCTGTGGCTTGTTAAAATCTCAGGTTGGATTGGCTGCGTTGGTTCTAAGATGGAGAAGGCAACAATGTTTTATTCAGGAATGAAATGTTCTTCAAAGCCAGGGACTGGTGGAGTCTTTTCAAACTTCTTTTCCAAGTGTCTGTGAAGTTACACACAAACCCATGGAAATGAGGAAGGACAGGAGAGTCTTCCGCCAGCTGAGAGGGCGCAAGAGCTCTGCTCTTATCACATCTGCACACTCTCCTCCAGTTGGCCTTTTCTGACAATGGATTTCACAACCTTCAACACACTATAACTCAACATGTATTTTATTTCCTGTCAGTTTAACTCCTCTAAACTTTGGTTTAACAATAACTAATTCCTGTTCTTAATTCTCAGAAATCTGAGGCTAGTGCAATGCCACTCTGCTTCACCATTAATTCTGTCATCTCCCCTGAAGTTCCTGAAACAATATGCATGATGGTTCTTGGAAGAGCCCAGAAATCACAATGGAGCTGGAAACTCTCCCTGAGTGGACCTTCTGACCTAATAGTTCCATTTCTTTGTCTTGCCATTTCTCACTAGTCTATTATTTGATACTCCTAGTGTATCCTCCTCCTCTTCTTCCTCTTCCTCCTCCTTCTCCTCCTCCTCCTCCTTCTTTTTTTTTTTTTTTCCTGTACCAGAGATTGAACCCATGGACACTCAACCACTAAGCCACATCCCCAGACTTATTTTATATTTTATTTAGAGATAGGGTCTCACTGAGTTGTTTAGCAATTCGCTTTTGCTGAGGCTGACTTTGAACTTGTGATCCTCCTGCCTCAGCCTCCCAAGCTGCTGGGATTACAGGTGTGTGCCACCATGCCCAGCTATTGTATTCTTCTTTATGAGGAACATTTCCTTTTTTTTTTTTTCCTAAAGGGTGTGTTCTATACCTAGAGATAGCTTAAAGTAATATGGCTGGCAATGACTAGGTTAACCAGGCCAAGGAAAGAAGAGTTGGTGTTCCTGGAATTAGGCAGTCCTTTCCCACCTCCAGATTGGACTAGATCTCTAGCACAAACATTTCTCTTATTTTCTTTTTGGGTGTGGAGTTCACTCTCTTGAGGTGAGCAAAGAGAGATCCTCACTTACTTGCCAAGTTCATGATTCCACCTTAATTCTTGTAAATGACAGCTTTGTTTATTAACAGAACCCTGCATCTTAGAGTTGAAAGATCTATTTTGTCCAACTTTCTGATTTTAAAGATCAAGAGAAGCTGAAAGACATTAAGAGATTCTCCAAATTGCAGCAATATTATTTTACTTATGTAGCTCAAAAGTACTATTGCCTTCATTTTCAGAAGAGGAAAGGGATGATCAAGGAGATGAGGTATCTGGCCAGGGCAGCACAGAGAGCCGGAGCCAGAATCTGGGCTGAAAGCCAGGCCTCCTGATATCCACTCTGATGTTCCTGATGGACACCACATGGCTTCTGGGCATGGGAGGGGACCTTGGAGATAGCTAGTCCTGTTGTCCAGAACCCTACTTTATTTTTTCCATCTGTACTTGGTGATCTAAAACACTGTTCCAAGAGCATACACACTTAAAAAATTAGATTGTGTTTATTTGCTATTTATTGATAAAGCACATGGTATAAAGTTCAAAGGGCACAAAGGAGCATAATGAAACTAAAAAGTCCCTTCATGCTCCTGTCCCTCAGCTGTCCCTTCCCTCCCCAATCTCTTGTGTGTCCCTGGGACAGAGGCTATGCTATGAGAAGCCAATATGTAATATGCACATGTACATTTTTAATAAGAAATGGAAGCATCTTCTACTTTGTTCTCTGTCTTGCTTTTTTAAAAAAATATTTATTTTTAAAGTTTTTTAGGTGGATACAATATCTTTATTTTACATTTATGAGGTGCTGAGGATCGAACCCAGTGCCTCATGCATGCCCGGCAAGCACTCTATCGCTGTGCCACAACCCCAGGCCTCTGTCTTGCTTTTTAAAACACATATTTTGGATAGCAACCCTTCCTCTTTCTTTTTAGTGGCTGCAGTATTCCACTGAATGGAGGTGATACAATTTAGTTACCTAGTTCTCTTCTGATGACATCAAGACAGTTGCCATTCCTAGGCTATTGCTGTGCTGAATACAGTGTTTTTTTGGGGGTGGGTGGGTGGGTAGGGGGTACTGGGGATTGAACTCAGGGGTACTCAACCACTGAGCCACGTACCCAGCCCTATTTTGTATTTTATTTACAGACAGGATCTCATTGAGTTGCTTAGTGCCTGACAGTTACTGAGGATGGCTTTGAACTCACAATCCTTCTCCTCAGCCTCCTGAACCTGGGGGATTACAGGTGTGTGCCACTGCGACTGGCCCAGTGTATGTTTTGTATGCATGTGTTCGGTTACTAGCAGGGGTTGGCAAACTGTAGCCTGTGGCCAAATTCAACTTGTCACTTTTTTTGGAAATAAATTTTTATTGAAACACAGATGGGCCTATTTGTTTATGTATGTCTGTGACTGTTTTTTTTTGCTACAATAGAAGAGCTGAGTAATCGCAACAATGATATATGACTTGGAAGCCCAAAATATTTAGTATTTGTTTCTTTAAAGAAACAGTTTATACCCAAAGGACTTAAAAACAGCATACTATAGTGGCACAGCCACATCAATGTTTACAGGAGCACAATTCACAATAGCTAAATTGTGGAACCAATCTAGATGCCCTTCAACAGATGGATGGATAAAGAAACTGTGGTATATGTACACAATGGAATATTACTCAGCATTAAAAGAGAATAAAATCATGGCATTTGTAGGTAAATGGATGGAGTTGGAGAATATCATGCTAAGTGAAGTAAGCCAATCCCCTCAAACCAAAGGCCGAATGTTATCTCTGATATGTGGATGCTGATCCATAATGGGAGTGTGGGGGGCATGGGAGGAATGCAGAAATTTTAGATAGGATAAAGGGGAGGGAGAAGAAGGAAGAGGGCATGGGACAGGAAAGACGGTGGAATGAGATGGACATCATTACCCCAAGTACATGTATGGAGACATGAATGGTGTGACTCTACTTTATGTATAACCAGAGACATGAAAAATTGTGCTCTATATGTGTACTATGAATTGAAATGCATTCTGCTGTCATGAATAATAAATTAGAATAAATAAATTAATTAAAAAAAAGAAACAGTTTGCTGGCCTCTGATCTATAAATTCCTATTGGAAGAATTGCTGGGTCAGCTGGGTGCGGCGGCACATGCCTGTAGTCCCAGCAGCTCAGGAGGCTGAAGCAGGCAGATCGCAAGTTTAAGGCTAACTTCAGTAAATTATCGAAGCCCTGAGCAACTTAGTGAGACTCTGTCTCTAAATAAAAAAATAAAATGGAGGGGGGAGGGATGTGGCTCGGTGGTTAAGTGACCCTGAGATCAATCTCCGGGACCAAAAGAAAAAAGGAAAAACAATTTCTGGATCAAAGGTTTTGTATTTCACCCTTGATAATGATGGCCAAATTCTCTTTGAAAAGCTTGCATTTTTTTTTTCCTCTCACTTGCAATATGATTTTCTCATGTTCTCATCAAGGTACTTCATTGGATGTTTTCATCTTTGCCAATCCAATAGGTAGAAAACAATATTTCTCTTAATTCATTTTGCATTTTTCTTTTGAAAGAAGTTGAGTATTTTCTTCTTTTCTTTTTATGGTTGGAGGAGGTTGGAACCTGTGAGGGAAGGAGAAGTGAAGGTGCAGTATGTTGTCGGTCTGAGCTCTTCAGTGTCAGCAACAGAACTTGCACCACCACCCAAGTCCAGCAGAGAGACTACTGTCAGCCCAGGAATCCCCTGCACTCTTGGTCACTGTCTTCCATCCTGGCCAGAAAATTTCAAGTAGCACCTGCTTCCTTGTTTTGCTCTAGACATATGCTTGTGCAAACTGTGGGCCCACTGCAGGGAAGGTGAGAACTGGATTTTGATCTTGGGGAAGTGAACTTAACCCTATGGGAAATTCTTACATACAGGATGGCTCTTCAAAAGGCATAGGGCAGCCTCAAATACCCTCAACAGGTAGTACACTGTGCAGTGAAACAGCTTTCAATGTATGGACAGAGGAAATGGTTTCTTTTCCCTTTAGGGTTTGAACTGTGCTGTCCTTGGAATTAATATTTGTCAGTAGGAGCAAGCAGTGTGAGAGAGAACAAAAGATCTATAAATCTACCCAGACTCAAGAGCTCATTTGCTCCCCTCACCAGTAGGGAGGCATGTGATGAAGCTCAGGGATTTGAGGGTCTAACTTAAGCATTTTGGGGTCCTTGTTTTTCTCCAGTTTAGAATGGAGATTGGTCTTGGATCTGGTGTTTTGAGGCTGAAACTGTAAAGACTGAGAGATGCAAGGCTAAGAGCCAGCCAAGTCTTTATAGTTGTCACATATGAAGATAAATTGCTTTGAGAACAAAGCTTTATTCCAAAAAGATTGCAAGGTACTAAAGTTTTGTAGCTCATGACATTGAAGAAAAGCTTCCTAGCAACTAACTAGATATTTAAAATCTGGTAAGGCAGTAATTGCATTTAAATGTGTAAAAATTAGATTTTTAAGTTTCCAGAGAGGAACTATTAGAAATGACTCTCAGGGAAATGTGCTTCATTAGTTATGGTAAAACCATTTAATGAAATAGTATGTGGCTGTTAAAAGAATGCAACATATCCATATATATAGATATGGCATTCTTTCCAAGGCATCAATAAATGAAAAAACCAAGGTAAGGGACAGTAAGTAAGTGTCTTAGGTTGAAATCTCTGGAAGCCAAGACAAGAGACAGGGATTCTTGTGCTTTTGGGAGGGGCTGCTCACAGAAGAAGGAGCAGGAACAGAAAAAATCAGGGGTAAAAGCCAAGCAAGGAGATGGTTTCAGTGGTCATTAGATTTAGTCTGATACCACAGGGAGCTCTGGAGCATAAATTGCACTATGGAGCTGCCCATCTTTGTATCTCTTTGTGGGTTAGTATGTGCCACAAGGTGGAGAATTCTTTGTAGAAAAGGCCAACTATGAACCATTGGTCACCATTAGTCAGACTCACAGATGCTGAGTGATGGGTGCACTGGCTACAGGGGATCTGAACAGAGCTACAACAACACCCACTGCAGAAGGCATGCTGCCACTTGTGGGAAAGGATATTTGTGCACATCTACCTGCTTGTACATGCCTGGAACCCTAAGAGCCGAAACAGTTACTCTGAAGGGCTTGGATGCCTAAGGCTTCTATGTTTAGAATCATCTACAACATAACTAGCTTTCTTTGCATTTTAGTTTCCATACTTTCAGACATTCTTCTGAGAGGCAGATCTATAGGCTTTGTCAAACAGCCAAGGGATCCATGGTACACACAACAAATAAAGAAAGCAAGAAAGTGGTATCAGTGTTTGCCTTGTGGGTGTGGGGGGAGATAGATTATGGAAGACTGTGGTCAGGAATGGGAAAGAGATTTCTTACTTTTTAAAAATATACTTTTGTACTATTGGAATTTTTGCTTTACATATGGATTATATTCTAAAAACTTGTTTAAAAAATTACCCATTGCTCCAAAGAACCAGAGAAGAAAGAAAAAGGAAGAGCAAATATGGTGGGGGGGGGGAGTATCCCTCAGAAGAACCTGATTTTTAAAAATATCTTTATTTTATTCATTTATTTTTATGTGGTGCAGGATTGAACCCAGTGCCTTGCACGTGCTAGGCATGCACTTTATCGCTGAGCACAACCCCAGCCCCACAAATCCGATTTTTCCTGGGATTTCTGTTCAGTCTCATTTCCTGGGTTGCTTTTTTCTGTTTTATACCATTTCTTAGATGACTTGCTTTCTTCTCAAAAAGGTCTCTTCCTGTCTTTCTAATTGTTTTAAACACTTGGATGGAAACCTACATAATGATCTTTTACTAATATTTGTTCCAACCTCTTTTCAAATAATCATTAAATAGAGTCATTTCTTAGCATATATACATGCACTTATAAAACAGACTGCTTGAATTTGCATAATACTTTTGAAAGTCAAAAGCATGCCTTTAAATGAAAAAAAATTTATAATGAAAATAAATTAGGAGGCTCTTTCACACTCAGATTCTTTGAGGATTTTTAATCAGAACAGGCTTGAGGTCAATAAAGGATGTCTCCTTTATTCACCATACCGTTATAAAAAGTCAGGATTTACTAAATTCTACCTCTCAGGATTCTAAAATGGATGTGCATTCTCCACCACTTCTGTTGCCAAAGGAGAGCACATCTGCCCTGGAAAACCTTCCCGGGGAGCGATGTCAGCAGAGATAAATGAATGAGAGTACATGCGGTTCTGGAATAATAGTGCAATTTGGCTAAAGGGTGACATCATCTTTTTGCTGTTGTATCTGCCATCCTAAGTAACTGCAGTAATTTCACCCGAGCTACAGAGTGAATTACAAGGACAGTGTGCTGGCAAGGTGGGGTGAAACAAAAAAATAGAAAGTAAAATTTACAAAGAAGTGAGTTTGAATAGATCTAGTACATAATATATTTTTTCTTATGTAAGGTCTTGATCTAATTATATCATACTTTGCCATCATTTTGGATTAGAAGGAGAGATGCAAAGTTTATTTCCTAATGGCTGTTTTGCTATAGATACACATGTATAGATACACACCAGAGTATAATTAGGGACATTGCAATTGATTTTAGTCTTTAAAGGGTACATTTAAATGCTGGTAAATAAAATGCCTTTATCAGTTAAACTCACTCAACTGTGATCCCACATATTTCACTGGTGACACTGGAAGGAGGTTTTGCTGGGTTCTATTTAGATACCATGAGAAGAATGTCATCACCCTCAATGCTGAGGAACCCCCCAAAATGTTTTGTGTCTGGGGAGGAACAATTTGTGACTCTCTATTAGTTCTGGAGGGACTTGGTCAGTATTAGCTCATTGCTTTTGTTTGCTTTTTCTTTTTAAGTAGCAGTCTTGTTGAGTTAAAATTCACATACCTAACTATTGCTTCTTACACCATTTTTTTTTTTTTTAGAGTTTAAACAAAACACCTATATCCATGGCTTCTAATGTCCACAGGCAACAGATGAGTTTCTGCAAAGGTATTGATAATGGCTGGAAGGAATAAATATTGCAGATGGGTTAAATCAAAGACTCAGATTTCAAAGCTGGATTAAGGAGTCATGAAAAAGGGAGGAAGAAGCAGAATTAGAGGAAAAAGAGAATCACAGAAGTAAAATGAACAGTTGATTATTGAAAAGAAAATCTTCTGTTTGAATAAAGATCAAAAAGGAACTTTCATTGTTGGCTTCCCATATGGCTGTGCCTTTTTTGAGCAGTACAAGTCCCAGGATCAAGAAACCAGAGGAACTAAGACTTTCATTAGTAGTAATGAAAATTGACAAAACATCAACAAGAAATTTACAAGGCAATTTCATTTCCAAAACACGTTTGCATTATATCACACGTCAAATTATACTTTAACAATGTCATTTTTTAACATAGGCCTTATTTGTGAAGCTATTTTTGTGACCTGGGGAACAAATGGTTCATAGAAACAGAACTTTGCTGATCTGGTTTCAAAGAATTCTATTATATAAAAAAATTCTGTACATGAGATGGGATCAGGAGTCCCTGAACATAGAACAGGAATATCAGGTAATGAAAATGTTCTTTTGGTATATTATTATGTTTTATGTTTAAAAATCATTAGTATGCAAGGAACTTCAACAGAAACAAAAAGAGGAAGTAAATAGGAACAGTATTTTACAACTGAATAGGTTCTATACTTTCTGAACTAGACCCTGCTGAAACCTGGCAGCAAGTATTACCCTCATTCTATTGATGAAAACCACCCTTCCAAGAAAGATGTTTCACAAATAATGAAAAATTTTAACTGGCTTAAGCAAAAAAAGGTATGTAGTTCTCTCTCTCTGCCTCTCTCTATGTGTTTTGGCTCACAGAATTGAAGAGTCTGGGGCTAGCACTAGCTTTTGGTATGCCTTGAAAGAGATGTCCTGCTGATACCCTGAATCCCCAATCTATCTTGACATGTCTCAGTTCTGTTTTCCTAATATGTCGTTAACTTAGACTAGCCAGGCTGGAGACAATGGCTCCTGAGCTGAAGGCATGGGCATTTTAATCTGAGCATGGGTAATGGTGATTGGACAGGTATAAACAAGAGACGATCACCAAGAAGTTAACAAGATGACAGAATTAGAAAGATTTAAGTCAAGGTGAAAACCCAAATCCTCTGAATCTTGGCCAGACCTAGATGTGGAATAAAACTAGGAAAGAGGACAAGGGATGTCCCAGGAGCTTCTGATTTAACTGGAGCAACGCCAGCCATAGTTGTGGAGAGAGACAAGAAAACAGTAGTTAACAGAGGTAGATGGATTTAGAAAGAAGGCTTTTCTTTCAACAGGCTTGACCCTAGTCAACACTGTGCTGGGGAAATCCCTAAAGAATGGACTATATCCATCTTCTTCTTTTGGCATGGGCATGTCATATGTACCACATAGATGTGATGGCAGCTCTCTGTATAAGTGGGCTCCTGGGGACGTATTGGCTTCTGGAATTTACCCTGGCCCAACTCCAAATAACTTCTTCAGTTTCAGCTGAATCTTAAGACAGACTGGTCTGCCTGGTTATTGCCTCTCACTGTTTCCTGCTTGCCAGGCTACTTGGATGGCAAGATCCTGATGTCATTCCTGTTTGTGATGCTGCCTTAACTACTTGTTTTCTTTGTTTAGAGTTGTAAGTTCTCAATTTCTAATAGGTGAAACACAGCCAGATCAAAAGAAGGATCATTAAGACAGCATTGGAGCTGGGCATGGTGGCACACACCTGTATCCCAACAGCTTGAGAGGCTGATGCAGGAGGATGGTGAGTTCAAAGCCAGCCTTGGAAACCTAGTGAGGCCCTAAGTAAATCAGTGAGACCCTGTCTCTAAATAAAATATTAAAAAAGGGCAGGGAATGTGACTCAGTGGTTAAGCACCCCTGGCTTCAATCCCCAGTATCAACAAAACACAACAAAAACAAAACACAAAACAAAACAAAAACAAACCAACGAAAAAGCCCCAAACCAAACCAAACCAAACCAAACCAAACCAAACCAAAACAGCATTGGACCAAGACAGTGGGTCTCAACTGGTGGCCCTCAGATTACCTGCCTTTGTATTTTTGTAGTACTGGGTTCAAGCCCAGAGCCTCACTAGTACTTGAACACATACTGTACCACTAAGCTACATCCCTAGCTCTACCTGATTTTTGTAGAACTCACTGAATAAAAACTTCTGAGCCAGGTGCCATTTTAAGAACCACAACCTTAATTGTACTCTAAGTTCCTTTTAAAGTTACTTATGTGTTCATATTTTCTTTTTTTTTAATATTTTTTTTATTTTTTAGTTTTTGGCGGACACAACATCTTTGTTTGTATGTGGTGCTGAGGATCGAACCCGGGTCGCACGCATGCCAGGCGAGGGCGCTACCGCTTGAGCCACATCCCCAGCCCATGTGTTCATATTTTCAACTAGTGGATTTATTTAACTGAGGACTTTATGAAGTTACCAGAAGTTACGAGAAGTTCAGCCTTGCTGTTTATACCATTTTCCAGTGCCACTTCATTGAGGAATTAGGGATCACATTAGTGTGACTAGCTCTGGTCTGGTCTGGATTCCCTTCTGTAGGAATTGCCTTGCCCCTGACTTAGCCTTTTCTTGCTTCCGGGGCCTAACTAGTAAATTTTAATCTTTGCATATGTAGTTTGTAAGTGTTGTGTTTTCTCTACTGACCTCAGGAAGGCTTCCCTCTAATGTACAGCTACTACTAGTCTGGGTTGTGCAAAGCTTCTTATCTTTGCAGTAAGTGGTCCTGTGTATCTAGCTTTTTGATACTTTTTTTTTTTTCCTGTGAAATAATTTTCCTGCTCTGTGTGGCCACGACAGACGATTTCTCCCCACCTCCTCACTTTCTCCCCCTCTTCTCCAAATTCCTTCAATGATAGGAGTTCTTTCTGGTTCAAGTTCAAGTAAAAACAGTTAACTTTTAACTAAAGCTGCAGTTACAACAGTTTCATTGTGGGCAGAGATATGAATACCGCGATATTTTCTGGCAATAATTTGCAGTGTCCTCTTTCTCCCCATATTACCAAGTAATAACTTTGGGTCTTACTGTTTTATCCTTTGTGCCAGGGTTCTCAAAGTGTCTTACATGAAGAGTTTTGTGGTAAATTAAATTTAGAAGAAGCTTGATTCAAGTCACATAGGTTCTTTTTTTTTTTTTTTTAAAGAGAAAGAAAGAGAGAGAGAGAGAGAGAGAGAATTTTTTTAAAAAAAATTAATTATTTATTTAGTTTTTTTTCCGGCGGACACAACATCTTTGTTTGTATGTGGTGCTGAGGATCGACCCGGGCCGCACGCATGCCAGGCGAGCGCGCGACCGCTTCAGCCACATCCCCAGCCCCTCATATAGGCTCTTTTGCTGACAATTTTTCTAGAACCTTGACTAGCATGTTAGTAATATCCGTTGTGAATCTCCAAATGGGTACTAGTGTTCCACGAAGCATGTTGGGAAATGTTTTCCTTGCGCTGTTTAGTCAATCTCTATGTCTTTTAGCCTGAATGAAACTGGGCTGCCTATAGGCCAGTTTAGCATAGGGTCACATTCAGAAGAATGGCTAATCCTATACTCACCTTGAAAAACTATGTGTGCTAGTAGAGATTGATGCCTCTGGAAGTGGGAGCAAAAAGGGTAACTATGCCACCTGACATAATCTTTATAGATCTCTCTTCCCAAAGTCCCCTCATCACCTCAGCTGCTCCTCATGTCTCTGCAGCTTCTTTTCTGTAAATGCCTCTATTTGATTTCTCTTCTCGCCTTCCAGATCTATTATATTCTTTCAAGATGAGCTCCATGCCCTTTCTCATGCAAATTAATTTGACCTCTTTTGAGCTCCTCTGCACCAAGATCATTACAACAGTTTCCCAAAACTAGATCGAACAAAGACAGATTCTTCCTCAACAGGCAAGGAGGGTGAGGAGACCGTTCTGGGATTTTGGAAGGTGCATAGGTAGCATCCCTCTTTGCCAGGCAATAAAACATGAAATCAGACTGATGAAGATCGCAATAACAGCTTTGTTCCTTCTAGAGTTAGCTGGAGAATGAAACTTTCACCTTACTCAGAGTCATGGGCAGATCTGTATCTGCACAATTGGGGCAGAAATTTCTTGTAGGTGGAAAAGAGTATGTGTGACCCCAGAAAGGGTCAATCTGAAAGTCCACAGAAGGGGCTCAACACACATGCTTATTTCCTTTTTGCATTTCATCTCCTTTTGTTGGAGTCCTTTTTACCATCTTGGTACTTGACTGATACAAAAGCTTTGCCTTAAATATTTATTTACAATACCAAAGGCTGGGTCTCATTGGTTGGGGACAGTAGGCAGGTTCCTTCCTCCATTTTTGAAGTACTCAAATGATTTTCTACCACCCATTGTAAATATTCTCACTAACAGTTGAAATTGACCCCTGGCATGAAATGTCATCCATGGCTGAGTTGTACTTTATCTTGAAGTGCTGGAAAATCATACTTGTTTTTCTTTCATGGGAGCTTGTTGGTTTTGTAGGAAGGCTCTACACACCAAGTTGGAGGATTCACTGTCTTTGAATCTTCCCCTGCCCTACAGTTAGGACTTGGTAACAGTCCATGTCACCCTGCTGGTGTGGAGAGCTTGTGTAGTGGGACATACTTCACATTTTAATTAGCATGTTTTCTGCAAGCTTGAATTTCTTCTGACTTGTGCCTGAGAAGCCTCTCAAACCAGCATGGTACTTTATGCTTTGTCGTTGAGTGTCAGGGTGCCAATTTAAGCTATGTGATCATTTTTTTAAAAAAATATTCCTGCTAAAACTTTTTATTGTTTTTATTTTTGTTGTTGAGGCTTAAGGAAATTAACTTTGCCCATAATTCATCCAGCCTGGACTTAGTGACCAACTTATATCTGAGCCAATTAGGAATAAGACCAAACTACGTTCTTAGGTCAATTTAGTTAATACATGACACTTCACCAACGACTTTTCTCATATAACCTTTAACAAGAACTCATAAGTAGCGTTGATTATCCCCCAAGAGATGAGAGATGGATGGTAATTCAAATGGGCACTTCTAAAAAGATTTCAGTTTTCTGTTCTGTTCTAGGTAGATTGTTTTGAAAATCTTGGGGAAAGACTGAAATTCTCCACCAATCTGAGACTGTATGCGAGTTTTTACATTAACTGGAAAAAACAAGAATCCCAACATGGCACCCAGTAGACCCCCTCAGACAAAGTCATTGACCAAATGAGCACTGTGAGTCATTGCAGTAGACAGGTGCTCCTTAATGGGAACACGAAGACCAAAGAAAAGGACGTTGTTGAATCAATTTCGAAAAAGAATGGGCGCCAAACCTTGATAATACTCTCCAATTCCGTGGTATTTCAGTGCTCTGAAAGCCTGACAAGTGATTCTGAACTTGTCATGATGCTTGTGATCTTGAAGCAATGTCTGAACTCTTTCCAATGGAGTGAAAATAGCTTCTGTTGTCCCTGCAAATACTGCCGTAACACCACAGATTGCAAACTTAGGATATTGACATGCTTTTAAAAGGACAAGGCAAGACAAATCCTCATTCAGACCAAATGTAAGTGCCAGGTTGGTTGTTTTCTGCATTAATGGTGGAGGGATTCCATGATATAACTTTCTAAATCCATCCCTCCTCAACTGAAGCACTGCATCCCAGGTTTTGATTCCATAGAGCTGCTGTGGAAAAAAGATCTTCAGAATGAAAAACGTGATGGCTACGTTGTTGAAAGCTGCGCAGCAGCCACACAAGCAATGCTTCATCTCACCAACATTTGTAATGTGCGGTGAGATGTCTTGTTTTGAAGATGTAAAGATTGGTGGCCTCTTATCATGAGCTTCTGAATCCATCATGTTGCTTAAGGTCTTTCTTCTTCATGAAGGAAATTTTTAAGCCTGTGACACCAGCTGAGCCTGGTGGTGTAAGAGATGATAGCTTTTTGGCAACTTTCCCAATTTCTTCCATTGTTACTGGTTTGTCAGGTTCTTTCTTCTGGAGTCAACTTTGATAACTGGATTTCCATGGCTGTGGGCTCCAGGCCCCACGCCCTGAGCCACCGGCCCACAGGACCCCTGCGTGTGAGCCTGTGAGCCAGAGCCCGCACAGGCCCTGTGTGATCATTTTTGAGTGATGGTTGCTTCAAACATTAGTCCTCTTCAGACTTTGCATGGCTACTCTGTTCCCTGAAGCCCTGTACAGACTCTGCAAACATAGAAGACGAGGAATCAGGAGTAGCTTGATCTTTGGGGATCCTCATTCCTGCTTTTTTTCAAATGCAGCAGAAATACAGTGTGATGGGGACACAGCCTGAAATCAGGGCTCTGTAGTCTTTATCACTCTATCTGAAAGAGTTGTATGTAGATCTTTGGGCTCCCTTGCTCTGTGATTCCAGAGCACTAAGTCTCTCAAGGTAGGAGTCAGACCCTGAAGTACAGGGTGATGGTAAGGAGGCACACCTTCTTTCTCTTTATCTTGTCTGAGTTGCATGGGAATTGAGTAGAATGATTTTCAAGGCTCATAAGTTATTATTATTTTTTTAAGATTAGCTTTTTAAAATTTCTTTTAAATTTTTTTAAAGAGAGAGAGAGAGAATTTTAATATTTATTTTTTAGTTTTTGGCGGACACAACATCTTTGTTTGTATGTGGTGCTGAGGATCGAACCTGGGCCGCACGCATGCCAGGCGAGTGCGCTACTGCTTGAGCCACATCCCCAGCCCCAGCTTATAAGTTATAATAAGCATGAATCTTGAACTGTTGCACATTCACCTTTATGTTGAGGATTTTTTCTTAATTGAAAAGAAAAGGTACTCAATTAGGCCTATTTAGCTTTTACACTGCTTCTCTCACTGCACCCCTTTCCCCAAGGTCCAATTTCAATCTCCTTTTCTTGATGAAACCTGAAGCCTTCCTTGACCACCAAAGCCCATAGTAAACATGTTAATTCAATCATGGCCACTGAACTAGCCTTATTGCACATCTGTATTGTACCAGGTGCTGGGCCAGAGACTGTGGATTGACAAAGATGAATGACAAAGTTCCAACTTTTGAAGGATATATTATCTGCAGAAATAGTCATAGCCCTTATTATCTTCACTATTGAATGCAGTCCATTAAATACCTCCCAGGAGGCACCATTTCCATTATTTTCTTTGTGAACCCTGCCCCCTAAAGTTGTGTAATATGGAGGAAGGGCTGATGGAATGTTATTCTGCTATTGCCATTCTTATTTATTTATTTATTTATTGCAGACAAATTCTAAACTTTTTGAGGGTAAGGATTATATTTTGACAGTTAGCATGTGATTCTCCTTTAATCAAAATTCAGGAAATACCTAATTGAGTTATTGAAATAGCTTTCCTGGTGTGATTATTAAATTAACTTGTAACTGTTGGGGGAGCAGCTGGATACTGATTCCTTATCTACCATAGTGAGTGAATAGAGGGAAGATGGAGAATCCATTTTTACAAAGATTTCCAGGTAATTCTCTTCAGAGCATTTAAAAAAGTATTGACTCAAATTTCAGCATATAAATATCAGGAAGCGGGTTCACTGATATAAAACTCTTCAATGTAACACAAACAGCCAAGAAAGTGATGTTAAAGTCAGGGACCAATGGGAATCTGTATAGACTAGAATACAACTGTAAAAACTCAAAAACAACAAGAAAACAAAACAAATTCAAACCCAGTAAGATCAACAAGGGAAAAGAAAGACTTGGTTAAATGATGGTGTTTTTTGGTTACCCTACTGCTGCGTAACAAACTAGTCCCAAATTGCCTGACTGGAAACAAGAATAATTTATTATTTTTCATAATTGACTTTAAATTGTGCAAGAGCTGTGGTCACTTATGCAGCTGCGTTTAGCTGGGAGCTTGACTGGAGATGGAACATCCAAGATGACCTCTCATTGTCCAGGGCTTTCTCCTTGTGACAGCTCATCATTTAGTAGTCTAGCCCTAGCCTTTTTGCAAAATGGAAGTTGGCTTCCAAGAGGGGAAGTAGAAACTGCCAATTCTTTTAAGATCTGGGTTTAGAAGTCCCAGAACATCATTGCTACTCCATCATATTGGACCCCTAGAATCTGGACCAGCCCAGATTCTAGGGGAGGAGAAATAGACTTCATCTCTCATTACAAGGAGTATATACAGGAAGGGGAGGAATTGATAGTGTCCATATTTGGGACCATCTACCATACATGTTCATAGTCACATCTGGCACATGTCGTATGAAGTGGTTATGCCTCTGGTTCATTGAAACTCCAAGTCTAGAAACTGCCATAGGATCCATATGATAGAATTCTATTTAGTAATACAAAGGAAGAGACACAGATATATGCTGCAACATGTATAAACCCCAAACACATCATGCTAAGTGAAATAAGCCAGATATAAAAGACATATCTTTATTACATTATTCTATTTGTATGAAATGTTCAAAAAAGGCAAATCTGAGACAAAAAGCTAAATGATGTCCAGTGGTTGCCAGGAGCCAGAGGTGGGCTTGGGTATTAATTATAAATGGACACTAGAGATCTTATTGGAATGCTAAAATTCTGTAAAGCTAGTTATTTACACAATGTAGTAAATGAATTAAAAATTGTTGAACTGTACATTTAGAAGGAGTGAATCTTATGGTATGTAAATTATATTTCAATAAAGCTGTTAAAAAATACAGGGTTGTGACCTTTTATTCAACAGATGTATTCCAGAAGACCTTGCATAATTCAGGTCTTGCACAATTTAAAGTTAATTTTCCAAAGAAATAAGTGTATAGCAAGTTAATTTTCCTACAGGAATAAGTGTGAAGAGGTGATATATTCTTAAAGGGCAAAACCTCATACCTATGGACATAGTTTTGCTTTACCTGCCTTTTGTTTTCTCAGCCTTGCATCTTTTACACAGCGCTGTCTCCTAATTTAACACCAGAGCATATCAAGATCCATACCCGGCCTTCCTCATAACTTTATCACACTGAACTTCCAGTTCCAAGCTGTTGATTTTCTAGTGTGTTTTTTTTCGGCAGTATGGGCATCACTTACATGAACTTCTAGATGACACTATTATAGACTACTCAAAATATTTTAATTCTTAGTAACTGTCATAGTTACAATTACAACACAATGGCCCCCTAAGACCACTGGCCAAAGTTTGGATGCCCATGCACTATAGGGCCTGTTCATTGAAGGTGGCAAGTATTTCTGTTAACCAGTTAGAGAAACACTTTCTGACCATATTAACAAAAATACAGTTAATGAACATCTCAGTTGGCCCACCTTAAAAATTTTGTAAATTTTGACAAAGTTTTACATTTAGGGAGATTAATGTTGCTTTAAATCTTTCTTGCAAAGTGAAATTTCATCATTATAATTACTTTGTGTTCCACACTATTTGAAATTGTTCAGAGTCACAGGAGTTGCTGATGCACTATGCTGCAGAGGTAGTGATGGTGAGACCTAGCCAGCCTCGCTTTCCCCGCCCTCTGTGATACTGAGATGGGAAAACCTCAACCTTCAGCACATGCATTCCAGATGGCCCAGGGGCCCTTTGTATTAGCTTCTATTCAATTTGTAAGGAGTTTGTTTTCCATGAATTTGCATTAAGTTTCAAGTTAGACTCAATAAGCCTAAATACCAAGTGAAATTCTGTCTGATCCACTCAGCCTCTGGAGCTTGTCAGAAACTCCAAAATTGGCTTGGATTTTCTTCCAGGATTTATGAATCTGGGCCGAACTTGAGGTTCAAAAAGTGATCCAGCCAGTCACTTAATCTGGGATTTCAAAAGAAGTGTTTTGCACATTTCTTTCTATGCATCAAGCATTCTGTCATTGTCTGCTGGATTTATGTCCTGCTCTCCCTAAATGACCTCACTACCTTTTTTGGATCATCATGCTTTTATTGATGTTATGGAGTGAATTGTATAACATCGCCTTACCCCTTTCATATGAATTCCTAATTTCTAGTGCTTCAGAATGTAACCTTTTCTGGAGATAGAGTCTTTAAGAGGTAATCACATCAAAATGAGGTTGTTAGAGTGGACTCAAATCCAATATGGCGGGTGTCCTCATAACAAAGGGAAATTTGGACACGAATTTGTTTTCCGTGAATTTGCATTAAGTTTCAAGTTTGGACATAGATATGCACCCAGGGAGAATGCCATGTATTAGGGCAGAGATTGCAGTGATGTTTCTACTAGTCAAGGAATGCAAAAGATGGCCAGCAAATCACTGGAAGAAGAGAAAGGTATAGAACAGTTTCTTCCACACAGCCCTCAGAGGGTACCAGTCCTGCTGACATTTTGATCTTGGATTTCTGGTCTTGGACTTCTATTCACCAGAACTGTGAAGTGATAAATTTTTGTGTTTAAAGCATGAGTTTGTGATACTTTGTTGTAAAGCTCTAGCAAACTAATGCAAAATAAGAAGATAGACAAATGACATTTTTTGGTTTGTATTCTGACTAAATATTTTCTTACACATATATATTTGTTGATTTTCATAAGAACTCAGAAGGTTAGGCATAAACTTCATTTTACGTGTGAGGAAATGGAGGCCAAGAGACTTTGTGGTTCTCCTAAAATCCAAAGTGACCAAGGTGACACAGCTCTTTTCTAAGTTGACATGAAGACAAAGATTTCCTGATTTCTAGTCCTATCCTCTTGTGCCTTCATGCTGTGGGGAAACCCAACTATCAAGCTGAGGAAAAGGTGAATATGACATTCTAGGTTACTGCAATTTTATGTTTGTATGCTTTGGTGCTTGATGTTGAACATCGTTCCAGCAGCTATTGCTATTTAACATGTCACCCTTGGTGTCAAATAGCAACCATTTATTCTTGCTCATGGATATCATGGGTCAGGAATTCAGAAAAGGTATACTCAACACAATGAGTACATCTTATCTTTGCTCCATGATGTCTGGAACCTCTTTTGGGAAGACTTGAAGATGGGGGTCAACTTGATTGCTGGGGTCTGAAACCACCCAAAGGCTCTTTCACTGCTGTATCTATAGGTCAATGCTCACTATTGGCTGAAACCTCAGCTGGGGATGTCAGCTGGAATTTCTAGCACTGGCCTCTTGATAGTTGGGCTTCCCATAGTATACAGTAGCTGGGTCCAAGGGCAGCAGCCTGCGAGAACCTGACAGAAACTGTGAACCTTTCATGATCTCTTCTTGAAATACATAGTGTCACTTCCACCAGAAACTTAAACCCTCCCAGATTCCAGAGAGGCAAAGTAGACCACCTTACCTTGGGAACACAATGAAAATCACATGAGTACACGTAGGATGGAAGGTATGGTTGTGGCTAGTTTAAAAATAATAAAAACTGCACCAAGGTTTTTGAAATGAGGTTCTCTATTTATTTGTGATTGTTCTTGACTTGCTTCACAGTTCTTGTGAATAGATATACTTAAAAATATAATTATATCTCTATTTTCTTTCATCTAGATTTTATAAAATATGTGGCTTATTTCATATACATATGAACCACATTATTTATAAATATATATATAAAATACATATATGTATATTCCTAACACAGAGTTGCTGAAAGAATGAACTAATTCTGGTTTCACTACTAACTTTATGACCTTGGACAAATGACTTCTCTTAACTTCAGTTCCCTCATTTCTAATAGAATTTACATCCTCTGATTTGTGAGGGTTAAATATACTAATGCATGAGGAGCAAGTAGCATAATGCCTGATTCACAGTGAGCACTTCATAAACAATAATTGGTAACGTCACCATTGTGGCAAGGCATGAAAGACTTATATAATTAAAAACCCCCCTCAATATTAGATTGTTTTAACATTTCAAATAATCTTAAAGGGAGACATGGCATAAGAAAATATTGATTAAAATGTTTGGTAGAATGCATTTAAGCAGAACTCAAAGGATAATATGGAGAATTGATGTCATGTGGTTCTCCCAAAACCCAAATGGGAAGGAAGTCCGATGAATCCAAATTGAGAAAATGGGGTTTTTGAGGGGTGGATTTTATGTTGACATCCCCATGGTGTCACTTGGGACTCCTGTTCTTATCCCTTAATCTTCTGTCTCTTGGATGTCAAGCAAGCTCCACTCAGACCTACCCAGCACCTTCCTTCAAATGCTTAGCATTCCTTGCTTTTATAAAGCTGGGATCCCTAGTGTCTCATGGTTTCCAGTGCATCTATGTTTTATCTTCTACATCCTTCGAGCAAAAAACACTGCCTTTTCTACCTTTTACAAGAAACTGAATCCTACAGAGGACATTTATCATGATTTTTATAGGTCTATTCAAGACTGGAGCTGTGAGGGGAAAGGTTCACCTCATAGTGTTTAATAGTCTGTTCTTGTCTCCTCTTCACTTTCATTTACCTCCTGCAAGTCTGAACTCCAGATACCAGGCCCTCCCAGACTTGATCAGCTCCCCAAAGAAGTGTGGTCCAACATACTAGCAGGAGAGAAGAATAAGTATGGAGAAAATTTAAACAAAGAATCTGGGAGAACCAGACCAAAATCTTTACACGTATAAAATTTAATGCTGTTTTTTAGCCATGGAAATGCAATTTGATGAGAATGCTGAAACATGATCACATTTCATTTGAGAACAGCACTCTGAAGTGGGCACTGTTATGAAACCCTATCTGACAGATGAGAGAATGGAGGCAAAAAGAAGTGAAGTAGTCAAAGTTGCTCTTTGACATGATGTCTAACCTTGTAGTTAGGGCCATATAGGGTCTCATAGTTAGACCCCTGCACCCTTGATACATATTCTTCACCATGTTAAGTGATCACTTTATGTGTTTTTTTTTTTGATACTGGGCTAAGAATTTTTTCAGACTCAAATGGTTTTAAGGAAGAGTCATTTGGACTTTGTGATCTTCAGGGGTCATTTTTCTCTTTCGAAGGAGGTGTATGTGATCCCCTCCACTAATGAACTGTGCTTCCAATTTTGCCTTCTCTAAAAGCTTTTTACTTACTCATTTAAAAATATTTAATAGAGAAATCACCAATGTGCACGTTACAAATGAACCAATATACCATAAAAGATGTTCATTAGGAAGATAAGACCTCCCTTGTTTTTTGGCAATCATTTTATGATATTTCTGATTAATGATTTCATTTGGGCCATTTCAGTGTTCGGTGGTCTTCATTTGTTAGTGTTGATTATAGGATGCCATGCCTCACTGGAATCTGACTCATTCTGACCAACAAATGTGAATTAAAATCAATAGAAATGTCATTAGCATCCCAATATCATGAAAGATAATATAACCATTTCTCATGCATTCAGTTTATTAAAATTTGCTAAAGTGTGAAATATGTAGGACAAGTAATGATGTTTTAATCTTTCACCAAGGTAACAATTGAAAGCTGATTGATTCCATTCAGTAATTATAAAATCAGAATGATGGAAGATTGTAATCAAGTAGGATTCATTCTCCTACTTTGTCACTCCTCCATGCAAGATAAAATTCTCATTTGCATCATCTCTTTTATCTGAAAAGAAATCAAACTTCTATTTGCTTCACTAAATCCACGAGGTAGATAATAGCCTTTCCTGACTCTGGAAGCCATGGTGAGGCGGCTGCTGCCTACTAATAGCTGGGAAGTCAGGGACAGCCCTTCTTTAATTCCACCATGTCTCTGTGAGAACAGCCAACTCTGGGATCTATGTATTCAAACTATAATACTCCTACAATTTTTTTTTTCCATTTGGTACTGGGGATTCAACCCAGGGGCACTTTACCACTAAGCTACATCCCCAGCCCTTTTTATATTTCATTTTGAAACAGGTCTCACTAAGTTGCCTAGAGCCTTGCTAAGTGGCTAAGGCTGGCCTCAAGCTTCTGATCCTCCTGCCTTAACCTGTCGAGTTGCTGGAATTACAGGTGTGCACCACAGCACCTGGCCTCTCCCTGCCAACTTTTGTATGGCTGCTGAGTGAAGGTTTGTACACTAGGGTGCTGCTTTTCCTGTCTTAGGTAAGATAGTTCTGGGTGAATGTAGCTGATCAAACATAAATCACATAGTCAATCCACTCAGCTTGTAGAGATCTGGGGGAAACTTTCTTTGTTCCAAAAAGGCTGGCAAGAACCCTAATTTACTTGTCTTTAAAGATAGGAGAATCAGTAGGGCCAGGGTTGTGGCTCAATGGTAGAGTGTTTGCCTAGCATGTGTGAGGCACTGGGTTCGATCCCCAGCACCACATAAAAATAAATAAAATAAAGATAGGAGAATCACTGTTAGCCCAGGGGCATCTAGTTGTCAGGCTGGGTATAGAGTGGGGAAGAGCTGAACAGCAGGGGCAGGAAAAGGGAGGGGCCCATGCTGTTCGGCCTAGGTCCTAGAGTTTCAAAACTGGGAAGAGAAGAAGGCTAGGAGAAATCGGGAGGTGCTGACAACCTTAATGGCTCATGTCAGCATCTAGTTAGCATGGATGATGGCTTTGAAGATACAGGTTGCAGAGTAGATAGATCATTTTTAGCCATCATTGTTACACAACCAAGAATGGAATGGTATCATCAGCTAATTTGAGAACAATAAACTCTTACTGGGAAAATAAAAATTCCTCAGTGAGCATTTTCTTCACTGTGTATGACTCCTCCTTGTCCCAGTTAGGCCAGGGGTCCTGTTACATGCAAAGAACCTTTTTTAAAAAAACTGCTCTTCCTTCTAGCACTTTTCACATAATCCTGTTTGTAGGCTTATTTGTTTAGTAACAGCCTTCCCACCATTAGATAGGAAGCTTTGCAAGGACAGGCACTGAGCTTGTGTGTGTGTTGAATATAGTTGAATAAATATCCTGATATCTGCTCCCCTTTGTCTCTCAAGGAGCCTGATCTGCATAAGAACTTGTTAGACTTTTTCCTTCTGTACTCAAAAAGATGTCTACCTGTCTCTGGATCTCCCTCTACCAGCCACAATGAGTGTCTATAGGACCTGACTGTATGACATTTTTAGAAGTGATTTTATAACACACTCTACAAATTAATCATAATTTCCATTCTCAATGGATTTGGATGCTCTAATGACTTTGATGTGGTTGAGTATGAAAGCTGAGACTTAGGAATATCTTCCCATGGCTCAGGTAGATGAGAGCAGTAGGGTGATTCTACTCATTGTTAAACAAATATTTACCTTTATTTTTTGTCATAGTTATGAACCTTCTAATAAAAATTCTGTGGGAGGTATTGTGGAAAGGTGGTTGTTTTTGGAGCCAGACAGACCTGGATTTGAGACTGAACTCTCACACTTACTAGCTATGACATCTCTCATCTGTAAACTGGGGAAAATTGTGCCTGTTCTATAGGGGTGTCCTGTGGGCTAGAAATAAAAGAGACTATAGTGCCCATTTATGATGCCTGATATATTGCAAGGACTAAGTATGTGGTAGATTATAGTGAGGAATTATTGCCAAATTTCAAAAAGTGAAAATTGATATCACAGAAGTCAGATAATTTATTTTAAAATCCACAAAAAAACTGTGAGATGATGCTCAGTAGAAATGGACACAGTTCTTTTAAGCTCCACAGAGAGACAGATTTTGGGGAATGCTGGAGAAAGTTTAATATTCAGGAACATATGGGCATTGACTATTTTCTCTACTACCCCAAGATGTGGCTTTGCTGATGAATATGTTATAGAACCAGGAGATCTTGGCCCTGAAATACATTTCCTTGGATGAATCTCCTAGATTATTAGTGTAAGACTGATATGGTTACGAAGCCCACAGTTTAAAAGGGCACCAGTTCAGCAAGGTACCTGGTGGTACCCTTCTTGTTCAGGGCATCCTATAGGGGAGAGAGGCCAGACCAAGACATACAACATCCCCTGCTGTTGTGGGTAGAACTTCCCTTCAGTTGAGAATTCTTGATTTGCAAAATTGGGAATGCAAAGCAGGTGTGTTTGAAGCTGCCCAAGCCCATCAGAATTCTGCAGTCCCTGGGCACAGTAGCTCTCACTCTGGCCGCAGATTAGAATCACCTGGGTATGGCTAAACAAAGATCGAGGCCTGGGTCTCCCATCAGATCAGTTAAACGTAGTTTTTGAGGGAAGGGGTCTAGACATTTGTATTAAAAAATAATAACTCTAGCCAGGTGCTGTGGTGTACATCTGTAATCCCAGCTTCTCCAGAGGCCAAAGCAGGAAGGTGGCAAATCTGAGGCCAGCCTGGGCAACTCAATGAGACCCTGTCTCAGAATGAAAAAAAAGAAAAAGGACTGAGGATGCAGTGAAGTGTTAGAGCTCCTCTGGGCTCAATCCCCAGTACTGCAAATGAACAAAACAAAACAAATCTCTGTAGGTGATTTGAATGTTTTAGGGTTGAAAAATCACTGCTGGCCCAGATTTCTAAATACTAATCACACTGTAAAAATCTCAGCTTACATGTAGAGCAACACCGTATAGAATAGTGAATAAAACATAAAAGAGCCTACATCTACCGCCTTCACATAGTTGGTTGAGGCCATTGGTTTGGGAAATAGACTTTTTGCTAACATCACCTGGAATAGGGAGCTCATTGTTTTTTAAAACCATTAAAACCCCATAGGAGATGAGGTGATGGATTCTGGGAATGGGATGTCAAGATGTGTCACTTTAAATGCTGAGTTTTTAGGAAATGCTCTTCTTAGAGTGCCTCCCTTGGGCCTGATGGTTTGGCAGATTTACATCTAGCACTTAGCTGCCACCCCACCAGGGATCCTCCCTCTGATCCCAGGATATTGAAGGTTTTATTGGCAAAGGCAGCATTTTAAACCAGCTCCTATAATGAGCTCTCTGATAGTCATCCCTGCACAGGTGACGACTCTTCAGGTGGGCTCTCACTGTGTGAGAGAACGGTACCTGTTCCCAGCTGCTAAGGAGGAATCAGGATGGTGGCACGTTAGAACTGAAGGGACTGAAGAGATGTGTTTGGTCACCCTGCCCAGGGGGAAATTGAGGCCCAGAGGCTAGACAACATGTAATGAAGCAGCTGATCCATAGAGCAGGTCTCCTGGCCCAGGTTAGGGCTTTCCCCCTCTGTTACAATTCCCTCCACTCCTATTCTTTTGATTTTCTGTTTTATTCTTTTCCTTCTCTTCCTAGCTTCCTTCTGACTCTGTTATCTCTCCTTTTCCCCAATTTTCCTTTTTGACTTTGTTATCTTAAGTCTTATGTCTTTAAATCTTTTTTTTTTCCTTGACTGAGGCTCTCTTGACCAGAAATGATGGCTCCTTCTTAGACTCACCATTTTCAGTGAATCAGGTGATGGTTAACATTTGTAATCTGTAGTTTAAAAAAATAGAAAACTTTTGTCAAAAGTAGTAAAAATTAATAGGAAAATGGATAAAAAGGAAAGTAAAAGTTCAATATTTCTGAACTCCTTCCAGAGGCAGATGCTGTCAGGCAGAGCAGAAAACTTCCCCAAACTCTTCACAGATGGGAATAGATGATGTTGGACAACTAGACTGTAGTGTGAAAACTCGTTTGAAGAAAACTTCTTGTGGCATCTCAGCAGGAGAACATGTTCATCAACAGGATGGTTATTGCTTGCCTGGTTGGAATTTTTATCTTCTGCATCATTCTATTTTGTATCATGGGGATTCAGCCAGAGAATATTTCCTTCCATTTGTGTGACATCTTCTCTTCAGGATCATACCTTCTCCCAAACACTTTAGAATATAAAAATGTATTAAAGAGACATGTATTTTTCTCTCAGATATTACCAAACCAATCCCTATAAAAACAGAAAAAGGATAAAATGTAGATCTGAATATATTTTTATTGACTGTCTTTTCTGTCTTCTCAATCTTCCTGGAGTAAGCAGATTATCATGAAATTCCCTAGAGGGACAAAGTCTGTGTTCTGAGCTTGCCGTGACGGAGAGGAGGGAGTGAGGGGGTGAGCAATGACCCCTCTCCAAGTGCTTTTTTTTAATATTTATTTTTTAGTTGTACCTAAAAAATTGTACAATACCTTTATTTTATTTATTTATTTTTATGTGGTGCTGAGGACCGACCCCAGGGCCTCACATGTACTAGACGAGCGCTCTACCACTGAGCTATAACCAGAGCCTTCACCAAGCGCTTTCTAACAGGTCACTGCATTCATTCATGCTTTGATGCTCAGCATCCATGTGCCATTTGTGAAGCACTTCTTCCCATTGCTCGGATCATTTCAATGTAATAAAGCTGGCCCCACATCCAACTCTAGGGGTGGTTCATGAGACCCAGGCTTACCATCAGTGGGCACATAGGGTTCTCCTGCCTCTACTGAGTAGTTGGAGATGGACTTCTGATCCTGTAGAGCCAGTGAGATCTCTGAAATAAAACAAACAAACAAACAAACAAACAAACCAGTGCCCTGTTTTCCCAGTAGAACTTGAAAGGATGTGGGCTGAAGCTGTAGTCAGTCATAAAGGGAAAGTCCAATTGAGATTAACACAAATGATGAAGGATGAGAGAAATCAGATAATGTTTGAATAGACTCAGAGGAGATTTAGTTAAGTGGGCAGAGTTGGGGATAAACTAGTGGAAATAAATCTTGGGATAGAATTATACTCCCTCGTGCCCTAAGATATGTTTAAGTCCAAATCCTGGGAACTGAAGAATATGACCTCCCTGGAAATAGGGTTTTGTAGGTAAAATTAAGATGTAAATGAAGATGAGGTCATGTAAGAGTAGAATAGGCTCTTAATCCATGATGGCTGACATAGAAGAGACACAGGAACAGAGGCACACAGGGAAGAGAAAGCAATGCTAAGATGCAGGGACACACGTGGAGAAAGCCATGTGACAATAGAGGCAGATTCTGCAGTGATGCAGCTACAAGTCAAGAACTGCCAGATATTGCTGCCAAACAATCAAAGATAGGAAGAGTCAAGGAAGAGCCTTCAGAGGGAGCAAGGCCCTGCTAACAACTTAATTTCAGACTTTTAGGCTCCAGAATTATAAGACATAAATTTCTGTTGTTTCAAGCTACAGTTTGTGTTATTTTGTCATGACAGCCCTAGCAAATTAATATGATAAATACATAGAAAACAAAGGATGTGAAAAAGTTGTTTTTTTTTTTTTAACTCTAGGGAAAATAAAAAATTTGTTCAGAAAAGGAAAGATGAGTATGGTACTCACATGGCTGAGTTGTGAAGAAGTTATTAGTCATAGAATATAAACATTGGTTATTGCTTTTACCAAAATTATAATGTACTGGGAAGTACAAATGTGTGGTGGGGTTGTGTGTGTGTGTGTGTGTGTGTGTGTACACACACATGCTTATACCAAACCATCTTTTATGGTGTAAAATCAACATACAATGCTTAAAAAAATCAAGAAGTAGCAACATGAAACATTATGTAGAGATATAAAAGTAAATATAAACAATTCAGTTAAAAGAGTTAGAAATAGCTACCTCTCAGGGAGCAGGAAAAAGGAGCTGAGGATTACTTGGACCACTTTTTTGCAACAGGATTTGTAGAACTATTTGACTATTGCTTTAAAAAGGAGAATAATATTTGAATCTATGAGGCAAATTGTGCAACTAAGGAATGTGCTGACTTTGGACAAAAGTATGTAATTGGATAAATTTATTTTGGGGGCTAGTTATTAATATCTGTTTCCTGTGCAGTGTGGGAGGGTCAGCTGAGTTCCTCCATAAAGTCTCCACCTCTCCCCTTGTCCCACATCTAAAGCCTGCTCAATCTAAGTTTGTAATTACTGTTTAAAAACATAGGTTTTATTTTAACAGGGGTCTTCCCTTAAAATTAAAACAGGTTTCTAAAGATGAAATTCTAGGTGTGTATGTTTACTTAGGGTGGGTGTCACAGGCACTTTCTTATCCCACTGAAATCCTGAGTCAGATAAATTCATTTTCAACTAGTAACTAAGAGCTGAGAATACTTGGCCCCTTACACTGACCTGAAGGCAAACGTCTCTCAGCCATTCTTCTTTAATCCTCCTTGGGAAAGAAGGATCCAGCCTGCACTGCTGCTTTCCACCATCAGAGGGCAGTGAGGCTGTGAATGCCCAGGAGGGAGGGGGAAATCTGCTTAGCAGCACCTGGAGAGTGGGAGGAAGTGTCTCGCAGTGTTTGCACTTAAGACATCTCAGTAGCTAGATATTTCATTGGTACAAATGGTGTGTTTTCTTCTAAATTTTGTGCCAATCCAAAAAGGCAGTGAGTTAGATCTTAATGCATTTTCCTTGGCTATCTATTTCATGTCGACCCAGGAATTTATTAGGAAAATGAGGAGAATTGCAGGAATAAGTTTAGATTGGCATTTCCCCAATTTCCTACTTGTAGAATAGATATGGTACATGTTCTGGAAGAACGTAGTGTCAGCTGAAATGGTGTTCTGCTTTCTTCCCTATTATTCTGAAATAGATGTGCTTCTCACACTCATGGATAGACCATTTACCCCTGATTTGTATCTCAGGGACAAATCTGACTTATTAGCACCGTTATTTGTAAACTGCTAACCTGGTTCTCTGTGCTGTTGTAACGCTATCTTGATGGGTTGCTGTGAAAATGTGAAGATGTCTGTCAGGCAGGAAAAATTATGTAAAAATGATGTGGGTATAGAAAATGGAATCGACAAAATGTAATAAACTCCTCCTGGGCTGAAGAGCTGAGCTGCATATGTAATGAAGTACTTTAGGATTACGTCACCTTTTATATAACATCTGGCAGTGACTTTTATTTCAGAGCTAATTTGAAGAAGCCTGGCACATTTTTTCTTCCCCTCCCTGAGCCTGCCTTTATCTGAAAGAAGAAAAAGGAACTGTTACATTTTGCATGCAAAAAAAAAAAAAAAAAAAAAAAAAAGCCAAAGTGGCTAGATTACTCCCTTAGGGTAATGGAGAAAGGAAAAAAGAAATTGAAAAAGGTCAGGTGAACAAAGCAGATGGAATGAAGAGTTTTGTGTGATTCTTAGTGAAATTGGACCAGTCTAAGCAACAGACAGGTAATCTGGGTGGCTCTGCCCTTCCCTCTTCCCTCCTTTGCCCTGTGCTTGGCTCTGGCTGTATTTCCTGACCCCAAGAATACTATGGAAATAGTTGTTCCTTAAATATTTTATTGGAAGTGGGTAACTGAAAACAAATGATTGAGATAATTTAGGAAAGTCCTAAAATTTCTTCCATTAGCTTTTTGGAATAAAGCTTTCCCTCAAGCCAGCACCTCTCTCCCTAGTAGTGTCCAGACTTATTGATCTATCATAATATTTGGATGATCAAGTCATCTCTTTAGTATGTTTGAATAGACAGTGGTGAAAGGTCTTCTAGGAAACTTAATGGGCATTCATGCCCTTGCAGCTGGGGACAGGAGGGACAAGAGACTCTTTTCCTGACTTCATTGCGCCTCTGTCCATGTTTGCCTTGGTGAACTATGTGTGATGACCTCAGTGTTCTCTTTCACCACATGGGTTTTGAAACTATCATTCTTGCTTCAGTCCTAGAGATGCCCTTCTGTGAATGTCAAGGCTATGTCTACAATTCAAAAGAGATAGCGTCTTACTTTTGTATCTAATGAACTTCCAACAATGTGTTTGAAAGTTAGTTGAATGTATGAAAGTCAAACAATAGATTTGCATGTTGTAAGGAAGAATTTGTTCTCATCAAGCTGAAGTATATGATGAAACCTCTAATTATGATTCCTGCCAGTGCCACCTCCCTCAGGCCTTGGCAACCTTGTGGGTGGGTGAGAACAGGCACTGGGCTGAAGTGGGTGGCAACTGCCAGTCGTTGTGGGCTGAGGGAAGTTAATCCAGGAATCTTTCTTTCCAAGACTTGGCTCTCTTTCTCTCAGCTAAGCCTGAGAGGGCAAGGGATGGAACAGAGGGACTGGTTCTTATCCTACCTCAAAGAATAACCACATGTGAACCTATGATGTGGTTGACTTGGTGCCAGTGGACATGGGTTTAATGGGTGAACAAGGATGGGGTGTTGGAGTGGGTTGGGGTCAGCCAAAAGACACCTTCAGAGGTGTAGGGCTAAAATCCTTGGCCATGGTCTCTGGAGCCAATGGATGGTTTCAGCTTGACCATCCTAGACTCATCTCTGGTACTGTGGGAAGGAGGTGCTGGAGAAATTCATCTGTTCTCTTGTCTTGGACTGGGTTCCTTCTCTCAGTTGCCACAGCTGCCCAACATGTGATAGCTTTATCATTACTCTAAGGTAATTTAGGAAAGACTGAATTTTGAGTACAAAAGTTTTGGAGATGTCAGTGTTTAATATGTGATAGTGTGGCATCCTGATTATGTATTATTGCATGGTACACTGCCCCAAAACTTACTGTCTTGAAACAATGCTGTTTAATTGTATCTCATAAATTTATGGGTAGAAATTTGAGCAGTGCTTGGCTGGGTGATTTTTCTGCATCACATAACTTTGGCCATATTCGCTTGATGGTCTGGTGTGGGCTGAAGGGTCCATGATGGCTTCACTCACATTATTGGACTTCGGGCCATTGTCCTTCTCTGTATAGACTGAGGGCTTTCCCCCATGTTCTCTCTAGAAGACAGGTGGGGTTTTACATCCTTACCCAGGACTCTGCCAGTTCTCTTAAATACTAGGCTTGGAATTGATATTGTGCCAATTCTATCATACTCCATTGGTCAAAGCAATCACATGGCAACCCAGAATAAAAAATAATAGAAACAGATTCCTCCTTCCAAAGAAGAGGAGTGTCAAAGAATTTGTAGCCATCCAAGATCCACCATGTGGGGTTTACATAAACGTAGAACACGGGGGAGTGGAGCAAACAAGAGGATCTTTAAGGGAAAGATGTTCCTAACTAGGGAGCAGTATAATCAGGAGGACAAGCCTTCTTCTTTCCTGTCACCCAGGGAAAATATTCAACAGGAAGAGCTGGGAACTCTCATTTCTTATCTTCTCCACTATATTACACTGGGGTGCCAATGAAGAAAAAAGCAGGTTTTAGATTTTTCTATTTGCATAGAGCAGGGTGAGTAGGGAAGAGAGCTGTTTTTTTTTTTTTAAGTCTAATTTAACTGCATTTAATTTCCTTTGTCTATAAGTACTATAGAACATACAAATCCCATCAA
This sequence comes from Marmota flaviventris, assembly GCF_047511675.1. Classification (NCBI taxonomy): domain Eukaryota; kingdom Metazoa; phylum Chordata; class Mammalia; order Rodentia; family Sciuridae; genus Marmota; species Marmota flaviventris. Next base: position 111,086,038 of record NC_092502.1, read on the forward strand.
AAGCTGTAATAAGAATGATAGCACCAATACAGTGCTCACTGCTGTAGATATGATACAATAATGGCACTGTCATGGGTTCCCCTTTTAGGCTCTCATTTGATTTGATTAATTTTTGAAAGACAACTTATGCATATAGTATAAATTTTAGGGGAACAGTATAGCATAGAGTAAAAATCTCCCTCATATTCTTATTCATGAGTCCCTCATGTCCCTTCCTTGGAGTCAGTCAACTCCTTTTTCATATAACTTTCTGGACAAATTTTGTGCATGTACAAATACCCCCTCTGCATTTGTGTGTGTGTGTGTGTGTGTGTAATTATAGGATATATAATCATATATCCTTACCCCTAGAAATAGACACATACTGTATTCTTTTTTCACCTCGTTTTTTCATGAAACAATATATTAGAAATTACTCCATATCAGTAAATCTAGATTAACTTATTTATCTCCAAAAACTACATAGTATTCTGTTGCAATAACATAAATAATATCTTAAAAATTTTTTTTAAAGCAGTCTCCTACTGATGGCTATTTATGTTGCTTCCAACTTTTTGCTATTATGAGTAGTATAACAATAGTCTTGGTCATGCATATTTGTGCCTATGTGCAACTATATCTAGAAATGGAATTATGGGGTTGAGGGGTAAGGGCATTGTAATTCTCATATCTATTAGCAAATGATCTTCCATAGAGATTCTACTAGATTATATTCTTCTACTAAGCTTTTGTTGTAGGTTCAGGGGATTGTCAATGGAATTCTTTTGGGGAAGGTCAAAACAAGCTGTAAGATTGAAGAAATATTGACATTTGTGTTTTTATATTAGCCTTCATTTTATGAGATTTCTAAGTACTTTACCAAACACTCTGGCAAAGATGACAAATATCAGGCATTCCTTGCTAAGAGGAATCCTGCCACATGGAGTACTGAAGTCTGGACTCAGAGTGATAAGAATCTGTTCTAGTTTGTCATTGCCAGTACTCACTATGGGATCTTGATTAAGCCAATTATCCTTTCTTTGACCTCAGCTTTTTAATTTTTCAAATGAGTATTTGGAGTAGATGATCTCAGAAGAATGCTTGGATCCAAAATTATTTGATTCCACAACACTCCTTTCACTTTTATAATACAATAAAAATCCCTACATAATATGCAAGTCCCTGTGTGAAATAAAAATACAGGGCCCCTGTTCAAGAATTGTTAAGAGTTTCAAGATGGCCACAAAAGAGCACTAACCCAAGCATGGGTCCTTCTAAATACAGGGACCCTGTGGAACTGCATAGGTGGCAAGTTCATAAACTTGGTTCTGCTCCTAAAAACATTCTTGTCTCCAAACCTATAGTCTATTTCTACTTAAGTGTTTGGTGGCAGTTTGTCACAGACATGAACCTGAGATGCACATCATTCTTTTCTTAGGAAATCTGCTTTGTCCCACAGCCCTTTGCTGTAAGAAGCCATGCTAAACAGTAGCTTGTGTGATGGGCACCCATTGACTGGAACACAGGCACCTGACTCAGGGCAACCAATTCACAGCTGGTGAGAAGCTGGTAGGGTGATCTGACCAGAAAAACTCTGATCAATGGGAGTTAAGTAATTACATTAGTAAACAGATTCTTCCTCTCTCTCTCTGGAACTTGAGCTGAGATATCAGGAGAGGTTTGGATTGAGGGTTAGGGGATGGTAGGAGTCGGGGTGAATAGGTAGAAAAAGAGAAGTCACACATATTGACATGCATAGCTGAACAGTGAATCCTCATTACTTGAAGTAGCCTAAGAGAATTTATTCCTGTCCTTTGTAACCCCCAAAGCATAATTAACCCAGTCTTATGCACAGCTTTAGTCTATTAATAATTAATTCATCTAGGGAGTATGGATTAATAACAATTAGAAGTAACGAAATAGGAAAATCGCCCCAAATTCCCATCTTCTCCTTCCTCTGTCAACTGCTGCATTAGAATCAGCTGGCTGAGTTTGCTTGTGTTGGCCAGGTAAGGTGAGGGGTTGCTCAGAGCCCTTGAGTAGGGCCCTTTTATCTTTTTCCTACTTTATTTATTTGTGTCTCAGCTATCTTTCTTATATATCCCAAGGACTTTTTTTTTCTAACTTCTCCTAAGTTATTCTTGACATCTTGTTCTACTTCCAGTGGAGTAGCCCTAGGAAAAATGTAGCTGTCAAATGTGCAAGAAGACATACATTTTCTTAGTGTATATCTTTTTCTTTCTGTTCGACTATGCTAATGAATCCCTAGAGTCTGCAGCAGGGTAAGCCAAGAGCTGGACTAAATGACCTCTGCAGACCTTTTGCAGTTTAGCCATGCTAAGGAAAGAATCCCAAATAGTCATTTCCTAAATGCTAATTATAGAACATCTATATAATCATTGGATGTTTTCCCTTTCCTTCATGGTTCAATAGAGGCTGAGTTTGTTGGTGTTCAGATGAATAATCAACTAATTTGGTCAGGAATGTCATATAACTTATTGTTGACAGTAATTTGCTTTCTAGGATGCATTAAAATCTGTGGTGCGTGGGTGCATTACTTATAGTAACATATACTGCACTGGGTTGCTGTTTAAATGAAGCATGTGCATGTGAAGTGGGTCCTGATTCATTTGAATCACTCTGTAAGCCTGAGTACCCTGGAGAACATGAGAGGACCCAGAGTGCTCATCTTCCTCTCACATGCCTCTTAGTAGGGCACTGTGTAGCTGTGTTTGTAAGTATTCTAGGAAAACAAATCGCCCAATTGGCATTGAACTTGGAGAAAGAGACTTTTCTGTTTGGCTTTATATTGAAGCACTGCTGACAGTGTTCTACACTGAAAGGACCCAGGCCCAGGTTGGGGAACGAAGGTCAAAGACCTGGAGTCCTAAGCTCATCCTTGCCTTGGGTACCAGCTGTACTTTCCTAACACTCAGCAGGTATACTGAGTGTACACCAAGGTGGGGACTGACTTAAACCTGTTGGCTATCTGGGGTGTTACCATGGGAACACGCTGATGTTTCAGCCAATGTTTCTGTACACAAGAAAGGGAAAATGAACCTAGAAATATTGCCAGGTTCATTTTGCTATGAGTTCCAAGAGTTTAAGCCTTTCCATGTCTATTTTCTCTTCAAAACTGGAGTTGCTAATATTGCCACTACTATAAATTCTGAGACTTGTTCCCCCCAGGTATACTATTGGAATACCTTTTCTTTACATAAAAAATATCTGGGTTTTTGAAAATAACTGTAAATCAAGCTGGGGGTGATATAATATTACAGGTACACACCTGTAATTCCATCTATTTAGGAGGCTGAAGCAAGAGGATTGCAAGTTTGAGGCCAGCCTGGACAACTTAGTGAGACCCTGCCTCAAGATAAAAAATAACAATAAAAAAAGAGCTAAGGGGCTGGGGCTGTAGCCCAGTGGCAGAGAGCTCACCTGGCACATGTGAGGCACTGGGTTAGATCCTTAGCACCACATAAAAATAAAAACAAAATAAAAATAAAGGCATGCTGTCCATCTACAAATTAAAAAAAAAAAGAAAGAAAGAAAAAAAAAAGAGCTGGGAATCAGAAACACTTATCTCAGTGAGTGATGGCAGAACCTAACATAATATATTTATATTACACATAGACACACACACACACACACACACACTCAAATTTATCAGGAGGCTGGCTGCAGTGTTAACAGAGTAGTGTGTGGGATAGGAGAATGTCATTTATTTAGGCATTTGAAACATTGTCAGTAAAATGTCTCCTAACAGTCATAAATGCAACCTGTCAACAGGAGGTGTGAAGGCAGGAACTCCCATGGCTTAGAACCTTAGTATCCTGAGGAAATCCAGGGTGAAATTCATGGCTAATTGCCAGAATGCAGAGGGATGAATGGCAGATTACTACGGTGATCTCTAGTAGAGGTGCTGTGGCTTATTTTATTATTTCTGTTTCCCAATTAGTTATGAGAACATTCTCATAAATTTACATATTTCAGAGCCCACATGCTAAGTGCAGAAGCAATGTCACTTAATTTACAGTTGAATATAGACCTGTCATTGAATATTACCCATTTTTTATAGAATCATTGTTTCTTTTGAAAAACCCTCAAAAAGAACAAAGTAAATGGCATAAACAGGACCCAGGGTTTTCTCAGGTGCTGTAGAAGTCTCCAGGCTCTTCTGATACCACCATGACACTGTAGTTGGTGGGCAAGGCATTTTGGTGTGAACCAAGAGAAAGCAAGCTTATGAGTTGTGGGTTAAATGAAATGTCAGCAAGCAGCAGAAATTAGGCAAAATTGTGAGAAATTCCAGAGGTCAGAGTGAATGAGGGAATTGGGTAATCTGGAACATTTCTCTTAAAAATTTGTCTGCCCCCATTTAACCTGGTTCAAAATATTCAAACAAAATAAAGAATATAAAATAAAAGTAAACGTACTGATTTCTCATTCCTCTTGAATTTTAGTCTCCTCATCAGAGATAACTACACAGACCTTTGTACATAGAAATTTCACACCCAAATTATTATTATTATTATTTTTGGTACCAGGAATTGAACCCAGCGATGTTTCACCACTGAGCCACATCCCCAACCCATTTTTTAAAAATGTATTTTGAGACAGGGTCTTGCTAAGTTGCTTAGGGCCTTGCTAAGGCTGTCTTTGAATTTGTGATCCTCCTGCCTCAGCCTTCTGAGCTGCTGGGGTTACAGATGTGTGCCACTGTACCTGGCTCACACCCAAATTTGTGTGTGTATTCAAGTGTATAAATTTCTTTAGTAAAAAAGTAAATATTGCACATGTTATCATATATAGCAATCTGTCCAAGTACAAATAAATCAACTGCATTCTTTTAAACTATAGCAGTTTTTTTTCCCTTTAGGTGGACATTTGTTTTTCTCTATTGTTTATAAACAATATTCAGTGAATTCCCTTGCTGATGCTTCTCTGTGTACTCATCTAACATTCCTCTAGGATAGAGGCTTACCTGTGGAGTTTCTGGGTGGAAATGTATGTACATTTGGAGTATGGATAGATGCTGCAAAATTGCTTTAAAAGAATACTCATTTTTCCTTTCTGCCCTCAGTGTATAAGAATATCTATTTTTCCCATATCCTTGACAACTCTGTATATGATCAATCTTATTAATGTTAGCCAATCTGGGTGATGAAGAAGAATGACTTAGTTGTTTTAATTTATATTTCCTTGGTTAGTAAATGTTGAGCATATTTCCCTGTACTAAGTGGCTATTTGCCTTTTTCTGTGAAATGCCTCTTCTTGTCTATTGTGTACTTTTTCTATTGTGTTTTTGGTTTTACTGACTTAGAATCATTCTATGTATTTTCTAGATATAAATTACTTGGGTTGTATGTATCTCACATTTTTGATACACTTTGACACTTGTCATTTTTCTTTGTCCATGGTGTCTTATATAGTAAGGAAGTTCATGTCATCTAATCTGTCAGTCTTTTCCTTTATGGCTTGGTGGTTTTATACCTGATCCAAGATTATAAAAATGCTTTCCTCAATACTTTGTAAGTAAAAAAATTATCTAATCCTTTAATGAATCTGATATTAATTTATTAAAGTAGTTTTGTGTGATGTGTGATAAAGGAAAAATTTCCTTCTTCTCTGGAATAAATTCTCATTTTCAGACACACCCGCCTCTGATATATGCCATCTGTTTTTCTGTGACACCTTGGATTTATGCATCCTTCAGATATCTGTAGAGAGAATGCCCTGAAATTACATGAAGAATTTTGTGAAATGTGTATTTTTTCATGTGGAGAAATCCCTTAATTTTCATCAGATTCTCAAAAGGATGCATGATCCAACAACGGTTAGGAAGACTGGGTTTCGTGCTTTCCCTCATCCACCATCAGGAAGTCCCACAGAGGTAGCCTTGTTTCTATATCCCCTCCCAATCCCCCTTCATTTCTTTAGTTCTTCCCATTTAATATCAGTGTTTTCCAGTTAATCCATTCAACAGATGTTAAATGAGCTCCTACTGCATTAGGCATGGTGTCAACCAAGCCCACTAAGACCTGAAAACTGTCCTCGACTGATGGATAGACCTATGTGTGTGTGTAGTGTCATTTATGAACGATCATTCTGGCATTGAAGAGAATAAAGATATAACAAAAAGACGTGTTAGAAGTTGATGGAGGGGCTGGGGATGTGGCTCAAGCGGTAGCGCGCTCGCCTGGCATGCCTGCGGCCTGGGTTTGATCCTCAGCACCACATACAAACAAAGATGTTGTGTCCACCGATAACTAAAAAATAAATATTGAAATTCTCTCTATCTCTGTCTCTCTCTCTCTTTAAGAAAAATAAAGAAAAATTTAAAAAAAAGAAGTTGATGGAGAAACGTGAGGGAGAAATATTAGGGATTGAACTGAAGTTGTGGCAGTGGCTAGTGCATGGGTGTGAGAGATTCAAGATATACTAAAAAGGTAAAATATTTATTGAGTTATTGAATATGGGAGTTAGTGGAAAATTAAAAGTCAGGAATAATTGCCAGTGTTTTGGCTTGGATGACTGGTTGGTTGGTGGACTCATTTGCTGAATTAGGAAATATAGACCGAGTACAAGATTTAAAGGAAAAGTTGAGTTTATCTTTCAACATATGCAATCCTGATTATTGATATAGAGCCAGACATGGATGTGATTATCTCTGGGGAATATCAGTGTTTTAGAGATTCCTGGAGAAAGGGGAAGATTATTTGATTGAGAAAGAGAGATATGAGCTGGGTGCGGTGGCACATGCCTATAATCTCAGTGGCTCAGGAGGCTGAGGCAGGAAGATCTCAAGTTCAAAGCCACCCTCAGCAACTGAGTTGCAAAACAACTCAGTGAGACCCTGTCTCTAAATACAAAATAGATAAATACTAAATACAAAATACAAAATAGGGGTGGGGATGTGGCTCAGTGGCTGAGTTCCCCTGAGTCCAAACCCTGGTCCCCCCCCCCCCAAAAAAAAAAAAAAAAAAAGAAAGAAAAAAAAAAAAGAGATATATGAGAAACAGCAATATATCACAGAAGACATGAGAGTTTCAAGAAGGAGGAAGGGGGATGTTAGGGTGATCTGGCTGAGACAGCTGTCACCTGATCACCAGGGTTGATTCCGCTGATCCGGCTGACTAGGCAAGTGGCTCCTTCCTTCCTCACCACTCCCGTGTGTCCCTTCTGAAGTTGCATGCTTATTGGAAGAGGGCCTGACCTTCTCTAATAGAGGAGGCCAATTCTTTTGGTCAAGGGTATATGAGTAGCTTCATTCCCCTGCTAGAACTTCCAAATGAGCTCTCAGGAAGAAAGAAAGAAGCTGAGTTTGGTGCTATAACCTGCAATCCCAGGGACTCAGAAGGCTAAGGAAGGAGGATCACAAGTTTGAGGCCAGCCTCAGCAACTTAGCGAGGCCCTAAGAAATTTAGTGAGACCCTGACTCAATAAAATCTAAAAAGGGCTGGGGACGTGGCTCAGTGGTTTTTCACCTCTGAGTTTAATCCCTAGTAGAAAAAGGGGGCAGGGAAGAAGAAGAAGAAGAAGGAAGGAGTCAAGGTAAAATGCTGAAGATAAATCATTTGAGATAAAGATAGGAAAGGGTTCACAGATGAGGCAGCCTGGAGATCACTGGAGCCTCCCTGAGAGCACTATCTGGGAAGTAACCAGAGGGGATGCTAATGGGAGATGAGACGCGGTGACAAGGAACTGCTTTGGAAGACTCAGTGGAAGGTGAGGTGGCAAATAAGGTGTGTGTGTGTATAAATTTCACCCAAAACTTCAAGGTGAGGGTTTTATAGTAGCCAGAGAAGTACGTGAAAAATGCTATTCATTTCTTATGCAGTGGAGTCATGTTGTAAGTCTTTTAATGAAGTTCCACAAAGTCAACCTCAGAACTAATGAATTTGGTTATATGGAAGATGTTATTGTTTTTTGGAGGACCTGATGGCTGAACTAGATAAATATTTCTTTTTTCTTTTTTTTTTTTTAAAGAGAGAGAGAGAGAGAGAATTTTTTTAGTATTTATTTTTTAGTTTTTGGTGGACACACATCTTTATTTTATTTTTATGTGGTGCTGAGGATCGAACCCAGTGCCCCGCACATGCCAGGCGAGTGCGTTACCGCTTGAGCCACATCCCCAGCCCTAAAGATTTCTTTTGACTAATATTCAGAGTGTTTAAAGTAGTTCACAATCATATGGCTTGGGCCCTGACTAATCAGAAAAGAAGCCATAAATTATTAGAAAAGAGGTGGGCTAGAAACAACCAGCTGGGCTGGACCAATGAGTTTCAGCTCTTCTTCTATTACCAGGACATTATCTAGGTATTTGTATATGATGTCTTTCTCAGAAATACCTTAATCAGAGGGACTGATTTTCTAGATTAAATTAATTAGACTGCAAGGCCCTGCAAAGGACCAGATCACAGAAGTTGTAACTAGCATTGCAAATTGTATGGGAACTCCACTGCTAAATTATGTTTAAGCCACATTCGTAATCATAACCCTTGGGGGCAAAATGGTCACAAAAGCAAAAAGGAACACTGAAAAATTTCGTGTGTCTCCCCCTTAAAACTGAAGATTTACAGTTACGAGACAAGTTGCAGAAGAAAAATAAAATGAATGTAACACATTTTAAATAAGAATTATAAGGGCAAGAAAGATTTTAGTTTCAAAAGGTAGTTTCATTTTAGCTGTAAGATTAGCAGCAAATGGGCTTTTCTGTAGTGAGCACACAGGTGAGATTTCTGTCCCCCAGTGTTTTCTCAGTGACCAGTGCTAGTGTCAGAATTTAAGATGATATGATTTGGTATCCTCTGTGTGAATGTTCTGTTGCTATGATTAGGTGATCATTCAGGGGCAGAGGCCTACAGCTTAAATAATTTTATTTTTTTTGTAATTTTAGCACAACTATTCATTTCTTTCCTTTGGTAAGTGTGTGATCTTGCATTATTCCAGGAAATATATATATATATATATATTTTTTTTTTCAAATAGAAACTGCAGCACATGTTTTTTTTTTTTTTTTTTCTTTTGACAAGTGCCATGTAGATAAACTTCTCAGCATAATCGTCCCTCTTTCAGAGATTTTTTCCTGTGGAATATTTATAGTGAAACGTAAGTCTGTCTGGTATACAAACAGAGTTAATTATAGCTGTTATGCTCTCCTTTACACTTCTCAGTGATTGCTTAGAAAGCCACATCTTGATACATACTTTCAAGAAAATTGGAATTTAAAAGTACATTTTGAAAAGAAGGAAGAAAAAAAATGAGATTTCTGTGGGATGAGTAAAGTGCTTCATGTTCTTTTGGTGGGCAGAGTCAATAATATTACTTTTCTTGAGTAAAGAGAAAGAAAAACTGTGTTTCTTTGCCTGGATTTAATGTCTATTGTCATTGTTATGTTTGTTTTTGGTCTAGTTCCTTTATTTTAGCTGTGTGTTGCAACTGACTAAAAAAAATAAATCAGAAACTCAGAAACAGACTCAACTGGTACCACCTTTTAGGTTGAAAAAAAAATTCTTACCAAGGAAGTATAAGAAAAGGAAGAAATATTTTATCTGTAGATATGTTGCTGCTCTAGACAATGTTCCAACTCTCTTTTTCCAGGTCACATGAATCTGAGGGATAGGCTCAGCACACCCAGGTGAGGGTGACAGTTACCAATGGCCTTGGGCACTTATCAGGTAGAGTTGTGGGGAACCTCAACCCTTCCCTTCCTCTTCCACCTTTCAAACTTCTTTCTTTGGTCTTAGTTGGTGCACATTTTCTCTCTTAAGACTTTCAGCTCCTCAAATATCTGTTTGGCTATTGCCAACACTGCTTTTTTTTTTTTTTTTTTTAAATATATATAGTGGAGATTGAACCCAGGGGCACTCTGTTACTGAGCTACATCCCCAGCCTTTTTTATTTTGAGACAGGGCCTCATTAAGTTGCCCAGGTTGCCCACAAATCTAGACCTTCCTGCTTCTGCCTCCTGAGCACTGGGATTACAGGTGTGCACCACTGTGTCTGGCCAACATTACTTTTTGCTTTGAGGACTGGTGGCCTCTGGCAGGAGTCACTGTCAACCACCTCAATGACTCTTGGTAGCTGTGTCCTTTTCACTCTCCCTCTTTCCTCACAGTGTTTACTGTTTACTACATGAAGCATCTCTGAAGGGACAGTCTGGGTCTGCCTCTCCTAATGCTGCAGTGAGGAACTTCCAGAAATCAGCCCTAGGCACCAGCACTGAATCACTGTCTGAGGAGGACATTCAGTTGCTTCAGTAGTCTCACACTTCAGCAAGGGTTTTCTAACTACCCAAAGACAAGTCTGTGAGGAATTTGGGGCAGATTTTCAGGGACTCTGGCAATTGATCCTGTTGGCCAGGAAACCTATATATTTCTTAGGTACAAAACTCCCTGAAAGCTGATTGTGCTCTGATGTTGCTCAGGAGATGGTGATGCAAATTAAAGTCTACTTCTGAAGATCTTTTGAAGCATTTTAAAAAGAGAAATTCTTCTATAAATATGCTGACCCAATATTTCACTTAAATACCTAGAGTCTTAATTAAGCCAATCTTTTCAACCATTTTCTAAAGTGATCCTCCAGGGGTATCAATGCTTTCTCAATTTTCTGCAAACAGTAATGAGGTTATGGTAGTTCGAGTTTTTTTTTTTTTTTTGAAAGTTTGACCATCTCCCTAGTCCCATCCTGACTACAATCTCTCCCTCATTCCAACCTTTCTCTTTGTATCACCAGGGTTTACATTAGGCAGCCCTAGCTTATAAAGTGATTATTACCATGGTCTTTCTCAGTCAAGGGCATTTATTGAGCACTCACAGGGTTGGTTCTAGATGCCTTAAGAAATTATGAGTCTTAGGCTGGGGTTGTGGCTCAGTGGTAGAGCGCTTGTCTAGCATGTGTGAGGCACTAGGTTCAATTGTCAGCACCACAAAAAAAAAAAAAAAAAAAAAAAAAAAAAAAGAAAAAGAAATTATGAATCTCTGCCCTCAAAACCCTTGTAGTGTAGTTGGGTCATGCAGAGATGAGGTTGTGGTCTTCATCTTCATCTTCAGGACATTAAAGGCCCCATGTTTTCTCAGTCCAAGAGGCTTAGAGACTGCAGGGTCCTGCATTGCAGGAGAGAGGTACTGTAGTAGAATCTTGTATTGCATAGGCTTTGAAGTCAGACTCAAATTTATCTCATCTATTAACATAAATTCATAAGCTGTGTACATTTAAAATTTTCATCCTTTTTGTATCTTGGTTTCCTTTTTTGTAAAACCTGAGTGACAGTATAATATCTACGATATGTTTATGTACACTTGAGGATTAAACAAACAACAAGAAGCCTTAGTACAGAGACTGGACTATGGTAAGTGCCTAATATATTATGGCCTTCATATAGAGCAGCCTGTTGGTCTTTTTTTTTTTTTTCTTGGAACTTATTTGTCCCAGGAAGGGCCCAAAGACCAAAATAACTACAGCAGTATTGAACATTCCGACAATACCAAGGCAGAGGTGCATTTTTCTATTGAGAGCAACTTACCCCTGATAGAAAAAGATCAATTGAAGGCGTTGTGAAAAATCGAATTTGCTTTTTTCCCTCAGGGAAATATAAAATAATGAATGTACTGACTTTTAAGAACAAGGAACACAACACTTTACTCAATAAATACACTTAATAGATTTCTGGAACTTTAAGGGACCTCAGAGACCATCCAATATAATTTCTTTACTTAATAGATGAGACAGCTGAGGGCCAGAAATATAAACTGTCATAATTATCCTTCATGATCATGACAGCCCACAGGAATATACCCTTTACCTCCAAGTCTTAACTCCTAGAATTTTTCTACTAAATTATGTACCTACTTGGTCAGTAAGACAACAGGGGGAAGAAAAGGAAAAAGAGGAATCTGAGAAAACAGAAAAGGAAAAGAAGTTAGAGAATGAGGGAGATATATGTGGAAAAAAGGAAATTGAGGGAGAATAAAAAAAAGATGGTCATTTACAACAGCAGTAAGATTTCATTAAATGTATGTCATGCCAACCTAGCTTGCTTTTTGATGAGGTTCTGTCATTCCGAATGAATGAATGAATGAATGAATGAATGGCAGTACCTCATCCCCAGTTGGGAGTCTATTGCAATTATCCAGGTGAGAAATGTTAATGACTTGGATGAGGGTGGCAGCAATAGACATGGTTCCAGAGGTTGAATTTAGGAGCTGTTTTAGAGAGTTAGAGATATATATTTTGTGATTGATGTTGGGAGATAAATGAATGGAAGAGTAAAAAGGGCAAATCCAAACTTTTTGACTTGAGTAATTAGGTGAATGGCGATATCATTTAGTAAGATGGGGAAGTCTTTGGATATGTTATGTTTGAAATGTCCAGGAAAAATTCTGAGTATAGAGTTGGATGTTTGATTCTGGAGCTCAGGAAAGAAAGCAAGGCTGGAGATATAAATTTGGGATTTGTCAGTATAAAGATATTTATGGGACTGGATGAGATCATCTAGGGCTGAAATGGAAATAGAAAGGAGAAGAATGCTGAGATCTGGCTCTAGAGTGCTCCATCTTTTAGAGGGCTAGCAGAGGAAAGAGGGTCAGCAAAGGAAACCAGGTAGTTAGTAGTTGGGGAAATTTTGAAGACATGGGTTATTTGGAGTTTTTAATCAAATAATTCAATAGGATTATTTATGGTGGGAGAATGGAAATATAGCATTTGGGTTAGATAGTAAGGCATGTAGGTGAGTTTTGGACTGTGCATACCAAAATCTCCAAGAATGGATTAGAGGGGACATGAAGAAGATTTGGAGGAGAGTACCTCAAGTCTTGCCTCTGCACCATGAAGGCGATTAAAATCTCTAGAGTGGGAAGAATTTGGGTCAGCTGTGAAGATGGAGAGATCCTTACCACATCAGAGATTAGATTTTAAAAGACCGGGCAAGCTGTAGGAGCTGCTCCATATAGAAATCTGTCGTGCAAGCCAAGCAGGGTGTGATGGGGGCCTGGCCCGAAAGGGAGGTGGTGGGAGTGGAGCATTGGATTGAAAAGGAAAAGTTGGCAACATTTTGTGACTGACTGGATATAGGCAATGAAGAGAGGAAAGAGGCCCAAATGATTCAAGGGTGCTATAATTAATTTATATTTTTAGTGTAGGAATGAAGAATAATTTAAAAAAAGAAATCATGAACTAGTAACTCATCATTTACCGGAGCTGTTAGTAACTCTGATAGTTTGAATTTACATACTTTCTTCTGTATATTGCTGGGATAATAAAAATTTAGTAAAAATTATAGTGAATTGGCTCTCCCAATCTTAAAAGATTACTAATTAACCAATTAATGTGTTTCTGTTTGCATAAAAGCTGATAGCTGAGGCCAAATGGTGTAATAAGATCAGTTTAGACTTTGCTTTTTGGTGGTCTGCCAGGTGAATATTGGTATAATTAAATTTATTTATGAGGCACTGACCATTTGAATTGCCGTGTGAGGGCTTAAGTTATTTAACAGAACCTTTCTCTTCTGCTTAACTAAATGACACTCATCTTAACCCTTCAGGAATCAGTGACATTTGGCCAAGGTGTGAGATTTCTGCCCAACACTGAAGATGCTTTTAGTCACTGGAATGTGCGAGTGCCTTGCTTGAAAGATCTGGACAACCCAGGGACTTGGGCTAAGCTTCTGAATGGTGCTCACTAGTGAAGCAGTCATGTTCAATTTTCTTAGGGGGAAGAAACCTTTCAAGCACTTATTTATATAAGCACTCATTTCCATATAATTGCTTTCCTGCCCTAGTTTGAACTCAGGTATTTCGGTGAAAGGAGTGATTATTATTGCTTTAAAAATTCTCAAATTTTGACTTTTCTAATAATCCCGATGGAATCAGTCCAAGTTCAGAAGTTTTACTATATATGTCATTTTGTGCACTTTAACCTGATTTGCTTATGTAAGAACACCAGTTACTTAAAGAAAACCTTCTACCTCCCTCTGCCAAGTTTTGGACATGATGACATATTTAGATGAGTTGAATAAGTATTAGAGGAGTAGAAATCTAGAGCTGGAGTGGAAATCAGACATCCTCTATTCTACTTCCTTTCTTTTTCAGATGAGGGAGCAGAGGTCTAACAAGGTGAGTTATTTGGCCAAGTTCATGCATCTGATCAATTGCAGAGATACCATGCTCTCACTGCATCCAGGTCATTCACGATTTTGGTTTGTCCCATTGCTGGTGATGTTAACTTTGGTCACTTGGTTAGGGTGGAATCTGTCAGATTTTTTCATTATAAAGCTATTTTTTTTCCTTTTGTGATTATTAGGTGTGTGTGTGTGGGTAGTATTTTGAGACTATGTATGTGTTTCTTTCCTTGATGGACTTTTATTGTCCATTACCAGTTGATGCTTTTTGGTTGAATTGATTTTAACTATGGTGTTTACCAAATGGTGATTTTCTAATTCTATTATTTCTTCTACAAAGATTAGTTGTGTAACAGTGGTCCACTTTATACTTTGAATATAACCCTTGCTATTCTGCCACTGCAACTTATATTTGAAATGGAAATGTTTCTTTCCCTTGCTCTCTTCCTGCTCCTCCCTAATCTCTTCCCCTCCCCGATCTCAGGGGAAACAGGATTACCTTTCTTCCCCATCCTTGGCAGAGTTATTTGTCCCTGCTTACACACCCACCATAGGAACAAGTAATCCAGACTTTGGGGATGGTACCAGAAGATCTCAGAAATGACTGTCTCCCAAATTAACAAGTAAATTATAACTTCAAACAGAGAACATGTGGAATGTAGCCTTTGAGTTAATTCTTTAAAAGCCCCCTATTCCTGCTGATGGATTACCTCTCAAGAAACTCTGTGTTTCTCCTTTGCTAGCAGAGCAATAAAACTTCTTTTTCCTTTTTCTCAAAACCATGACCTTGTTATTGGCTTGGCATTAGGGACAAGAACTGAGCATTCAGCAGCAGTTGGAATTCTACTATAAGAAAGTATTCTCTTTCTGTACCTAGACCCTTATATTGGTTTGGATTCATGGATTTCTATTTATGCAATGGATTATAATGTAATTATGAGTAATAGTATGTATGTATGTTTACAACCTATTTTGATGTTTGAGTACCCTATAGGCCTGTGGAAGTTATTTCAAGTTGGGTCCTGTGTCCCTTGACATGGCTCCTTAATTTTATTTTTCTATTTATTTATTTTTTATTGTGGCAAAATACTTATAAATTGGGGCTGGGGTTGTGGCTCAGCGGTTGAGATCTCACCTAGCATGTTCGAGGCCCTGGGTTCAATCCTCAGCACCACATAAAAATAAATAAATAAAATAAAGACAATTGTGTCCAATTGCAACCAAAAAATAAATATTTAAAAAAGACTTATAAATTTACTATTTTAACCATTATTTTAAATTTTAACTATTTTAAGTGTGTTATTCAGTGGCACTAATTGTGCAACCATCCTCATTACCTAGTTCCAGATAATTTTTTCATTATCTCAAATAGAAGCCCTATATTCATTTGGCATTCGCTTGCTTCCCATTTCTTCCTCCTGACAAGGACAAATCTGCTTTCTGCTTTAATAGATTTGTCTATTTGAGATGTTTCTGGATGTTTTATGTATATGGAATTATACAATACGTGTTATTTTGTGTCTGGCTTATTTCACTCGGCATATGTTATTCCAGGTTCATCCACATTGAAGTATGAGTCAGTACTTATTTCTTTTTTCTAATTAAATAATATTCGATTGTGTAGATATACCACATTTTGTTTATCCATTTGTCTGTCAATAGACATTTGGTTGTTTATATCTTTTGGTTACTGTGAATAGTAACACAATTAAAATTCATACATAGGTTTTGGTTTGGACACTGTTTTCAATGTTTTGGGTGTATGCCTAGGAGTGGCATCACTGGGTCATATGGTGATTCTGTATTTAACATGTGAGGAAACTTTCAGCTGTATTCCAGACACTGCTCCATTTTACATTTCTGTTATGGTTTAGACATGAGGTGTCCTCTAGAAGCTCATATGAGACACAAAGCAAGAAGTGTCAGAGGCGAAATGATATGGTGATAAAGAGTTTTAACCCAATCAGTGGATTGATCCCATGATAGGATTAAGTGGGTGGTGACTATAGACAGATAAGGTGTGGCTGGTATAGGCAGATAAGCTCTCTGGGGCTGTGCCTTTGATGTTTATATTTTGTCCCTGGTGAGTGGGGCTCTCTCTCTGCTTCCTTGTTGCCATGTCCTGAGCTGCTTTCCTCCTCTGCACCCTTCTGCCATGATTTTCTTTCTACTTCATCTAGGGACCAAAGCAATGGAGTCAGCTGTCCATGGACTGAGACCTCAGAAACTGTGTGTGCCAAATAAATTTTTCTTCCTCTAAAATTGTTCTTGTCAGGTGTTTTGGTCACAGGGTGAAAAATCTCACTAAACCATTTTCTATCTGCAGTAGATGAGGATTCCGATTTTTTCACATCCTTGCTAACCCTTATTTCCCGTTCCAGTGAGTGTGAAGTGGTAGCTGACTGCAGTTTTGATCTGCATCTCCCTAATAACTGATGATGTTGAGCATCTTTTCATGTACTTTTTTCAACATTTCTGGGTCTTCCTTGGAGGAATAAATAACCAACTCCCTTTTAGTTAGGTCATTCGTCTTTTTGTTGTTAGAATGATGCTGTTTTTTATATATTCTATAATCTAGATCCTTATCAGATACTTAGCTTGCAAATATTTAATTTTGCAGGTTGTATTTTCACTTTTGATTGATATTCTCTTCGATGAATAAAACATCTTAAATTTTGATGAAGTCCAATTTGTCTATTTTTCTTTTGTTGCTATGCTTTTGGTATGATACCTAAGAAAATATTGACAATTCCAAAGTCATGAAGACTAAATCCTATGTTTTCTTCTAAGAGTTATAGTCTGAGCTCATACATTTTGGACTTTGATCCATTTTGAATTAATTTTTTTGGGCATGGTGTGAAGTAAGGTCCAACTTCATTAGTGTGTGTGTGTGTGTGAAAGGGCCATCTTTGTTCTTTTGAAAGTAGGTATCATTTCTCTTTGCACCATTTGTAGAAGAGACTGAGCCTGCCCTCTTCACCATTTTTTTTGAATGTCTTAAAATGTAGATTAGTTCAATATTTTGGGCTTTCACTCCACAGCCCTGGAAATAGGCATTTGTCCAAGAATCCTTGGTTCTTTTTACAAACTGGTATTCAGAAACCAAGATTTGGGCTGGGAGGTATAGCTTAGTGGTAAAGCACATAGTGCATGAGGGAGGCCCTGACTTCCATCCTTAGTACCACCAAACCAAACAAACCCCAAAGCAAACAAAAAAAACCCAACCAAGAGTTGGGCACTAGATGTGTTCAATCCTTTTGGAAGTTGATGCGTCTAGTCCCTCTCCATGGACAGAGCTATGTACACAATTACCCCACCCCCACATTGAAAACCTTGTACTGATACTTCCCATTCCAGGCCAACATCATACAGTGCATTCTAATGTTTTCTTTTTGTTTGTAACTTTTTTCTCTAAAGTGACATGACTTCTGTTTTCCTCCATATATTAACTCACTGTGACCAGCCTGTTTCCAACATTGCTCCTCTGCACAGATGACCTCCTCACTCCACATGGAGCTAGTGCTGGCTGTGCCCAGCTCTGTCCTGAGGAGGCATTGCTCCCTCTGCTTCAGCTTGCTCAGCTCTCAGTAGGCTGCAGGGATGATCTCATTTTGCTCAAGCAAAAGAGACTCTCCATGCTGAGCTGCTGCGGCTACTTCTCTCCCCATAATCCCTGGATGCCTGCCTTGCTTGGACTCACCTAATGGGTTTCAGGCTGAATTTTAACACAGCAAGAAAGGAAGGGAAAGAAGGAAGGAACAAAACCCATCAGTTTCTAGGCTTATCATTTTTTTTTCATAATCCTACGCCATTTCTTTATGTTTCATACACTTCTTGCTGAAGTATATCCTCTCATAATTATTTTCAGGTCTTTGGCAGATGAATTAAGTAGCTATGAAATTCTAGCTTACCATGATTTTTTAAAAATTTTCACTGTACTTTAAAAAATATTTTTAGTTGTAGATGTACATAATAACTTTATTTTATTTATTTATTTTTATGTGGCGCTGAGGATCAAATCCAGTGCTTCACATGTGCTAGGCAAGCACTCTACCACTGAACTACGCCCCCAGCCCAGATATTTACCTATTTTGTGGCGTGTTTTACCTTATTGTTATGGAAGAATGCATCTTTTTTTTTTTTTTTTAAGTAGAGTTTGTCTTGCAAATCCTCAATATTTCTAATTTAAGGTCTTTGTTAGCTTACTTTATAAAATTAATTTTCCAGAGTGAATTCATGTTTGTTAATTTTTTTGGAATCATTTCTTAGCATCCAATTTTTTATTTTTTTGGAATTTGGGTTACTAGTAGTTTTGGTTATAATGTTCCCCCCACTCCCCATTTCTCTCTTTCTCCTATCTTTCCTCATCTGCTTCTCTGCCCAGCAGTTTTTCAGTTTCCCTTTATACTGTCCTTCTTAAAGGAACCGTGATTTGTAATCAGGCTTTCAGTTGGCTGGTGGAGTTCCTGTGTGACGGTGGGGTACCCAAGAATCAGTGACATGGCCTATGGAGCAGTTTGGCTCAGTTCTTGCTGCCAAGACTGTGGGTTTTAAAGCTGTCACTAGTGCATACTAACAGGGGTGATGGGGTGTCAATAAGATGAAAATTCTGTCAGAGTGAAAAATCTTAGATATTATAACAGTTTGTGACCCTTCAAAGCACAATCTTACCCCTTAAAAATACTCCTTAGCATTTAATTTCTCTCATTAGGATATATATATATATATATATATATATATATATATATATATATACACACACACACACACACACACACACACACACACACACATACATATATATGTATTTATTTATTGCCCCCCTTCCTTAGGTATAGTAGTGATAAAAGTTAAAGGGGAGGAAAAGGGAAGTTACTTGGGAATAAGAGTGATCAAATTATGTTATGTGCATGTACAAACATGGCATAATGAATCCCACTATTATGTATAGTTCTAATGCACCAATAAAACAAGTTGAGAAACTCTGCAGAAGTCAGCTGTTTTGTTCAGTACACTTTCATAAGCAGTGAGCCCGATTCCCCATTATCTATGGAAGTTTTAAGCTCTTGGACTCATGAAGAGCTGAGCTCTTGGCTACCTAACCTTACTTAGCTGCAGCCTGGCCCTCAATTCTACATTTCTGTTCTCTGGAGACATTTACCTCATTTTGGAATATGATACTTCTTTCTCTTTTTGTATTCTATCATATATTGCTTTATATTTTGACCCTAAAAGGGTATCAAAGCATGAACTCATTGCACTATCTTGACTGGAAATCAATGTTTATTATTTTATTTACCAATTGCTACTTTAATGCCTTCGACTTTTTCCCCCTTATAACTTTTGAGACTTATAATACAGGAGTATCCATCTGTTAGGTGTCAGTTACAACCAGTCAGTTATCTATGCTTTACTGTCTAGCCTAGCATTTTTGGGGTTGCTGAGTAATAGTCATCCTTTTTAGAAGGGCCATCTTCAATAGGAGGTTCTGACTTTTTTTTTTTTAATATTGATTTTTTAGTTGTAGTTGGACACAATACCTTTATTTTATTTATTTTTATGTGGTTCTGAACAGTGAACCCAGGGCCTCCCATGTCCTAGCTGAGTACTCTACCAGGAGGTTATTACTTTTGATGTCCCATTATTTTGCAGCTGGAAATTTAGGGCTGAATTTCTCTATGATACCATTCAAGTCATTCATAATTTTCTCTTTGATAACATTTGTAATTATCCTTTAAAATTCTTCTTCCATTGTTCAATCTGGATAGCATGGTATTTTAGCCATTCATGTTTCATCTGGTAGGTATTATTGCATAGTGGATAAGGGGACAAGCTACCGTGGGTTCAACCCAACTGGAACATTAATTTACTAGCTGTCTGACTTTGGACAAGTTATTTAATTTCTCCATGTCTACTTTCCTCATATGTAAAAATGAGTGGATGATAATAAGAATAGCTCCTACCTCATGAAATTGTATGAAGGATGACATTACATTAATACAGGTAAAACACTAAGAACTGACATAGATAAGCAGTCAATAAACCTTAGATGTAATTGTATTTTTTTTTCTTCTTCTCTTTTTAGTTGTAGATGGACACAATACCTTATTTTATTTAATTATTTTTATGTGGTGCTGAGAATCAAACCAAGTGCCACACATGTGCTAGGTCAGTGCCCTACCCTTGAGCTACAACTCTAGCCCCTGTTATTGTATTTTCTGTCACAGTTTACCTCTTATTCTTGAGCCTTTATTTCTGTGAGAGTTCCTTGACTTTAATCTTTATTTTTTTTTACCTTTACTTGAATTTTTTACTTTTTATCTTTAGTAGAATTTTTACTTTTTGGTTATTTTATTTTTAATTTCCAGAAACTTTTTCTTAACTGTTTACTCTTCCTTTTTCATAATTTTATGTTCTTATTTTGTCGTACAGTATCTTTTTAAAATTGATTTTATTATTATTTTTTTAAATACACGACAACAGTGGAATGCATTACAATCCTTATTACACATATAGAGCACAATTTTTCGTATCTCTGTATATAAAGTATGTTCATGTCAATTTATGCCATTATACATGTACTTTTTTGCATTACAATTTTTTTTAATTTTTTTTATTGGTTGTTCAAAACATTACAAAGCTCATGACATATCATCTTTCATACATTTGACTCAATTGGGTTATGAACTCCCATTTTTACCCCAAATACAAATTGCAGAATCACATCGGTTACACACTCACATTTTTACATAATGGCATATTAGTGACTGTTGTATTCTGCTACTTTTCCTATCCCCTACTATCCCCCCTCCCCTCCCCTCCCATCTTCGCTCTCTACCTCATCTGCTGTTGTTCAGTTCTCTCCCTTGTTTCCCCCCTTCCCCTCACAACCTCTTATATGTAATTTTGTGTAACATTGACAGTCTCCTAACATTTCCATATGCTTTCCCTTCTCTCTCCATTTCTCTCCCCCCACTCGTCTTTGTTTAATGTTAATCTTTTCCTCATGCTCTTCCTCCCTGTTCTGTTCTTAGTTGCTCTCTTTATATCAAAGAAGACATTTGGCATTTGTTTTTTAAGGATTGGCTAGCTTCGCTTAGCATAATCTGCTCTAATGCCATTCATTTCCCTGCAAATTCTATGATTTTGTCATTTTTTAGTGCTGCGTAATACTCCATTGTGTATAGATGCCACATTTTTTTATCCATTCATCTATTGAAGGGCATCTAGGTTGGTTCCACAGTCTAGCTATTGTGAATTGTGCCGCTATGATCATTGATGTGGCAGTATCCCTATAGTGAGCTCTTTTAAGATCCTCAGGGAATAGTCCGAGAAGGGCGATAGCTGGATCAAATGGTGGATCCATTCCCAGCTTTCCCAGGAATCTCCATACTGCTTTCCAAATTGGCCTCACCAATTTGCAGTCCCACCAGCAGTGTACAAGTGTACCCTTTTCCCACATCCTCGCTAACACTTATTGTTGTTTGACTTCATAATGGCTGCCAATCTTACTGGAGTGAGATGGTATCTTAGGGTGGTTTTGATTTGCATTTCTCTGACTGCTAGAGATGGTGAGCATATTTTCATGTACTTGTTGATTGATTGTATGTCCTCGGCCCATTTGTTGATTGGGTTATTTGTTATCTTATTGTTTAATTTTTTGAGTTCTTTGTATATTCTGGATATTAGGGCTCTATCTGAAGTGTGAGGGGTAAAAATTTGTTCCCAGGATGTAGGCTCTCTATTTACCTCTCTTATTGTTTCTCTTGCTGAGAAAAAACTTTTTAGTTTAAGTAAGTCCCATTTGTTTATTCTTGTTATTAACTCTTGGGCTATGGGCGTCCTATTAAGGAATTTGGAGCCCGACCCCACAGTATGTAGATCGTAGCCAACTTTTTCTTCTATCAGACGCAGTGTCTCTGATTTGATATCTAGCTCCTTGATCCATTTTGAGTTAACTTTTGTGCATGGCGAGAGAAAGGGATTCAGTTTCATTTTGTTGCATATGGATTTCCAGTTTTCCCAGCACCATTTGTTGAAGATGCTATCCTTCCTCCATTACATGTTTTTGGCCCCTTTATCAAATATAAGAAAGTTGTAATTTTGTGGATTGGTTTCTGTGTCCTCTATTCTGTACCATTGGTCCACCTGCCTGTTTTGGTACCAGTACCATGCTGTTTTTGTTACTATTGCTCTGTAGTACAGTTTGAACTCTGGTATCGCTATACCTCCAGATTCACACTTCCTGCTTAAAATTGCTTTTGCTATTCTGGGTCTTTTGTTTTTCCATATGAATTTCATGATTGCTTTCTCTATTTCTACAAGAAATGCCGTTGGGATTTTGATTGGCATCGCATTAAACCTGTAGAGAACTTTGGGTAATATCGCCATTTTGATGATGTTAGTTCTGCCTATCCATGAACAGGGTACATTTTTCCATCTTCTAAGATCTTCTTCTATCTCTCTCTTTAGGGTTCTGTAGTTTTCATTATATAAATCTTTCACCTCTTTTGTTAGGTTGATTCCCAAGTATCTTATTTTCTTTGAGGATATTGTGAATGGAGTGGTTTTCCTCATTTCCATTTCATAAGTTTTGTTGCTGATATACAGGAATGCCTTTGATTTATGCGTGTTGATTTTATATCCTGCCACTTTGCTGAATTCATTTATTAACTCTAGCAGTTTCTTTGTAGACCCTTTTGGGTCTGTTAAATATATTATCATGTCATCCGCAAATAGCGATAATTTAAGTTCTTCTTTTCCTATTTTTATGCCTTTAATTTCTTTTGTCTGTCTAATTGCTCTGGCTAGTATTTCAAGAACTAAATTGAATAGAAGTGGTGATAGAGGGCATTCCTGTCTTGTTCCAGATTTTAGAGGGAATGCCTTCAGTTTTTTTCCATTTAGGATGATGCTAGCCTGAGGTTTAGCATATATAGCTTTTACAATGTTGAGGTAAGTTCCTGTTATCCCTAATTTTTCTAGTGTTTTGAACATAAAGGGATGCTGTACTTTGTCGAATGCTTTTTCTTGCATTACAATTTTAATATACATATATACTACAATTTTTCATATCTCTGTTTATATATAAAGTATGTTGACACCCAATTCAAGTCTTCATATATGTACTTTGTATAATGATGACCATCATATTCCACCATCCTTGCTAATCCCCTTCCTCCTCCCTTTCCCTCCCACCCCTCTTCCCTATCTAGAATTAATCTAATCCTCCCATGCTCTCTCTCCCTACCCCACTATGAGTCACCCCCCTTATATCAGAAAAAAACATTCAGCATTTGTTTTTTTGGGATTGGCTGACTTCACTTAGCATTATCTTCTCCAATGCCATCCATTTACCTGCAAATGGCATGATTTTGTTCTTTTTTAATGCTGAGTAATATTCCATTGTGTATAAACGCCACATTTTTTTTTTTATCCATTCATCCACTGAAGGACATCTAGGATGGATCCACAGTTTAGCTATTATTATGAATTGTGCTGCTATAAACATTGATGTGGCTGTGTCCCTGTAGTATGCTGTTTTTAAGTCCTTTGGGTATAGTCCGAGAAGAGGATCATACAGTATCTTTATAAGGTCTCTTTAAGGTATTAATGGGCTCCATTAATACAAAACATGTTTCTCCCCATGCATCATCTTGATTTTTTCAGAGTTGATTTTTCTTCCATTTATTTTAGATGTTCCCATTTCAAGTACTTGCTCAGAGGTCTGGTGGTACTTGGTTGTTGGTTTATATTAAGAATGAGGTGATTAAACCTAATTAGAAGCCATGAAGACTTGGATAAAGCTTGTTGAATGATGGACTTCACTTCTGGATCATTGTACTAGGAAGTCTGTTTGATGGGAGATCACCACATGTCAGTAAGACTTTTCAGTGGAACTTCAGAGAAGAGTTTTTCAATTTCCTAACTTGGTTGCAAATGTTCTAGGGAGCCGAGAAGAAAGATTTGTGGTTGAACGATGCTTTGTGTACGTGTTCAATTAATTTCTGTGAGTTCAGCCTGGAGCCTTGACCTATGCTTGTATAACTTGTGCTCTTGAGTTCTGAGTCTCTCCTTTTAATTTCCCTCAAGAGTGAATCTTGAGTCTCCTGCTGCCTTAGGTATTTCCTGGCTGGTGGAGTTCTGAGTGTGGGAAAGTAGGAGGCAGATCAACAGTGGTTATATAAACTTCCAACTTTCCCTTTTTGCTCTTTTCTGCTTCGTGTCTTATTCCTGCCCACTGATGTACTTGAGTGTCTGTGGTTTTTATTGATGGTGAATTGCCTCTCTTAGTTTATCTCTGCCTGTTATCTCCTCTGCACTTCACTCCCAGTAGTTCTGTATCATAATATTTGGGGTTTTCCTGAAGCAGATTATTGGCACCTCTGTCTGTCTCTTAGATTTAATGTACTTGATTGTAAGAAGAGATTCTCTCAAGCTTTAGCAAGTTTTGCAGTGATTAACAAAACAATGGAATTGTTTCTTTTGATCACAGAAATTATCTTGCAAAATTTTTGATTGATTTCACAATCACTGAGAAAAACATTAGAAAATTACAGACAAGAAAACATGAAAGGAAAATCATTCATGGTTGTCATCTATTTTGATGTATATTCATCTTGCTCAAAATACATCTATATGTTTATAAATAATGTGCATCTATAAAAGTGATTATACTGTAGTTACTGGTTTGTAACATGTATTTTCCCTCACTTTTAGTACAAGGTAGAATACCTGGGACAATAGCTACGTCTCTACTATTATCCCAGGAATATGTCCACTTATATTCCATTGTTAACAATTACTTATTTTAGTGTTTAGATTCTTTCCAATGTTCTGCTGTTTTAAACAACATAGATATGAACACACTTGCACATAGTTTTATTTGTTTGGAAGAATTCTAATATTAATGTTCTAGACATTAATGTTAATGTTAGTGTTAATGTTAGTATAACATTAATGTTCTAACGTTAATGTTCTAGAGCCTTTTGATTATCTCCAATCAGAGAAGAGATAGAAGCTGTGGGAAGGGCTATGGTGATGGTGCCCTGGGAATGCCAGGCATGCCCCAGGGTCTGAGTGGATGTTATCACCTGAAGTAAGAGTCAGAGTTAGCACTAGGAGTTTTGGTAAGATGGATGAACCAAAGAACTCTGAGGTCTCTAAGGAAACAACTTTGAAGCACAATTTTGTATCCCTAAAAAAAGGCTTTTGTGAAATCCTGAAAACTATGGAAGTATATTCAATGAGGCTTGCCGTTTAATCCACCTTAGTCACTAAAACAAAATAAAAAGAAAAACATCTCAAGGTCGAAGTGATTGAATGACTTTATAATACATTATACCCATTACGGATGGAATCAGCTCTATCCCCTTTTATTGCATTAGCTCCAAATGAACGTTTCCAGCTTTCTATCAAGTGCTCCGGTGGTCTTCCTTACCCTCTGGTTGAGGTTATGTACAGGGTTGAACTGAGAAGGGAGATGTTTGAAAATCTGAAACAACCAGTCAGCCAGGGAAGAAAATAAAATATGAAAAGCTTCTTGAAGATGAGTCATCAAAAAGATGTTAATTTCAGTGTAATCTGTTTTAGAAAGCTGAGAGCACAGACTGAAGGAGAAGGATTTCCATTCACTATGGTGCATGTCATTAGAGTTTTGGTGCCTGCAAGAGTGTAACCTGTGGTCATCCCGTTGGGTTTCCCCCAAAGGTTTCTGGGTGGCTAAAGTGTTACCAGGTGATTGAGGTGGGTTTTTTTTTTCCTCCTGGTTTATGGAGCTGACCCTACAAATTGTTTGGTGAGACATGGTGATTCTCACTTACCAATAATGTCATGAACACGACTGAATTGTGTGCAAAGGGGATGGAATGGAAGGTAGGGAAAGCACTTGGAAAAATTACCCAGGTTTAAAGGAACGCACAGAGGTGCCTGGTGCTGAATGAGGGGAACTGATTTCAAGATCGACCCTCCCCCACAGCTCTGGTTGTCACACCTAGCCTGGAATGTGTTGGAGGATGATGAGGGAGGAGAGGAAAGAGTGCCTGGGGAGCCCTGTCAGGACGAGGCTCCAAGTGCAGGGTGCCAGGGGTGGAACTTGCTGGTGGTATCCTGTGCTGCCTGTGTAATGGCTGTTCTGTGTGGCACTTCGGTCCTGTAGTTATGTCTGCCCCACAAGGTCCTGCAGCCGGGCCTCAGCAGCCAGCTGAGAAGTTCCTCATCATGCCTAACATGTGACCCTCACCATGGGTCACAGCAACTGTGTGAATAGCAAAGCAAGAGAAACCCTGAGGTTACAATGTTTAGTCTAGTCCCCATTCCACAAAAACAAAAACAAAAATAAGCTGAACTATTTAGATTATTGATAAAGATGTGTTTCTTTTTTCCTTGAATTATTCATGGAGAATCATTTCGTGATAATTCACTGAATATGTGAGAGACACCGGCTTAGTTTTTAAAAAGAAAGGAGGAATTTGTAGAGTTTTAAAAGATAAATTCCAGTAAAATCCCCACTTTTAGTTCATAGGACATCATTCCCTGTTGCTTAGGGCCTCACTAAGTTGCTGAAGCTGGCCTTGAACTTGAGATCCTCCTGCCTTTGCTTCCCAAATATACCGATATAAAATATTGGTATATTTTATCTAGGTTTTAGTTCTTTGCTATAAACACAAAATATAACATTTGGTAAATGTTTCAATAGTTTCTGGAAAGATGATTTTTAACAGTTGTGTACCATTCCCTCATGCAGATATCTTATAGTTTACTTGACCCCTCTTCTCTTGTGGAGTATTTGAGAAGCTTCCTGTTTATTCATGTAAAGAATCCTGTGAGAAGCATGTTTGGGCCACATCTTCATAGAAGAGAGCCCTGGTTTGTGCAGAGTTTGTCTGGGGAAGCCGTGAGAAGCAGAAGGCCACCATCAACAACAAGGTGATCTAAAAATCACATAAGTGGCTGGCACGGTGGCACACGCTATAATCCCAATGGCTTTGGAGGCTGAGGAAGGAGGATTGCAACTTTGAGGCTTCCCTTAGCAACTTAATGAGACTCTGTCTAAAATAAAAAATCAAAAGGTCTGGAGATGTGGCTCAGTGGCTAAGCACCCCTGGGTTCAATCTCTAGAACCAAAAAAAAAAAGGGTGTAAAAGATCCTTCTGAACACGGAACATGGAGGCACAACATGGAAAAGACCTATTTTTCTGACTATAAAAATCTAACAGTACCATGAATACTCAGAGAGGCAAAGTGCACATGAAAGATAATAGCACCAAGCAATAATAAATCCCAAAGAACAAACAGCAGCAAATAATGACATGTTGTGCAGAATTGATCCTAGAGATTGTTAATAGGTTCATTTTCCTTTGCAAGAGCCAAGAATTTGGACCATTGAAGATGAGCTCCAAAGGACAGTTAGATGTGGTATGGATTTATTATAGGTCTGGCTTTAGTTCCTAGTTCTGCTCATGACTAGCAATGTGGATGTGGATTAGTCACTTTCCCTTGTGACCTCTCATCTGTAAACGGGAATAACAATACTACTTATGTCACAGAGGATTAAATGGGATGATGAATGACAAGGAATTTCTAATGTTAATTAATTATTATAAATGGAATAATTCCAGATGGGTTCCTGCATTTTGTGACCTTTTACAGTCACTGTATAATAAAACAATATATGGCATAGGCAGAAAGTGTCTTTGTCCTCCAGTATTTGAAACAACAAAGCAACAAGAAGTTTTGGGGTAGCATTAAAATGTTTAAGAACTTTTAGGTTGTAAAGTGGGAGTGAATCCAAAAGAGAATTTAAAAAGCACATGTACAATGCTGTATCTTATTCTCCCTTGAAAATTATTTTACATCTAGAATATTTTCAGGTCATTGCTCCAGGGATACTAAATGGCTTGTTGGCAGAACAACAAGAATGTTGGGCTCACAGTGGTCCTGTGTCCTCTGGGGCTGGTGAAGATATGTGCTTAAGCTTGTCCTAGGAGGATGAGTGTTCTCCTAGATAGATGAAGGGTTGTACTTCTTGTCAAAAATCAAATTGCATGAAATTATTCACTCACTGTACAACAGAAACTGGAAGCACACATAGAATGGAAAAACAATCTTTCTTTCTTAAGGTCCTATGGAAGAGAGATTCTTTGCAGTCAGAGGGCATAGGTGAAAGATTGGATTGGATAGCATGAAGGATGGTAGTTGGCATATGTGGTTGGGTGAGATGGAAATATGGGGCCCATGTTTTAGTCAGGAAAGTTTTGTGTTTAGCGAGGAATTCCTGAGAGAGGGCCTGAGGGAGGTCTCCCAGGGAGCCTTGGTCTGGAGTGTATGCCAGGTCCAAGGTTCTGGGGCTGGTGCCAGAGAAGGCCATCAATTGTGCCTGAGAGTGTATGTGTGAGTGAGCTAGTGGGCATGTGTGTGGGCATGAGTGTATGTACGTGAGAGTGAGAATGTATGAGTGTATGTGTGAGTGTGTGAGTGCATCTGTAAGTCGTATTTGTTTAGTCAAAAGAAATTGCATATTGGAGACCATTCATAAAGGGCTTCTCCAAGTGTTTAGCTGTGGTTCCTGTATTTTTAACTTACAATGTTCTCTGATACCAGCTTTATTGCATTGGTGAAACTTTCTCTGGGACAGCTGCAAAGAACAGAGTGGAGCCTGGGAAATCGAATCAGCCTGCATGGAAGCTTTCCCTGTATGGGCCTGGGCAAGATTCTTAACCTCTCTCTCCCTTAGGTTCCATGTCTCTAGAGGGTTGAAACAAGAATATTCCCTACCTTATAGTGTGGTTGGCAAGGTTAAATAAATGAGTGAATACATGTAAGGTATTCAGCACATAATAAATGTTAAGTAAAATTCATCTTATTAATGAGTTAAGGCAAACTTCATGCCCTTTCTGGCTGTCACTCCAAAACTATTTATTTGACATTTTGACTAGTTAAGCCATTTACATCAAAGGTCAAAATTCATAACAAACTGAAAAGTTTCTTCTCACACTTCGCAGAAGAAATTTAATGGATCAACAAATGCATGAAAAAATGCTCAACATCTCTAGCAATTAGAGAAATGAAAATCAGAACTACTGTAAGACTTTATCTCACTCCAGTCAGAATAGCAGTTATCAAGAATTCAAGCAATAATAAGTGTCGGTGCGGATGTGGGGGAAAAGGCACACTCATACATTGCTGGTGGAACTGCAAATTGGTGCAACCACTCTGGAAAGCAGTATGGGGATTCCTTGGAAAACTTGAAGTGGAACCACCATTTGATCCAGTTGTCCCACTCCACAGTTTATACCCAAAGGACTTCAAATCAGCATACTACAGTGACACAGCCACATCAATGTTTATAGTGATTCAATTCATAATAACTAAGCTATGGAACCAATGTAGGTGTACTTCAACAGATGAATGGATAAAGAAAATGTGGTACATATACACAATGGAGTATTGCTCAGCCATAAAAAAGAATGAAATTATGGCATTTGTCAGTAAATGGATGGAGCTGGAGAATATCATGCTAAGTGGAATAAGCCAATTTCAAAGAACCAAAGGCTGAAAGTTTTCTCTGAAAAGCAGATGCTGATCCATAATGCAGGGTGGGGAGGAGGACTAAGGAAGAATGAAGGAACTTTGGATTGGGCAGAGGGGTGGGAGGGGAGGGGGTATGGAGGTGGGCAGAATGGTGGAATGAGACAGGCATTATTACCCTATATACATGTATGATTACATGACTGGTGTGACTCTGCACCATGTACAGCCAGAGGAATGAGAAGTTGTGCTCCATTTGTGTACAATATGTCAAAATGCATTCTACTGTCATGTATAACTAATTAGAACAAATTAAAAAAAGTTTCTTCTCACTCCTGTCCACTTGTAGTTCTCACATCCCTATGAATACGTAACCACTGTCATTAGTACCTTGTTTAAACTTTTAGAAATATTTTACATTATGCATGTAGAAGCAAGTACAAATATATCTCATTCTTATGCAAAGGATTGTGTGTGAGCATGCGTATGTAGTTTCTGTACTTTTTCTTTTTAAAATTAAAAGATATGGAACTCTTTCTATATCAGTATAGAATGAATGTTCTCACTAATTTTTAAAGCTGCATAATATTCCATTGTTTGGATATATCATAATTTACCTGCTCATCTTCTCTTGATGGACATTTAGGGTGCAGTATCTTGAAAACTATCTGACATGCTGTTTTTAAAGCCCAAATATGGGGCAAATACCTTTGCAGGAAATACTTCTAGAAAATGTATCCATGTACTAGGAAGAAGAGTGGGGAAGGTTCTTGGATCCTCTCTTTTTCTGCTCTCCTTGTGAGAGTAAATAAACTGTATTCATTGAGAGGGTCTAATGAGAATTGGGTTTTATACCATCAACCTTCATTTATTCATATTGGTATCTGTTTCTATCATAGCCAATGGGTACTAGAAAACAGCCCCTAAGGACTGACTAACATGGACAATCCTGTCAGGTCCTTTCCCAGCCGAGTGTCAGCTCGCCAGTAGAGGGCTCTCTCCTTTTGGGAAAATATCAAAGTCTCTGGGAAAGATTTTAAACTTAATACCTAGGCACCAAAATGTGGTGTTTCTCTATAGTTGATTGGTGTGTCATTCTCTTGAATACTTGGGGATTAGCTGATTGGGGTGTTCATCTAATTTTTGGGTGTGTTTGTATGTGGAAGAAAGTCTAGCACTCCACTCCCTAGGGGATTTAGGGGAAGGCCTGTGATAGGACCCAGATCAGGGGATTAAGGTTTTTCCTTTTTAAAGAGGTGAGGCGTCCTGGCTTTGCCTTGTGTTTTTTCAAGATTAGAAATGACACATGCATATATTGGGTTATATTAGATTGTACTCCTTGGGATATCCTTGTGAGGTCTGTTAACAGGTCATTTAACCCCCATTTACAAGCCTCTGTTTATATAACCCGGGGTGACTGCTCTGGGAGGTTAAAGCTTTCACCCAGCCAGGTGAAAATCCCTCATCATTTCAGAGGGGAATAGGGAGGGGCTGATATTAATTTAGCATCTCTTGAGGTGGTTTGGTGAGGCTGGGCCACTGTGTTCATTTTTTTTTTCATTCTGGTGGACTCTTTTTGCTCTTCCCTTCCCAAACATTGCAGGTGAGGAAGCTAAAGCTCAAGAAGATGCTTTCTGTTACTCAAAGTCACACAGGAAGTAACAGTTGCTTTGGAACTTATTGCCTTTCTGGAGCTTCCTCCCTGCAGGGCTTAACCCTGATCTGAGAAGGTCAAGGTCACTGACTCAGCCCTAGTGAGGAAGTTTCTCCTTGACTTCAGACCTCTGGCTCAGTTTGAGAAGTGATGCAAATCTTTTTTTTTTTTTTCTTCAGGAAAAGATAGAATGATGTCTGTGATTTTGTTTTCCTTTATTTAGGGTACACGTAGACTAATATTGAGTGAGCTCTAAAGATATGGAAAACACAAGGCAAACCGAATGTAGAACCTGCTTTCTGGAAACGAGCCTACTTGGAGCCCTGAGTCATTAGTGCAGGTGCACAGAACACCAGCATGCTGGCCTGTCTTTGTCCTCCAGCGAGAGGGAATGGAAGGCCTCAGCCTGGAGAGCATCATCTGGGTCAAAGCTGACCTCTCTGTCTTATTTTGGATTAAGAAAGCAGCAATCTAGAAGACAGAGAAAAGGTGAGGCCAGCTGTGGAGATGCTAGTCAAATGAATCCTACTGGTAATCTTAACAGGGTTTCACATAATTTTGCACAAGCAGGGCACAGACTAATGGGAACTGACTAGGTATAGGTAATTTAGATAACCATTTCCATTCTTTTTAAGCGCAGAAACACTTGTTACACTGCTTTTAAATTCAGTCTTAATAGGCTACCTTATAGGGTTTTCTTTTTTTTGGCATGGATTACCTCATTTCCATTTATAGTGTTACACACCTGTTAAACATGTGCCAATATTTTTTTTTTGTTCAAATATCTCTAGAGTCACAACAAAGTTATGTGTAAGTTTCTAACTGAAAAGCAATTATTTAAGGAATGGAGGTTAAAAAAGAGTTACAACTACCCATTCCTGAAACTTTAAGGATCCACATCGATGGCTTAGTTCAAGGTTCTCAAATTCAAACTTGCATCAGGATCATCTGTGAAAGGTTTTAAACTTAACATCCAGGCAGAAACCCAGGGATAGCAGAAACACAGAGTTCTAAGCCTGCCCCTGAGCTTCTGATTCTTTAAGGGTGGGGTGGGCCCTGAACTTTTAACAAGTTTTCTAGGAGATGATGATTATGATGTTACTGGTCTTGGGATCATACTTTGAGAATTACTGACTTAGTTCCTGGAAGATTGAGAAACTCAAGATAATAGAAATATTGTTACTTCTTCCCTACCCGCTCTTCCTTTAGTTGGGAGGAGAAAGCAGTGGTTTAGAGGGAAAACTTTGGATGCAGACAGAATTCCATTTAAATTTTTCCTTCAACATTTTTGACTATGTGATCTGGGTCAAATTTATTTAACTTCTTAGTACTTTAGTTTTCTCATCTGAAAATGGGGATAGTATCTTTTCGTTCATAGAGTTGTGAGTAATGAGGCAATATATGTAATTGGCATATATAGTATATTATACTGACATGCAGTATATTTATACAAAGCTTTTATTTTAAAAAAGTTTTTGTCTACCTTTGAAGTAGTTTATTAAGGTTACTAAAAATAGAACCACAATAAAAAGAAATATAAGTCATAGTTACTTCAAATGATTGAGAGGTAGTATTTTTTTTGCAATTACAAAAATATTTGCATTAATGAAGTATAGCTTCAGCATCACCAATCATTATTATTAACTGAGGTCAGATAAAATCCAAAACCACTGCACACATCACACTGCACACTGCTGATGGGGAAAAAGTCAGAACAGAGATTACAAAAAGGCATGGATTGGTAGCTGTTGAAAATGTGAAACTTAAAATCTTCCCAGCTGTGGGAACAGGCAAGGCTAAGATAACAAAATTTGGTCTTGAAACTTCCACCCCTTGCAAAATTGCCTCTCTCACTAGCCTGCCAGGGTAATGGAAATTCCCACTCCTCTGGTTTAAGGCCACGTGTGTCTCTAGAATGCAAATTGTATTTTCTAGGACTAATAGAGCATTAATCCAATAATACTCAATAACTCTTTCAGATTAGATTATGTGAGATTAGCTAGGTGTTACCTTGGAAAATGCACTGCCTTGCCCTGAGGGAATAGGACACAGAAGCAGCTGATTCGGAGGAAAGATCTGGAGCGTGGGGCTCAGTGGGAACTCTGGGAAGCCCGGGGCACTGGGGGGCAGGAGAGAACCGCTGGTTAAGGACTACCTTGTAGCTGTTGCTCCCTCTGCCAGGGAGAATTCCAGTGAGGCTTCCTGTTCCCTGCAACCTTAGGTTGCACACAGCTTACTCTAAAGTTGTGCTCTGAAAGCAGTTTGTCTTTTGCATTGACACCAGGGTAGATGGCTTTGGCTGCACAGTTTTAGTAGCTTCTGTGTGCCATCTCTTCTCTAGGCCCCTCTTCCCATTTTCAGTGTAGAGAGCTACTTGTCCTGAAAAAAGACAAAACATGGCTCTAGTTGTTAGAGTTAAGCCTGGCTTTGGGGCATGTGGGTAGAGATAACCTAGGGAGTTCTTCCCCTTCTCAATTTGTATGGATGACTAAGTCACCTGAAGCAAACATTACATAAGCCTTATCCTAATATCATGGGAAACCCTGAGACAACAGAAAGACGATGAAGAGCAAGCTATGACTTTGTTTCATTTTAATAGTTTGTGCTGACTGAGAATCTTAAAACAAATCCCACTGAACATTGTTAGTGACATTTTCCTGGCTCACCTATCAGATGGATTACTGCAAGAGGCCCGCTTCCTACTTCAACAGCAGTACATGGGGTTTGTCTGACCCTGTGACGGAGGCACCATGCATCCCACATCACCTTGTAAAGTAGGAGGCTCCAAGTGTCATTTTGTAGTTTCCTTCAGGTCCTTGGGCTTTGCTGCAGGCTGTTATAACTGCCAGCGTTCCTTGTTCTTTCTGCAACTCTGGGCATCAGGTGCCTTCCACTTTGAATCTAAAGTAAGCAAACGTCCACCTGCAATGGCTTGTGACAGCACAGTGAGGTCAGATAGGTTGGTTGATGGAACAAAGGATAAGGAAATGGATGAGTTGGGGTCCAGCTGGTCTGGTTATAGACTTCAGCCCTGCCCTGACCTCATTTGGCAAATGGAAGGCATGAAAGGTAGTGGCTAGTGCCCTTGGCCACATCGGCTCTATGGTTAGAGAATGAGCCAGTTCGGTGGCTTGTGGAGGGGATGTGATGGGCAGGGAGATGGGAAAAGAGGATATGCTGGGACTATTCACAAGGCTAAGTGTTGCAAGTCTATGTATGTATTAGGAAAATGTTTATATGAAGTATGGGGATTCAAATAAAAAAACAAAAACAAAACAAAACAAAAAAACAAAAGAGTAAGAGGATAGGAGAAACTGAGGAGATTGAGTGATCCATTTAATAGCTCCTTGTACTATTGTATTGTATTATTTATTTATTTAATTTTAAAAATTGTGTAACTTTAAAGTGTATGACATGATGTTTAGTTACACATATACATAGTGATTACCACTGTCAAGCAAAGGAACATATTCATCATCTCACATAATCTCCTTTCCTTTTTTTCTTTTGTGGTAAGAGAACACAAAATATACTGTCTTTGCAATTTTCCAGTTTTTAATATAATATTGGCTGTAGTCCTTATGTTGTACTTTAAATCTCTAGACTTATTCATTCTACAAACTGCAACTTTGTACTGAAGTTCCCTTTTTCCTTGCTTCTTATTGTACTCTCTGTTCCTATACATTGGATTTTGTATTTACTGAGCTTCCACATGTAAGTGAGATGTGCAGTATTTTTCTTTCTATGCCTGGCTTGTTTCACTTAGCGCAGCACCCTCTAGAGACATCCATGTTGTTGGAAATGGCATAGTCTCCAGCACCACAGTGTTCAGATCCAAGAGTCCTATCAGTGCTTCCTAGAAGGAACTTTTCTAAACCCAGGTCTGACAGAGAAGCCTGTGGTGAACCCTGGAAGGACACTGGGCTGTGGAGTTAGAGTTGGAGGTTACAGCTGGCAGCCTACGAGGCTCATTCCAGGCTTGTACGATGAACCTTGCTAAGCACTTTCGTAGGTAATTCTAAAGATGACTTTATAGCTACCACTCCTCTTTGGGAATGGATAATTTTGGTGCCTGGAGTTACTGCAGAAATGAGTGTGTAGGACTCTCTTGGGCAAATCTTCTAAAGAGACTGAAGGCAGTTTGGTTGAAGCCTTCAGGCACTGTTTGGATGGACTCTTTCCGTGAAGAGAAGGGTCAGACAGAATGTTATTGTGCCTGATTAATTCTCCTTCCAGAAGAAATCTTATTCTTTTAAAGCAGAAAAGTTCATGGTTTGTCAGTAGAAACATGTTCTACAAATTGTGCAGAAGGAAAAGGTCACTGAAATAGCTTTCTATGTGCTTTTTAGAGTCAAAAGTTTTGCTGATGACATAGGTTGAATACATGAGGATTGGGGAAAGTTTTCAATATATATATATATATATATATATATATATATATATATATATATATATATATATATTAATGAGAATAAGGGGATCATGCCAAACCCAAATGCTATCCTTTCCTGCTATGTTATCCTCCCCAGAGAGACCACCTACCTCATTAATCTTTCTCTCCCTCTTATTATTATTATAAGCATTACTCCTCACAAGAATTACTATGATTGACTATTTTACAGATGAAGTTTAGGGAAGTATCTTGTCCACGGTGTCATTGCAAAGAAGTATTAGAAGATTCCTTGGCACTACCTTAAGCCCCCCTTTACATTCCTTTGGTTTTGACTTCCACTCCCTTCTACTTTCTCTGGCTCTTACCAGCATGAACTTAAGGCAAACTTCTTGCAGGCTGCTATGATTCTCCCAGACTTCTGTTTTCATACATTGTACTTGCCCTCTGCTACTGCAGGAGAAAAGCATCTTCCCTCCAACTGTTTTGTGACCTTCTTCTCTGAGACTTGGTTTCCCCATCTGGAAAAGGGGGACGATTGCCAGGTATCATCTTGCTTTTTGCCCTGTGTCTTTCACCTCAAGGCATTTAATAATAAACCTTTGATCTATTTTAGTTTTCATCTTTCTTGATGTTGTCCCTAGAAACAGAAATCTTTAAAAGAATAAAAGATCAGTAGATGCTTTTTTTTAAATCTAATCTACCTAGTCAGACACTTGAGCCTTCTCACATTTTTGCCTTCATGTGCCAATGTCCATCCTTGCTCTACATGGTTCCTGGTCCCAGAACCGCCATGCTCTTCTCTCCCACCCAGTGCTGCAGATTGAGCCCGGGTTCTGCACATTAAGCACAAACTCTACCACTGAGCAATGCCCCCAGCCCCACCTCAGTGCTTTTAATGCCATTGGTTCTGAGGCCTTTCCCTTCTTCCTGCTACACCCCTCACTTCCTGTGTCTTCCAGGTTTACCTCCATGCTATTAATTAGTCTATGCCTTCCATGCTGCCATAGTCAGGGCTGACTGGAATAATACCTGCTCTGTGCAGCTGGGGATCATAGTAAGCATCAAAAGATGATTTTCATGATGAAAGTGCTTTGAAAAGAAAGATGGTCTGCATTAGCTTGGGCTATTATGATGATGATTATCACTCCTGGACTGTTTTCAGATGACTAAAAATATCCATCCAGTCTGGACCTTCTCAGCATATTCTTATCTCTCTTGGATTCCCCACACTGGCTGAGAACCTGACAGTTTAAGCAACTGAAGAACTTGCTGGTAGATAGACTGTTGGGGGTGGAGAATGCCTGGGTAATGAATTACCTTCTTTAGGGCCCCAACGGGAAATCTGGTACCCTGGAAAGCATTAATTTACTTCACTTGAGTGAATGCTTTAGCCCCAGTGAGCATTTCATTTGCCCAGGCAGCCCATTGTGATGATGACATTAAATAATCATTATCATTACGTGGAAATCCTGTCACCTTGGGGATTCAGAAAGT
Source organism: Marmota flaviventris (assembly GCF_047511675.1). Classification (NCBI taxonomy): domain Eukaryota; kingdom Metazoa; phylum Chordata; class Mammalia; order Rodentia; family Sciuridae; genus Marmota; species Marmota flaviventris. The sequence continues at coordinate 111,123,208 of NC_092502.1, forward strand.
GCCTCTCAAGTCACATGCATATCAGCGACCCAAATGAGCAGGATGCTCATCTAGAAGAAAGTATTTGTGAGGAAAACATTTGTTTGTAATTGTCAGCATTTGGCAAAGGCAGGGAATGAAAGAATGAAATGAACCACAGCTTTGGATTCTTTCCAGTGTTTTTTTCAATCCCAAATCTCCAGAGACTAGGGAGGGAAGCCTTCCTGTTGTGGACCGTGGGCTCTAGGGAGGAGAGCCGGAGCCTTCAACTCTCTCCCCCTCCATCCAGGCAGTCATTTCAAAGGAAGCTGTCTCCAGGGATAAGCAAGAGCCCATTGGCCAATATTTATTTATAGCTTTATACCCTGTAAACTTGTCTTCTTTTTCAAAATTAAGAACAAAAAAGGATTTTGGTTCTTGTTTGCTTGGACCACCTCCAGGCAGTCATATCTGTTTTCTTTATTTCTACACTGGTTGCTCAACATCTTTGGTCTTTATTGAATTGGTTTCATTCCTAGGTCCTCCCTTATTATTAATGTTCTTATTACTGGTTAGTTCTTCTTGTTTTGGTGTCCTTGACAATCTTTTATATTAGTCGTTCTTTACAATAGCTCTGTGAGGTGAATCAGCCTTACTGAATACTTATCCAACAAATTGTCCAACATTTTCTTTTGTTGGCTTTCTTTAGGATTTATTGTAACCATCCTCACCACCACTCCCCTCCCCCCACCCCCTAATTTTTGATAGTCGTGCTTCTACAGGGAAAGCCAAAGGCTTGTATCATCTGCTTTCAATTCGTGTTTGGTTTCTTCTTCTCCTTTCTGACATTCTCACCCTCCTCAAAGTTATTGTTGCTTCTCCTGTTCATGCAATTGATCCTCAACTAATCTAAGGCAGGTGTGAGCAGAGGGCTTCGTTTTTGCTTTCTTGGCATTTGGGTGCATGTGTAAGTGGCCACAGGCTGTCAGTTCTTCAGCACATGGTTTGTTACCAAAGAGGCAGTCACTGCTAACATTTTGTGGTTGTGTTGCTGTGACTGGGTATACATTGGCTCTATGGTGAACCACTGGAATGTCAGGCTGGGAGATGGTACTAAAACAGGAAAGGGCACCAATCCTGATCCACTAAGTCTTCTGAAACTCAACATCATTGCTACCTCCCCTATCAGCAGCTCTTCTGCCACAGTACTACTACCCTCAGTCTTTCTTGCCATTACCATCAAAAACATTTTATTATATTTCCATCTATACACATATTCCAAGACATAGGATATCTAGGAACTTATAAGCAAATAGGATCCCCTGATATCACTTTAAACTTTGAATTCTTGATATAAATATATTTCTTCTTCTGTCTACCACTCTATCTTTAAGTTTCTCCATTGCAGTTATATCTATTGAAATTATCATTGACTTGTTTTTATCATCCATTCAACTCTGAATTTCTTGAGGTCATATTCTGTATCTTATTCTTCATCTACCAAGTACTATGCAAGGCACCAGGGATACCTATTGGGATAGGGTGGAGTGGGGTGAGTGAATAGTCAATAAGCATTTATTGACTGGGTTTTTTATATTGAATGTTCTTTTAAATTAATGAGAAAATGCTTTTACAAACTGTAAAATGTTTTATAAATCAATAAAAATACAACTTGTTTTTACTATAATTGCATTATTTTGTCTATACAATGAAGGATAGATTTGAATCCTGTTAAACTGGACAAGAAATGCTCTCCACTCTATAGAACAAGAATAATGGCAATTACACTGAAATTTCATTTAAAAAAGTTATCTGGGTTGTTTTGACTTGTTTTCATGTGAGGCTTGCCTGGACACCTATGGGGACTGAGAGAGCCCAGTAATGGGTAGAAGGATAACATCTAAGTATCTTTAAACTTTATTTTTAAGCTGGATATGGTGGCATGTACCCATACTCTTAGCTACTCAGGAGACTGAGGAAGAATTGCTTGAGCCCAGGAGTTCAGGCAACATAGCAAGACCCCATTTAAAAAAATAATAATAAAAAAAATTCTGATGCCTCAGTAGGTATTTTTGGAATATGTCCTAAGTAAGATTGGATTCTGGATGTAGGTGGTTAAGGAAAGCTATGTGTTTTTCTGTGCTGTACCAGATTTATGCTAATGAAATGAGTTGCCAGATCAATTCTGTAGTTAGCAGTTTGAAAATGGTTCCGGGCTCCAGAGCTCCATACACGATCCCTGCCCCATGGAACTTCAAAGAAGGGAAAAAGAAGATTCTCTCTCTCTTTTTTAAATCCCCATCTACGATCTCACGGTTCTGAAAAAGAACTGACTGGTACTAAACAGGCCGCCTATCTGGACTTCAAGAGGATCAGATCATGGAGTCTGTACTTTGTGTGCAGTACATAGAGAAATCCAGGATAAGGAACATTCAGCAAGCTATCGACAACAAAGAAAGCCCATCCTATAATGCCTTTGTTAAAACATCAAAACAAAAGATGAATACAAAGAAAAGGAGGGTTCAGGAGGAAGCTAAAGAAGCAAAAATGAACAGGAAGGAGTTGGGCCTTAACGAAGAAGTGGATAACTTGAAAGCACTCATTCAGGGTAGAAAAAAGGATCAGCGAAAGGAAATGGGCAATTTTCTGGCTCAGATGGAAGCAAAATTCTGCAAACCTTCCAAAGGAGGAGGGAAAAGATCAATTCTCAAGAAAGAAAAGAAATAATGGGAAATTTTCTCTTCAAAGGTATTTAGGCTTTAATCAGTGCCATTGTAGGCAAGATGTAGTCAAGACTTAAAAGCAAAAATTAACCTAACCTCTTGAGAGAAGTTGTCTTTCCAGCCTAAATTATTCAGATTGACTAAATCAAGCAGAATTTCTCAATCTGTTCTTAATATTTCCTCGAAATTACCAGGCACTGGGCTGGGGTTGTGGCTCAGTAGTAGAACACTTGCCTAGCAGGTACAAGGCCCTGAGTTCAATCCTCAGCACCACATAAAAATAAGTAAATAAAATAAAACTATTGTGTCCAACTACAACTAAAAAATAAGTATAAAAAAATTACCTGACACTGTGTGAGGTCCTCGTGTGAAGTTGTGTTGTAGTGATAGTCGGGAGGGTGGCATATTTCTGACAACACTTGCTTGTGTGGCTCTTCATCCAGGGAGCTCTATTTAGAATGTGGGTCTAGGGCTCAGAATGTGGGTCAGTTGTATAGCACCTGCTTAGCTGGGTTATCCACGGCTCTGAGAAAAACAAAAATGTGGGTCTTTCTGTAGTGCTTTCAGTGATACGCATGTCTGTTAAAACTAGTTAGAACACTCTGAGAGCATGTGCTGAATAACTGTCTTCCAAATAATTGCCAGTTTGCTTTTGGTCTTGATATTAAATATTAAGACCTTTTTGTTTTACTCAGGCAGGTTTGATGCTGTTATCCCTGAGGCATAGAAGAAATAAGTGCTCGGATTACTTCAAATGTTCCTTAAGTTTTGTGGCTTTTTTTTTTTTTTAAGATTTTTTTGTTTGTTTTTGATAGACCTTTATTTTATTTATTTATATGTGGTGCTGAGAATGAACCCAGTGCCTCACACATGCTAGGCAAGTGCTCTACCACTGAGCCACAACTCCAGCCCAAGTTCTTTTTAAATGATCCTATTGATATTTAAGATGTTGAGCTGGGGATGTGGCTCAAGTGGTAGCGTGCTTGCCTAGCATGCGTGAGGCACTGGGTTCGATTCTCGGCACCACATAAAAATAAAATAAAGATATTATGTCCACCTAAAACTAAAAAATAAATATTAAAAAAACCATGATCTAGAAAAAATATGGTGTTCTGGATAAAGAAGAGGACAAAACATAAGCCTAGTTAGCATTATAATAGACAGCCCCTGGTTTCAGTAGCATAAAGAGATGTATGTTGTAGTCTTGTCTGATTGCTGCCAGTTGTCCCCAGGTAGGTCACAGAGCTGAGTAAGATCTAAAGTTGTCAAATTCTTTTTTTTTTTAATATTTATTTTTTAGTTATAGTTGGACACAATACCCTTATTTCACTTATTTATTTTTATGTGGTGCTAAGGATTGAACCCAGGGCCTTGTGCAAGGTGAGCACTGTACCACTGAGCCACAACCCCAGCCCTGTCAAATTCTTTATATTAAATATATCCTTTTTTTTTGTAAAAGAAAAATTGCACTGGCTTGAGGACACACACACATACACACACACAAGAATGAGAGAATTGGTCTAAACAACTCTTATAGTTGAAAGGCAAGTCATAAGGATGTAATGGTTTGTTACAGGGTAGTCAGGGGACTGATTTGTGAAAACAGTACATATTTTCATTTATATTTCTATGAATTGGTGGTATGTGTTCATTAGAATACATGAATTTTTTTTTAAAGAGAGAGAGAGAGAGAGAGAGAGAGAGAGAGAGAGAGAGAATTTTTTAATATTTATTTTTTAGTTTTCGGCGGACACAACATCTTTGTTTGTATGTGGTGCTGAGGATCGAACCCGGGCCGCAAGCATGCCAGGTGAGCGCTACCGCTTGAGCCACATCCCCAGCCCACATGAATTTTTTAAAAGAACAGTTCAATTTAAAATTTCTGATTTGTGGATTCTTATTTTCAATATACCATATGCATAAAATAAGCCATCTATTGCTATTGAACATTATATATAATTCATCTAAAGCAAGCACATAACAATTTTCAGTTTGTGATTACAATCAAGTTTAAAAATAATCATTTAATGGTATTAAAATATAATTAAAAATATTCTATTTATTAATTTGGCATATTTCAGATATTTGATAAATATTGAGTGAATAAATGAATGAATTTAGCTTCTTTATCAGATGTCCAAAAATTTAACATTTGTAGGTAAAAAAAGGCTCATAAATGACTTTACAGGCTTTTACCCATGGTATCCAGGAATGAATCAATCAACCACAGAAGGGGAAGGCTTCTGAATTTGGAAAAATTCACTTGTAAAATGCAGGTTTTTTTTTTTTTTTGAAGCAGCTTTTGATAAAAGCTTTGTTCTGTTATCAATATTCCCTCAAGTCTTTCAGTAGAACTAGAAAAAAATTTTTTTGAAAAAAAATATCTTCTTTTCTTTCTGGTAGTAGAGATGAATCCCAGGGGTATTGTACCACTCAGCTACATCCTCAGCCTCCCCCCACCCATCCCTTTGGTACTGAGGATTGAACCCAGGGGTGCTATACTACTGAGCTACAGTATTCCCAGCCCTTTTTACTTTTTTATTTTGAGACAGGTTCTCCTTAAGTTGTTTAGGGTCTTGCTAAATTGCTGAGGCTGACTTGAACTTGTCATCTTCCTGCCTCAGCCTCCTGGGTTGCTGGGATTACAGGTGGTACTGCTCGTAGTGCCTGGTTAACAAACTCTTTTTGAAAAACAATTTCATTGTAGGCATAAGGCAACTGGAAAGCCAGACTGTAAGTCCTGTTTCCATTGGGGCAGAAAGAAATCCCAAATCAACCCTTTGGTTCCTTCCAGAAAATGGATTTATAAAAGAATGACAGCATTTCTGAGGCTATGTATAGAAACACTAGATTGATTGCTGAAGGAAAAAAAAAATCAGTTTACTAGAGTTTATTTGGGTTAAGTGAAGTTGCCAGGAGGCTGCCCTACAGGATTATGGCTTTTCATGAGTTAGTCCCTTTACTGGTCACTGTTAGAACTTTTAGATCTGGTTATTCTCTTAAATCAGTGTCTTGAAGACCACAGAGCCACTTTCCTTCCTTACTGCCTACTTTCCTCTTCCTCATTTTTACCATTGATTCTGCCTTCTTTCCCTCATGGGACAATCTCTTTGTTTGGCAGGAACTGGCCATCAGGGTTTTCATCTGTTTAGTTCTTTGGGTCCTGAAGATTTAGCTAATTGGGAATTGAATAGAGGGAAAGAGTCAAGCAGGGGAATTTGTGCATGAAATGGATTTCTTGTTCCTCTGAGGATTTGTTGTAAGCAGATATAAAGTGTCTTTCTCGATCAAAGTACCTTGAAGCATTTTCACAAATCAATTAGCCACTGGCAGGGCAGAGAGAGCAGAGGATGAATAAGGCCTGTGGTGACAGTCAGAGACCCTGGCTGCTCTTTCTCTCCCAGGCATGCTGTCCTTGATCAGTAGATAACCACAGTGACACTTCCCCTCCTGGTGACTGTTCCCATCACAGTCAGAACTTCAGAGCAAGGGCGGGGTTCTCAGGGTCTTGCTTTAAAACAAACACACACACGGACAGATTGGGGAGAAGGGAGGCTGGATGTCCTTTGACATGCAAAGCCAAGAAAAGGAAACAAAAAGAAATCAATCTTTTATTTGCTCACTTTGACTCCAGAACACTTACGTATTCTCTGGAAGTGTGCGGAAGCTGAGTGTTTCTCTCAGTTCATTAGACCAGACCAACTAAGCCCTGAAAGATTCTTAATTCTGAGAGGATGAGGCTTTTGACATGAGCCCTTCTGAGCTTACAAAGTAGGTGTGACATGCTGCCTGCCAGCTACTCAGCAGGCGAAGCCTCCAGCATATGCCTCAGGGGCCTGTGTGGTACAGATTGAGGGCGGAATCAGAAGAACACCTAAAAATGTGTCCAACTGAGCTGTCAGATAAATTTTTGTCAGTCACTCTACATGAACAAATGGAGGTTCTGAAATACCTACAATCATTTTAGGAACACTTTTTGAATGTTGAGTCTCCAGCCTGTCAATATGAAGGCCAGAGGGAGGATGGGAGGACGAGGTGATCCTTGCAGCAGGTTCAAGAGGGTAAAGCTGAGTCTCAACCTTTAGAAGAGCCTTTCAGACTAGTGAGCTGGGAGACTGGAAAGAAAGCTGCTTCTTATATAATAGCAGAGAGCTCTTATCTCATTCTTGGGAACAAGCTGGGGGGTAGGTGGCAACTATTTTGGTCTTTGATTCACAGTTGGTAGGGCTGAGGTAGAGGGAAGGGAATTGGTCTGTCTTAGCCCACTTAGCCAGATGTGCTTGTGAAGAGAGTTCCTCTGATGCCCCTCAGCAGTTTCTACAGCAATGTCCCCTCCTCCGTCAATGTCTTTTACAACTTGTATTCTGACCCCTTTGCTGCCTCATGGAGAGTGAGAATTTGTAGTGTCATCGAGGTTACCTGGTAGACTCAGAGTCCCAAAACGTGACCTTGAGTTCTGGCTCAGCTGTGGTCTTAGGCAAGTTACTTAATATCTCTCTGCAGCCTCCATTTGCTTCTCTTTAAAATGAGGATGATAATAGCTATAGCACAGGTTGTTATGAGAATTACAAGTGGTGGAAAGCGTTTAACACAGTGCCACACATAACTCAGTAAATGTTAATTGAATCTGAATTTAAGGAAGAAATAAAACAAGTCCAGATTTCATTCTTTAACTTCCTTTGATCTTAGGCAAGAACAGTGGGTTAGTCAGCTTTTCCTCACTGTAATAAATACCTGAGATAAATCAACTTTCAAGGAGGAAGTTTTGTTTTGGCTCATGATTTCAGAGGTGTCAATCCATCATCACTTGGCCCTGCTGCTTTGGGTCTGTGGTAGCCCAGTGCATCATGGTGAGTGGAAGCTATGGTGAAGGAGGCCTTCTCATCTCATGGTGGCCAGGAAGCAGAGAGAGGGAGAGATGAGGAAGAGGCAGACCTGTGTTCTAATGTCTCCCTCAGGGGCATGGCCCCAGTAGTCTTCCTTCCTCCTATTAAGCCTTAAAGGTTCCACTACTTCCAATAGCACTGTAGGCTGGAGACCAAGGCTTCAACTCATGGGCCTTTGGGGAACATTCAAGATCCAAACTATAGCAAGCAGGTTTCAACTTATTGGCTACTCACCCCCATAATTATGATTCTCAAAGTGTGTTTTCTGGACACCAGCCTCAGAAGCACCTGGGAACCTGTGAGAAATGCAAATCATCAGGCCTTAGACTTATTGAATCTGAGATTCTTGATGAGTGGGAACAGCAATATTTCAACAAGTCCTCCAGGTGATTCTGACCCTACACTCAAGTTTGAAAATCATTGCCTATATTAACTTCATAAAGGCAGAAACAAAACACTTTTGATGACATAAGGCATAATCACCTTTGCAATATGGCTGCTCCATCTTCAACTTGGACAACTGGGATTAGGTGTGTATTGGTGGTACCTCTATCTCTGTCCTGTTTTTGAGCATTTGTTGAGAGAAGAGAAAAGGGAATTTGCTCAACTTGACCATTCTCTGAATTTTTAAGACATCCTGTTTTTTTTCTCCTACACAATTGGTAAAAGCACAGCATGGGTCTATACTGATAGAAGGAACTGTCAAATATAACCACAAAGAACTATGGTCCTGGCAGCGTTGGAGTGTGCAGAGACAGGGCACATCTTGCAGTAAAACACCGAGGGGGGTATCAAGCTTAGGCCTATAAACTCCAGGAGAAGGTGTTACATTTATTAGATAGTCAGAAGGATGATTATAGTGTTGACATGGGTTGAAATGGTTTTGAAACTACTTTCAAAGCTGAATATGTGATATAAAGTTTGGTATCTTGTAGAATTATAGAGAATATCAACTGTTCATGTTTCCAGTGGGATCAGAGGTTGTGTCACATGACTAACTCCTCATTTATACCATGTGGCTTCTTTACATTGGCTTCTGTATAGCCTCTTAGCAAGAATCACAACTATTTTCTACTCTCCTTGTACCCACCTTCACCTCCCTTTTTTTCAGAGTGAAACATTGGTTCAGTTGCCTTAGCAGCAACTGACAGCATAGAATATTTAAGCCCAAAGACTTCTGATCACTCTGGAATCCAATGCTTTTATTTTACTGATGACCAAATTTGAGGTCCAGAGATGGAGCCTCCTGACTCCACGTTTGATGCTCTTTAGACTCTTCTCTAGTGGATGGGCCTCCACACAGTTTTTCAGCTTGGTAATCATGGTGTGTGGCAGGGAAAATGGGAATTGTGGAGTAGTTTTCCAACATAATACCTGTTAAAAAGGTCAATCTATATGTGGGTCAGTACTGGAATTTTTTTACTTTTGTTTAAATAAGTGAGGATTGTGATGTTTGGGCCATTTCTAATTGTGGGCACTAGGGTGTGTATAAGTCAAAACCAAACAAGTTCCAGCTGGGTACAGTAATCCCAGAAGCTTGGGAAGCTGAGGCAGGAGGATCACAAGTTCAAGGCAAACCTCAGCAAATTAGTTGCTAAGCAATAAGTTGCTTTGTGAGATGAAGTTTCAAAATAAAAAATAAAAAGCAAGCTGGGGATGTGGCTCAGTGGTTGAGTGCCCCTGGGATCAATCCCTGGTTCCAAACAAACAAAACACCCCCAAAACAAACAAGTCCCAAGTAGTCTCTAATTGATCTTTTTGATGAGGAGCTCATGATTGGTGAATCATTAGATTTTAATTTTTTTATTGGTTTGTAATAATTATACATAACATTAGGATTCATCAGCTGCTCAGGAGGCTGAGGCAGAAGGATTGCAAGTTCAAAGCCAGCCTCAGCAGTGGCAAGGCACTAAGCAACTCAGTGAGACCCTATCTCTAAATAAAATACAAAATAACACTGGGGATGTGGCTCAGTGGTCTAGTGCCCCTGAGTTCAATTCCCGGTACCCCATCCTCCACACAAAAAAATGCATGGAATATCATTTGCTCCAATTCAGTCCCCAGTACTTACACTTACCTCCCCCTCCTCCCTCACCCATTTCCTCTATTCCCCCTTTCCTCTACTGATCTTTTTATTTATTTACATATGTTTAAATTAATGTCTTATGGATATATGTAATGGTGCATTTCGTTGTAGTATATTTGTATATGTACATTGGAAATTTAGTTCAGGTTCATTGCACTGTTTTTCACTTATCCTCTCCCTCTCCCCTCATTAGCTTTTAGTTGTTATCAAAGTCATGCTGTTTGTTTCAATGGGGAAGAACAAGTGGGACCCAATCCTTGACCTCATATTGTTTTTTGAATTTCCAGAAAAATATCACTATTTTCTCTGAATGATAGCTTTAAAATTGGAGAAAAATACTCCTCTGAATTTGGCACTAGGAATATCAGGCATTTCTTAGCATTCCTTAAATTGTACTTGACTCTCTTCACGCTAGCATTCTTAAGTGCCCAGACAATAAGTCAAATGATTTCTTATATGTTCATGGTATAGTACATACAGCCAGTACTCAATTTTTCAGGATAATGGGAGAAAACCTTGGCTTGCATTACCTCAAACCAGACAGATCATCAGAATAAACAAAGTTGGGTGTATGTGTGTGAGTGTGTTTTAGCTGTATTTCATTTTGACTTATAACTTACTTTCATAAGGGACTTCTCTGTGGTTGAATATTTATTGAACACTAACAATAATCATTACAATGTACACCTGTGTATTGGTCATGTATTAGGTGCCAGGTACTTATCTATTGCTCAAAACTTTATGGAAGAAATTTTATCTCCATTTTATAGCTTTGGCAATTTTAAGTAATTATTCACAGGTCATAGGAATTTAACTGGGGAGAGCCAGGATTCAAACCCAGATTATCTGATGTAATAGTGCTTTTTGAAGATATAATCCTTTCCCCATGTCCTCCATTTTCTGGTAGATGGAGAAGGCTGCTAGGTGGCCAAGTGGTACCTAATTTTTGTATAAATGACAATTTGTGAGACAATTTAGTAAGGAAAAAGCTTGGGCAATGTGTCCTTCTGCAACAAACTAAATCAAAATGGTCACAGATGAGATTAAGAAAAGAAAGATAGGAAAGGGGTGGGAGGCTTTGGGAGGAAATGACTGGAAGTTGGATAAGGTCCTGTGATGCTTGGGTTGGCCTCTGTGAGAGAGGTGTGGGGCACCTACTTAGCCTTGAGCTACATGGCATTTGGAATAATTGACACCTGTACTCATGTGCCACTACCCTCTCTCCAACCATTCATTCTCTACACAGTAGAACAAGTTTTAAGTTGGAAAATATTGATGCCCAGTTTTAACACCCTTCGGTGACTTCCTATTGAACTTAGAATAAAATCCAGAGTCCTTATTTTTGCCTACAGGTCTGTCACAGGCCCTGTCCATACCCTGCTTTTATCCCCTTGGGACACATCATATCTGAATACTTGAGCAGTTTTCTACTGCAATCACCTGTCACTCTATTTGAGCTCTTTTGGCTACTAGCAAGGGGTGGCAGAAAGTCCCTGGGAGTTAATGTCCTAGGAGGAGGTAGGTCCTAGTAAGCCCACCTAGTAGCCCACAGTGGTGAACTGCTCGCTAACATATCCAGCATTGCCTTCCATCCCTCCCTGTGTCACTGTCCTGCTCTTTTCCTGTGCTTCTTTCAAACTAATCTACTTGTGTGCAAGTCCTTACTTGGGTCTGATTCAGGGGAAACCAACGTAAGCCCAGTGTCTTGTTTGATCTGGCCACTGCACACTTCTGCAACCTAACTTGTCTCACGGGGCCATTGTAGTCCACAGTTTTCTAGTCACATTGTTCTCTATATTTCTTAAACATTCTAGGCTTCTTGGTGCAGTTTGTTCCTTTTGACTGGATTGTGCTATTCCTATCCTTCCCAGACCTGACTTCTTATCAGGATAGTTTCAGTTTATTTGTGACCTCCTCAGGAGGCCTTTCCTGATATCTTGGAAAAGGGTGTTGGGCTCCCTTTGCTTTGGCACCAAACAGGACAGTATGAGTGGTGGCATAGTGGTCACTATCTGCCTCCCTGTTTGATCTCCTGCCTTCTTCACATCTCCAGTCTGTGTTGTGGGAGGCTGTGCTCATTCACTGTAGGGCTTGGATTCCCCTCAGTGTTTCCAGCTTTATCTGTGGCACTAGGGTTAAAAGTGAGGCTTAAAATAAGAGGAAAGAGTACTGGCAGGGCTGAAAGGAGAAATGTGGAGGCTGAGTATTCAGAAGGCTGGACACACATCAGAAAAGGCTTTGGAATTCAGTACATACCTTCCAAATTCAATTCTCGGTATCTTCTGAAGCCTGTTCACCAATAAATGTCCTTAAAGTCCTATATTGGTTTGTAAGTAGAAGATCTTGCATTTGTTTAGAGTTGGCTTTGGTGGTTGTTGTTTAAGTGAGAAAATTATAGACTCTTAGAATCAGTGCTTACCAAATAGGCTAAACCACAAAGGAACATTTTAAATTTAACTATTGTTTTTCTTTTTAAAGGAACCTAGAAAATTCCTTTGAGGGAATTAAGAACAGGCTGCCCTTCTGCACACACAAAGCCCGAATAACAGTCTCTGCTCTTCCTCCCTGTGCAGGACCCAAGTTGTCCAACTTAGAAGGATACCTGTATCCAGAGATGGAAATGTGGTGCCCACCTCTATCAATTCTAACCTCTGAGAAATGGGCTTTTAGACCTAATGCCATTATAGTTAGCTACTTTCTTCTCTTTGAGCTTGATTGGACATATCAGTACTAGAAGCCTGCATGTTTGTGTCTTCTTACCCTCCAAATTAATATGTTGAAACTAGTCCCTAATGTAATGGTATTAAGAGGTGGGGCTGTTAGGAGATGATTGGGACTTGACAGCAGAGCCTTCATGAATGGGATAATTGCCTGTATCATCCACTATGTGTTACTATAGTTGAGTACTTCAGGCTGGGTAATTTATAACGAGAAGAAATTTATTTCTCATAGTTCTGTAGGTGGAAAAGCTCTTTATTAAATTGCTGGCATATGGTTAGGGTCATTTTGTTGCATTATCCCATGGTGGAAAGCAGAAGAGCAAGTGAAAGCAAAACAGGAGGAAGAACTTTTATAACAATCTCTCTCTTGTGACAACTAGCCCACTTCCACGATAATGACATTAACTTATATGAGGGCAGAGACCTTGTACCTAATCACCTCTTATTAGGGAGACATATTCAAGCCACATTGATGCCCTTATAAAATGGTTGCAAAAGAGTTCATTTTCCCCTTCCATCATGGTGTGGGCACAGGAAGAAGGCACCATCTGTGAACCATGAAATGGGCCCTTACTGGACATTGAATCTGCTGTGGATTTCCCAGCTTCTAGAACTATGGGGAATGAATTTCTGTTGTTTATGGGCTACCCAGTTTGTATCATTTTTGTTGTAGCAGCCAAATGCACTAAGACAGAACTCTCAAGAGGATGAGAATCAACCTCTTATTTTATTTAGGTGGAAACTGAGCTTACAGCCATGTAATGGCTTATTCAGAGCTACATTGTGATTTATGGCACTTTTGAGATGAAAACAGGCTATTTGTCATGGAAAAATTCTTTTAAGCCATTGACTGTCTAAAAGGTTCTTGTAATTCCCAGGAATTTCACCAAAGGAGGGGATTTGATGAACTGTGAAAACACATTTGGGAGCAGGGACCTTAAAGAAAGTCCCTTTCTAAATTTTTACTTTAGGATCTTAAAATTTAAAATTTTGTACATTTTTGCAACTGTTTCCAGAAATTGTGGTGGTTACTTCTAAACACAGAGCCCAATACTGATGTATGGTAAGGACTAATGTCAACCCCGATGTTGTTTCATCAAGGTAGGTAGGAGTGCTTCTTTCCTCATGTTTTCAAAGCGAGTGGTTTCAGTGCAATGCTATTGACGCTTTTAGCTGCTGTCATTTGAAAATTCCTTTCTTTTTTGTTAGGGCCTGAAATAATTCAACGACTAAGGAATTTCTTTGAAAATGAAGCAAAAGTAACAAAAGCAAATATTTTGTCCTTTTGAATAAATTAGTCTTCAGGAAAGAGTGGTAAAATGGACATGGGTTTAGATCTGTGAGACCATTATTAAGTAATGAAGACTGAATTCACCTTCTTTGGGCCCAAATGAAATTGAGATTGAAATCCCTTCAACAATAGATATCTGCCCACTCTGGGGCTTCTACACCTCCCACTACCCACCATCTGCCGCAGTCTACTGAAACACTCTTATTCATTTAGTAATCATCAAATAAATGAACACAGTATTCCATTATGCACTGAGTTATTACGTTCTATAATTCCAAGTAGAAGAGGCTCCAAGAGCTTGTATGCACAACTTGTCTGGAGACATCAAATCAAAAGAATATGGTATCTCAAATGCATATGAAAATCACCCTTCACAGAAGATGGCGGCTTGTGTTTGCGGCATTGTTTCTGTAATGAGACTGATAGTTTGTGCTGAATAATTCATGCCATTTTGCCCCAGCCCCTTGAAAGCGTTGGCATATCTCTAAGGGACAGCTGGCTGAGGTTATGGTGCAGACTGTTGCCACAGACTTGAATGTTGCCAAATGGCCTCTTGGGGATTTTTTGGGTGGTATAGGTTTAGAGAGTTCTGATTGTGGAATTAAGCAGATCTGGATTCAAATTCTAGCTCCATGCTTTTACCTATCAGTCTCTATTTTTCCATGTGTAAATTGAAGGCAAAAATTCATCCTCATTGGGATTAATACATATAATGTCATAGGCACACAATTGCATTGTTTTAGTGAAAACTCTTTTTGAGGAGGGTGTGGCTGGTTAGAGGGAAGGCCCCTTTCTTGTTTTGTGCCTTGGGTTTGGTTTTACAAATTTGGAAACAGGAATTAGGAGATAGGTGGGTACTGGGTGAACTCCACTGTTTTTAGAATAGGAAGAAGACTGGGGGAAGGAGAGAGAGGTGAGAAGAGTCTTGAGAAGGAGGGAACAAGAAGGCAACAAGACCAGTGAAATGGCAGGGTGGTAGTGGTGGGCCAGAGATGTTGAAAAAGCCCTGTGGTGCTCTGCTTTATTAAAATTATGGATGCTGTCATGGCCCAACCCCTTCTTCCTTTTCCATGTCTCAGCCAGTCTACTTGCCTTCCCTGTCCCTGGTCCAATCATTGACAGAGCCTGCCAAGCTCACTAATGTTTTATGGCAATTAGGTGTTGTATGTATTATACAAGTGGAAGGGGGCCGGGTTTTATGCCTGGACTGGTGAGACAACGTAGGTGCCAGGAGACAGAGATCACGAGAACATCTGCCCTTGGGAATTTGCAGAAAGCTGGCGAGGACTTCAAAATCCTGTAAGTCTTGGTTTTTCTCCCTGATGACTAGATTTCAAGGATGTGGGCTCCAACTGAATATCTCCAGACCATTTTTTATTGAACTTTTAGCCTTTAATGGATGCTGATAAATGAATGAACATTATATGTTACCTCCTTCTAATCACTCAACAAATATTTATTAACAGGCCAGTTTAATCCTCACAATAAGTCAATTAAATATCAGAGTACCACAGTTAGCCCCATTTTAAGGTTAAGGAAACTGAGCTTGAGAGAGGTTATTGAACTGGTCTGAGGTCAATATGTATGTATGTATCTATTATTTTGAACCCAGATTTTGAGGTGAGGCATTTCTATGCTTTTAATTGTTAGGATAGATTTCTTCCCATTACTCTGTTCTGTTTTATGCCATGAGGACTGAATAATAAATGTTGATGTTTAACATTCTTGACACATGGTAGATGGTTTAAGTCATGCTCTCTAGAAGGAGAATCTGAGGTGGGAATTCTTGTTCAAGTGATTTATTGGGGGAATGTTCTTAGGTAATATCACATGAGAGTGAAAAGAGTAGGGCAGGTATGATGGTTCATTTTATGTGTCAACTTCACTGGGCTACCCAGATATTTGATTAAGCACAATTCTGGGTGTACCTGTGAGGCTGAAACTGGATGAAATTAATATGTGCATTAGTAGACTGAGTAAAGCAGATTGGCCTCCCCAATGGGGTGGGCTCATCCAATCCGTTGGATGCTGGAGTAGAACTGAAAAGCTAAGTAAGGGAGAATTCACTCTTCTTTCTGCCTGTTGTCTTTGAACTAGGGCATCAGTTTCCCCTGCCTTTGAGCTTGGTCTTGGACAGGAATTGATACCACTGTCTCTTCTAAGACTTTTGGATTCAGACAGGAATTATATCTTTGTCTGTTGTGGGTCTCCAGCTTTCCAACTGCCAAGGTTGAGGTTTCTTTGCCACTACAATTACATGAACTGATTCCCTAAAATTAACTCCTCTCTCTTTCCATATGTATCTATGTTCTCCTGTTGGTCGTTTCTCCAGAGAACTCTGAGGGGAAAGAGCTGGCAATGATGTGGTCTCAGTATACATCAGCTTCGGCCTGATCCCATGGGGAGTTCTAGAGCATAAATTATAGAACTGGTTCCATCCTGAGGCCAGGAGCCAGCTTTAGTAGCCCTGAATTAGTCAATTCATGGCTGAGGTCTGCTCCTAGGATGGGTGGGTACAGTGAGGCAGCTTCCTGGAGGGGCAGTTGTGAGTTGTCACTAACAGCAACTGGGGGATGGGAGAACTGGCTGGTAGATACCTGAACTGAACACCAATAGCATCCACTGAAGTAGGTAATTAACAGATAGCAGCCATTGTCCTCTCTCATGTGTTGACTTATTTCTTATCCAATAATATACTAACTATAAAGAAAATAAATCAGAATCTGGAAAAAATATTCATAGTCTCCCATTCCAAAATAGAAATTGCTTTCTCTCCCATCCCCTTGGGAGGATCCATCTTTTTACAAACTAGATGTGATAATAACATGAACTTTTAAAGTATGAAAGCAATAATGTTCATTATAAAAGTTCAAACAATATAGAAGGTGTGGAAAGGACAGTGGTTTTCCTTAGCCATCTTGTGCTTTTTTCTTCTCTAGATGTAATTCATATTAGCAGTTAGCACATAAACTTTTGGATATTTTTCAATTTTTATTTTTTTTGGTTGTGCTGGGAATTGAACCAGGGCTTCATATATGCCAGGCAAGTACTCTACCACTGTAGAGTACTTTCAGATTTTCCGCTTTGTGCTTTCATACACACTACACATGGCCAAGTACACACACTCCAAGTTGGGTATAATGAAATTTTATTTTGCATAGTGACCTGGACTTGCATTTTTTTACTTAGGAATATGTCTTGGAGACCTTCTCATTGTCAATATGTATACATTTTTTTCATTCTTTTTAGTAGTGCTGCATAATTTTGCTGGCATGTATGTATCATAATATCTTTAACTATTCCTTTATTGATAACATTTAGGTTTCCCCCTTTTTCTTTCACAAACAATGCAGTAATAAACTACATAACATTTTGTGTCCTTCTTTTTAAATTTAACTCTGTGTTGCAACATGGTCATAATTATTTTGGAATTGTACCATATGGTCTATCAAGTGGATGCCTCAACATTTATTTAATCTTTTCCTTACTGCTGTTTGCCTAGGCAAACATGTATTTTATATATGTATATATTTCTTTACATACATATGTGTATATATTGTCATACATTTATGTCTATGTATTTTGTATCTACTATATGTGCATATGTAGTATACTGACACACACATAGATACACATATAATTTCCCCCTTATTTTGAATTATTTTCTTATTCTCAGAAATATGGTTAGTGGATCAGCTTTAGAGAGCCTTGCCTCCTTTGTGTTACACTAAGCCATCTATTAGACAGCCTTTGCATGAAAGACTGGTGTAGACCTGGAGACACTGTATGGATTGCCATATTGCTTTAATAATAGACATAGGTAATATGTCCTCAGGAAATAGGTCCCAAAGTTGATGCATGAAAGATAGAATTCTCTCTTCAAGGCCTGCACTGTGGGACTGCAAAGCTGCATTCTCATTACTAGTCATGTGCTTTTGGCATCTGTTTTTCACATGATCAAGCTCCTGTTGGTGGCAACTAAAAGGTGAACAGGTAAAGGTGGGGGGATTTGAAATATTGGTGTTTTTTTCAGGCAAGATCAATTCAGTGGTGCTACAACAGACCATATAATGAAAATAAATAACTGTTTGTATAAGAAGAGAGGAATTTCCATATGCATCCACAGAATTACTGGTGTGGTAATATGAATTCAGGAATCATCATCATAATCCTAATAATGGTATTATTAATATTATTATAGCTATAATCAATATTAATATTAATAGTACTATGGCTAAAATTTCAGTGCTATTTTTCCAGGCAATCTCCTGAGTGCTTTACTTAGCACTTACTTAATCCCCACAGCAATTCTTGAAGGTGGATCCTTTAAAAAAAATTCTTTTAGTTCATATGTAAAAGTTGTACATTTTTATGGGGTACATGTGATGTTTTGATTTGTGTACACATTGTGTAATATTTAAACATATTAAATATATGTTAAACATAATCTATATCCTCAAACAATGATCACGTCTTTGTGGTGAAATGAAGTGGGTCCCTTCATATCCCCATTTTACAGATAAGGAAAGTGAGGTTCAGAGAGGTTTGGGAACTTGTACAGATAGATCTTCCAGTTGGTGGATCTGCAATGTGGCCAGATTTGGTTTGATCTGTTGACCACGATGCTCTACAGCTTCTTGTTAAATGATCTTCTGATATCTTCTCCTGTGTTTGATTTTTAACAAACTAGCCATTGTTCAAGGGAACAAGGAATAGATAAGATTAAAGTCAACATAATATTGTAGCTGAAATTCTGCACACAAAAAAGTTATTCATTCAGCTGCTTTTCAGACAATCCCCAATGATGACTCCAAGGATGTCAACTTTGAGGAGAGATGTTCATGGAGGAAAATTTATGGATTTTAAACTTATTTTGGCTTCCATGGGAAGCTTTAAAATTATTGATGTGGCTGCATGTTTTTCAGAACAGATGACTTAGATAATGAGAGACTCCTGATAAAGAGATTTAAAAGCTAAAAATACCAATTCTTCATTTCACATACCTCGTGTGGGAGGGAGATTTCCGAAACAGCAATATCTTTCTTCACCACTCCATTCCAGATGGCTGCCCTGTATGGAGATGAGCAGGTAATGGTGGCTGGTTATGGCAAGAAAAGCTGTGGTGGAGAGTTAAGTGAAGGTGAAAGATGGGGAATGTGCTCATTAAAATAAATCACATTATCACTTAGTGGCTTTATCGTCATAGGCAGGTTATTTTCATTTGAATCTAGAAAAGGGCAAGACATTGCTCTGTTACTGAGAGATTCCTAAGAGCAAGAAGTTAATTTTCAAAAGCATCATCTATGTAGCCATTGGGTCAGAAATGTTTATGCTGTTATGTCTCATGCAGGCTTGAGACGTCATTCAAAAATGTAGAGATTCATCCTATTATTAATCTTTTTCCTTTTCTCATATTTTCCCTTTCCCCCCTTTCTCTTTTGCAGTTTCTGTGTGCCTAGAGGAAGATTTATTTCTGACAAATGAGTGATAGTATCTGAAGTCATTAGTAATGATAGCCTAACACCCTGAAATGTTTCATGGGAAAGAGAAATTTAATTACATACTCTTCCTTCTGTAGTTAGGACCTGAATCTGCCAGTCCAGACATTCCTGTCCTCTCTTCCTCTAACTGTAGCAACACAGGAACCTTTAATGCTTCTAACCTATAACTTGTTCCCTCAGGGGGTTTGCTGCAAGACAAGATCACCTACCTTTTAATTGTCTATGCTTCTGTTACTGACACCTTCCACACTATTGCTATGTAGCTTCACCATAGACAATGTGCTCTGCTAAATATGAGGATCATCACATTTAAGAAATTATTTTTAATTCTAACTGATAGATTATATATGTATACACACATACACACACACTTATGGGAATCAATGTAATGTTTTGATATATGTATAACAACATGGAATATTATATCAAGCTAATTAACATACCTATCATTTCACATAATAATTTTTTTTGTGGTGAGAACATTTAATCTATTGGCAGATTTGAAATGCAAGATAAATTATTTATTACTGTCACTTTGCTGTGCAATGGATACCCAAAACTTATTTCTCCTCTATCTGTAACTTTGTACCCTTTGATTAACATCTCCCTGTTTCCCCTAACACACCCTCCCACCAGCTCTTGGCAACCACCATATTCTTAGCTTCTATGAGTTCAACAATGTTTTTGCGCTCCATATATAAGTGATATGATGTGATATTTGTCTTTCTGTGCCTGGCTTATTTCACTTAGCCAGGTTTGTTCATGCTACTTCAAGAAACAGAATTTCCTTCTTTTTAAAGGATGAATAGCATTCCACTGGGTATATATAGCATGTTTTCCCCCCACATTTTTATGGCATATTATAGTTGCACATAATGTATATGCACACAATATAACAATATAATTGGGCCAATATCATTCCCCGGTATTTTCCCTTTCTCTCCCCTCATTGCTTCTCCTGGTCCCTTTCCTCTGTTCTACTGGTCTCTCTTCAATTTTCATGAGACTTCCCGACTCCCTAACCCTTCTTTTCGTTTTTCGTTTCCAGATTCTGCATATGAGAAAAAACATACAACCCTTGACTTTCTGACTTTGACTTATTTAGCTTAATGGTCTCTAGTTCCATCCATTTTCCTGCAAATGATATAACTTCATTTTTTTTTATGGCTGAATAAAATTCCATTGTGTATATAACCACATTTTTTTTAATCCACTCATCCATCGATCAACACCTAGGCTGATTCCATAGTTTGGCTATTGTGGATTGTACAGCACATTTTCTTTATCAATTCATCCAATGGTGGATTCAAAATTGGCAATTGTGAATCATTATTTACAATAGCAATGAACAAACAAATAAAAAGAGTCTTTATTCAGGATCATCAACACCTAATCTTCCCAGAATCAGGAACCAGAGAGCAGCCAAAGCTGAAGGCCCCAATTCTTTTCTCTTCTCCTTTCTTGATGGTGTTCTTTGCATGATGCTCACTGGTGAGAGGAGAGGGTTCACTGAGCTGTTAGAAGAGTAGCTTTTGGCCTTGTAGCTTTCCTTCCTTCCACTGTGTATCTTTCTAGTGTTTCCTAGGATTCCCGTCAAAACTTCTAGCTGTTCACTGGGAATTAAAAGTTACTTTTTTGGGCTGGGGATGTGGCTCAAGTGGTAGCGCGCTCGCCTGGCATGCGTGCGGCCCAGGTTCGATCCTCAGCACCACATACAAACAAAGATGTTGTGTCTGCTGAAAACTAAAAAATAAATATTAAAAAATTCTCTCTCTCACTCTCTCTTTTTTTAAAAAAGTTACTTTTTCAAAGAATGGCATTTCAAACATTGTAAATTCTAAACATACATTTCCTTGAAGGGCTTATGGCTCTCCTTTGGGCATTCTCGGTATTAAGAGAAGGGGCTCTGGATGTTCCCTTCCTAACTGACACAGAGATCACAAGTTTTTACTAAAGGCAGTAGTTCTTGCATTAATAATATTAATTAGGGGTATCTCTGATAAGATGGGAAAATCCACCTCAGCATTTTTCTTATGCTTGTTCTGTAAAAAACTGGCCCTGTGATGTAATCAACAAAAAGGGTATCCATGGACATGTACTTACACATAGTAGGTATCAATCTCAGTGTATAGGGAAATCTTGCATTTCAAACTTTCTGTGAATCAAACTGATTTTATCTCTTACCTGTTATCCCTCTCCAGATTGATTGGAAATTTCAACTTGGACTTACTTGGTTCTTTTCTCTTATTCTTTCTTGATGGGGTTGTTATGCTCGAATTCAGGACCCCCAAAGACCACCAGAGACCCAAGATCGATGCAAGCAGCAAAGAGGTGTTTATTGCGAGCTAGCTCGGTCCTCCGCGCGCACACACACACAGCAACTGGTGACGCTGAGAGGCCCCGAGCCCAGGGTTTGCAGCAGTTTTATACATTCTTTGGAGAGGGCAGGGACTTCACATACATCATAGCAAATCATCACACACCGCGGGAAAATCAAATAACAACCCTAAAACATGATTAGCACATTCACTGGCGGGAACAAGTTGGGTAGGGGTGATTGGTCAGTACAAAAGGGGTATTCATTTGAACTGATTGGTTTAAGCCAAGAGGGGTGTACGTGCTGAACTACATGGTTTCCCAACTTGTTATCAACCACCATAAACCACTGGGAGGGTTATCTGGCATCCCAGGTATTTCCCTGTCTCATGCTGATTGGTGGCTGCTAGGGGGCTGCTATGGATCCCCACCTAGCCTGACTGAGTCAGGGACACCTAGCGCAGCAGATCTCTCCTGTTATTTGTAGATAAACAACTTAGCAGGGTGGGAATGTGCTTAGGAGTGCTCTGTGGGTTTTTACAAGGACTAAGGTCATGTCCCTTCCTTGGACAGGCTTTGCTCTGAGGTAGAGGCAGGTTTTTCAGGGTTTTGTGAAGATTTCTTGGCCTTGCAGAGTGCTGAAGTATAGAGGAGACCCATGGTGCCTGCCATGCAGATGCCCCCCAACCTGCACAGTCCCTGTGGGTGGGCTCCCTGCTGCTTCTGTACATGGGTGTAGGGACTTTGCTGAAGTTGGAAGCTCCGCAGACCTGACCCTGGGTTCCTCAACCTCTTTTTCCTTGTTGTGGTTTGGATATGTGGTATCCTCCAAAAGCTCATGTGTGAGACAATGCAAGAATATTCAGAGGTAAATGATTGTGTTATGAGAGCAGTAACTTAATCAGTTCATCCTAGTTTGAATGGGCTGACTGGTAGTAACTGAAGGCAGGTGGGCAAGGCTAGAGGAGATGGGTCACTGGAGGCATGCCCTGAAAGGGTATGTTTTCCTTATGGTCCCTTCCCCCTCCCCACCTTTCTGTTTCCTGGCCCTGCCATGAATTCAATAGCTCTCCTCCACTGGGCCCTTCCCCTGTGATATGCTGCCTCACTTTGGGCCCAGAGCAATGGTGTTGGCCATCTATTGACTGAGACCTTTGAAACCATGAATCCCAAATAAACTTTTCTTCCTCTAAGTTGTTCTTGTAGGGTATTTTGGTCACAGCCATGTGAAAACACTCCTCTCACCCTGTTTGATTTGTAAACAAAACCCAAGAGGTCATGTCCCATCTCTCCCCTGAGGCAAGAGACAGCAGAGCCTGCTCTTTCCTCCAATGGGGGAAGGGAAGATGGAGAGAGCCTGAAGAAATAAATGACTTGTCCCACAAAATTGTCTTATCACTGAATTTGGGAAACACTGCAAATCTTGCTTCCCTTTGATTTCTACAGTGTATATCGACATATCAAAGGCCCTGAGAAGTCATATAATAAGATGTGCTTAAATTTATTTAAATCAGGGGTTGTGGTTATGGCTCAGCAGTAGAGTGCTTGCCTTGCATGTGTGAGACACGGGTTCTATCCTCAGCACCACATAAAAATAAATAAATAAAGTAAAGGTATTGTGTCCATCTACAACTAAAAAATATTAAAAAAAATTTAAATTCGAGGATCCCAAATTTATTGATCACTGAACCTCTTAAACATTCCACAGAGCCAATGTTCTGGAGGATGCTCTTTAGGAAATCTTTAGTAGGTTTATATGAACCTATTACTGTCTGTGCCCAGCAGGCAATAGGACTGTTTCTGTGTTCTGGTGTTTTCTCACAGAGGAATAACGCTTATTTCAGTTCTATAGAGCTCAACTCATTGGAACTCTCACCTGCCCTTGCCCCCTACCTGCCTTTCCAATGTTCTAAGACTCAGCTTTTCAGCACCTTAGGAAGGTTATCCTTTCCTTAGAACTTTCCATGGACTTCTAGGTCACTGCAGTTTTTCCGTCAGGCACCAGAACACAGGCATGTTCCTTGACATTATTAATAGCATGAGCCCAGAGGCACTGGGCACCTGAAGTATATTCCTAGTACCCTGTCCATAGATATGGATGTTTTAACCATACAGAGGGATTCACCGAGCCTGGGATAATGACACAGACTAGCAGATGAGCAGTAGGATGGGCCTGAGAGACCTGCACTTGCCTCGGCACTCCTGGCACATGAGGCTGCTGAGGCCCTTTCTCAATTCAGCAAAGAGGATGTTCTAGAACTTTCATAGTACAGTGAGCTGAGACAGGAGAAAAACTGGGGTTGCAAGATGAAGACAGAAGCCACACTATTACTGTCTGTGTGTTTCAGTGTATTATTCTCTAGGGGCTTGTGCATTTTAGTTTCTCTTCTACCTTTTAAGCTCTTTGTTTCTCTGCTACTAAAGCACCTAGTGACTAGAGTGCTCTTCCCTGGGTCCTGTTTTCCTACTTTTCTTTAATGCAAATGATTTCTCACTTAAATTCATAAATGGGAAATAAGTAGGAACCCCATCAAGTTCCCACTCCTGTTCTACCCTTCGCCAGGAAGGGAAACCAAGAGAGTAAACAAAATCACCTTGTGAGGCAAATGATCCAGGGCTCCCTTGGCACTCCTAAGGTGCTTGTCTGTATTCTTCACTAATGTAGAGAATTGCAGGGTGAAATCCACTTTTAGCACCTTTAGGGAGGGAGGAGTTAGTCCTCTTCCTTCACCTTATTTCTAAGCTTCTATCCCAAAGCATGAGGTCTGAACTACCCTTATTGACCTTTTCCCTCTACAAGTGAGAGAAAACTCCACTCTCTAAAGGAAACCAAGCATGCCTGCAAACCCAGGAAGCATCAAAGTTGGGATTCCCTAGGGGTTGTTCTGCTGTCAGCTTGGGGCTCTTGGAAAGCACAAAGCACCCATAGGCCATGAGAAGGCTTACGTTCCTCAGTGTTATCAGATCCAGGGGGTTTTCAGTTGGGCCAACTCACTTCTTACTATACTCAGCTGACCCTAGAAATGCCTGGCTTAACTGCAGAGCTGTATCAATTACAGTAATTTACATGAATTATTTACCAATTATCCTTAATTACCAGGCTGCATGATAATGATTATGCATATCATCAAATGTGTGCCAGATCAACTTAGTTGTAAGATTTATTTGATTGCAATACTAATCATTGTGCACATCTGCTTAGTCTTTGTGAATCATTCATGTGGTATGGACATTTTCTCACACCTTGAAAACAATGGAGCTAACATTGGAAGGCACTTGCTACTCATGGATGGGTTAAAGTGAGACAGGTAAGCAATGGTAATTAGTATCTGCTCCCAACTCCATAAATGTATATTATTAGAACTGAAGATAAAGCAGGACCAACTGTACTTCATTAGAAAATGGTCCTCTGTCCTGGAGGTCAGGAACTTGAGTCTTTATCTCTTTATCATGTTCCTACCTTAGTCTCCAACATGGTAGGACCTCAATAAACAGATGTTGAATTCTATTGAGCTGAATTTGAAACAGCAGTAAGATTCATTTCACTGCCAAAAATATTATGTTGACACTATCACAAAATAATATATGAAAATTATTTCTTCTACTATTCCAAAGATTCATAAGGTCATAGTCATGGGATTTTATGGAAGAAAAAATATTACACAGAGAATGTGATGTAGTACTAATGTTTTTTGAGTTTATGACATTTGTGACTCATACCACTCTATGGGATTAACATTTATCTTTTGGGGTTGCTGTTAGGCTTAAACGTAATAATGCAAGCAAGCAAACAAGCAACAAAAAAAGGAAAAAAAAAAAAAACCACCCCCCCAAACTCAGCACAGTATCTAGCATATAATAAGAACTCAAAAAAATTGGTGACAAAAAATCTAGGTTAATTCACAATTGTAGTAGGCTAGCACTATTCAAATTAAGAGTAAAAGTTGTCCTCAAAATAAGACATACAAATAGCCAACAGGGATATGAAAACATGTTCAGCATTGCTAATCATCAGGGAAATGCAAATTAAAACCACAATGAAATATCCCCTCACACCTCTTAGAATGGCTTTTATCAAACAGGTGAAAGATAACAAGTATTGGCAAATAAGTGGAGAAAAGGGAACCCTTGTGCACTGTTGGTGGGAATGTAAATTGACACAGCCATGATGGAAGAAAATATAGAGGGCTCTCAAAAGATGAAAACAAAACTACTGTATGATCCAGCAAAATATCCATATATACCTACTGCCACTGGGTATAATCCAAAGGATGCAAAATCAGTATATCAGAGAGATATCTGCAATCAGGTGTGGTGATGCATGCTTGTGATTCCCAGTGACTTGGGAGGCTGAAGCAGGAGGATTGTAAGTTTAAGGCCAACTTCGGCAATTTAGTGAGACCCTCTCCCAAAGTAAGAAAATAAAAAGGGCTAGGTTAGTGATAAAGTGCTCCTGGGTTCAATCCCCCAGGATCGGCGGCAGGGGTAAGAAATAAAAGAACTATTTATGATAGACAAGATATAAAATCATCCTAAATGTCCATCAGTGGATAAATGGATAAAGAATATATGGTATATATAGGTATATATACACAAATGCTATTCAGCTTTTAAAAAGAAGGAAACCCTACCATTTGCAATAGCATTGATAAATCTGAAGGACATTATGCTAAGTGAATAAGCCAGGCACAGAAAGGCAGGTATTGTATGATCTCTCTTATATGTGGAGTGTAAAAGAGTCAAACTCATAGAAGCAGAGAATAGAATGGTAGTTGCCAGAGGCCGGGGTTGGAAAGATTGGGGACCTATTAATCAAAGAACACAAAATTTCAATTAGATTGGAGAAACAAGTTCCAGAGATTTATTGTACATCATGGTAATTAGTTAATTACAACTATTGTTTATTTGAAAATTGCTGAGTAGATTTTAAGCATTCTTGCCACAAAAAAATCACAACGTGAGGTAATGCAATAGGTTACATAGCTTGCTAACTATTCCACAATATATACATGTATCAAAACATCACTATAAAGATATACAATTTTTACTTGTCAGTTAAAAAATGGAAGTAAAAATTTTAGGAGGAATTTTAGGACAAAAGTCTATCCATCTCCAAGAATATGAGTCTATGAACTTTTCAATGTATATGAATCATATACCTTTTGAAAAATGCAGCCCAATTCGGAATAAAACTGCCCCAATACCTTGTACTTTATGTGAAGAAATTTATTTGCTGAAGTTGCAAAAAAAAAAAAAAAAAAGACACCCAAATCCCCAAATTTCTCTTTAGAGGTGTTCTGTAGCATCAAGGCCTGTCAGCAGCTTCTGGACCTGAGAATCAAAGTAAAGAAAGTACAAGTTGATGTTTTATTCTAATAGGACCGGCAGGGGTCAACTTCTCTTGAAAAGGAAGGTTAAAATTTCAGTGCACATCAGGAGACACATTCCCCCTTCTAATCCTCATGTTTAAAAACTTGTATATCAGGGGAAAGAATGCTTCACATCCTTATCAAGTAGGGCATAACAAAATTGGAAATTGGTTCATGATTTATTGCACCTCCGGCGACACACTGATGTGTGTAGTAAAATTAACTTTTGGTATATACAGTAACTGCTTGCACAGCATGACTAAAGAAAGACCCTGTGAGTAGGAGAGGTTGCAGATGAATGAGGCCAGAAATGGAAAACTTCCACTGGTTTGAGCAGCACAAATGCGTGTTGTTAGGATTTGCTAGCATTTGCATTTGATCTTTGTGGCTAGTAGGAACGTAGGCCCAGAAGGCCCTGCAGGTCCTCCTCTATTTCGTCCTCCAGCCACCTGGACCTATGAAAGTCCATCTGACACAAGGATCTCTTTGTTTGTTGTCAAACTGAGGCTGCTACCGGCCGGCAAGCAAGGAGAGTTGACCAGAAGTCCAGACTACAGTTGCACAAGACTGTATTGTAGCAGCCTTGGGGTTGTGAGACATTTTTGGCGAGCAGGACATTTTGAACACCCACAGGAGCTCAGGGTTGTGGACATAGCCATGGATAGGGAAAATATTTGATAGCAGAGCTCTTTCTGGAAATTCCCATGAGGAGAACAAGGATGTGCAGTGTAATTTTGGTTTCATATTAAAATTCCTTGAAGCAGGCCCTAGGTCTGTATGGGGTCCTCAGATCTTTCCTTTAATGAAATTGCCAAATGCAACACCTCAGCATCAGGACTGCATTGCATATAAACCAAAAAGGGGCTAATTTCCATTTGTGCCCACACCATTAATGTAAATTGGTTATTAGCTATTTATGCTAAAGAGCAATATAAAACATAAAGGTAGTTTTATTAACTACATCCTGCCCTCTGAAATCTGCTGTGCATGGAGTTTACAATCAGCCATCCTCCCCTCTTCTCCATGCAGTGTGGCATTTACTCTGCCTAATTAACATATTTATTAACAAATTACTGTCCCCTTTCTGCAATTTGAATTTTATAACACATCACCACAATGAAGTTAATAAGACAGTCAGTCCCTTGTCCTGCTTTTATGATTCTTCTGGAATGTTGCCTTATTGTCTCCTTTTGCTTCATTTCTCTTCAGGTGGAGGTAAAGAAAAATGATATTAATGAACAATGAGAATGCAAGAATACTGGGCGTGTACATGAGTCCTGGTTATCAAATCCTTTTTTTTCTGAGCCTATGGGCAGGTAGGTGTGAATAGAGATGTGGAGGGAAAGGGACCAAATCGTAGGTCTCATTCTTTGTCCTCTAAGTCTGGGAAGATCTCACTCCTCAGTCTTACTGATCCCTTGAGAGTACAGAACCCTTATGTAAGAATTCAAGAGCAAGAACAATGTGGGACGAGTTCTTGAGACAAAAAAATCAGCAGCTTGCCAGACATGGTGGTGCAAGCTTGTAATCCCAGCAGCTTGGGAAGCTGAGGCAGGAGGATTACTAGTAGAAAGCCAGCATCAGCAATCCCAGGAGGTTTCAATCTATAGCCAGATATTGACTGCTTCTCTCAAGGGCTTTCTAGACCAGGAATTCTAAGATTGTTCAGGCAGTGACACCAGTTTTTGTTCATTTTCAAATGACATGACCCAACTGAAAATATGTGAAGATTTTATATTTAATCCTAAAATTAAAATTATATACAATGAATATGGCTTTGAGAATTTGGAGCAGAATTAAGTATGAGTCCTTGAAATAATTGGAGTCCATACGAAAGGGTCATCAGTCTTGGGCAGAAACCCATCAGTTAGATGAGTAAAAGCCTTCTTCTTTCAGAAGTGGCTTCACTTTCAATCTAGCCCTCAAAGCTAGAGGGACTTTCTTCATATCTCAGGAAGCAGAGAGGAGAAGTCTGAGAGGAGCTTCTGGATACCTGGGAGTCTCACCTGCTCCCTCATTTTGTGCTCTTATGATGTCTTTCCCTCTCCTGTTCTATCCTTATATCTCATTTCTTACATATTTATGGAGTACAGTGTGACATTTTAATACTTGTGTACAATGGTAATGATCAAATCAGGGTAACTGGCATATCTACTACCTCAGATATTTATCATGTCTTTCTGTTTGGAACATTAAAAATTCCCTCCATTAGTTATTCTGGAACATTCAACTAATTGTTGTCAGCCATAGTTATCCTACTGTGCTGTAGGACACGAGAAGTTATTCATCTAATTCAATTGCACTTCTGTACCTATTAACCATCATTTCTTCATTCCCCCTCCTCAATACATTTCCTAGGCTCTGATAACCATCATTCCATCTACCAATTCTTTAAGATCAACGTTTGCTTCTACATATAAACGAGAACATGTACTATTTGTCTTTTTGTGCCTTACTCATTTTGCTTAATGTCCTCCAGTTCCATCCATATTGCTGCACAGGACAACATTTCATTCATTTTTTTATGACTGAATAATATTCTGATGTGTATATGTACCACCTTTTCTTTATCCTTCATCCATCCATGACACCAAAGTTGATTCCATGGCTTGGCTACTGTGAATTGTGCTTCAGTAAACATGTGATCATCGTTGCCTATTTGATATACTGATTTCATTTCCTGCAGATATATATGCAGTAGTGTGGTTGCTGAATCATATGGTGGTTCTATTTTTAGTTTTTTGAGGAATCTTTATACTGTTTTCCACAGTGGTTGTATGAGTTTACAATATCACCAATAGAACAAAAGTATATGAGAGTCCCCCTTTCTCTACATTTCCTAGCATATGTTATTTTTTGTCTTTTTGATAATAATCATTCTTACTAGGGTAAGATGATAACATCATTGTGACTTTGATTTGCATCTCTTTTATCCTTCTCTTTGCAGGTTTTAGCCTGGGCTGAAAAATTACCCATTCTACTCCCTTTATGACCCCATCCCATGGTCTCTTGATCAGTGACTTAAACCCATGTCAGGGTGAGAGGAAGAGATCTGAAGTGGACTGCTGGGGTCCACAAAGTATACAGCTGGGGTCTACAAAGAAAGGAGAATCCAGTCATGGTTTTCCATGGTTTCTTAGTTCTGAAAGAGGATCTAGGTGAGAAGTCCCAAACTTGTGTGATGGATTTGCATTGGCTCCATAATGCTCAGGTGCCATTGAAAAAAGACATATTCCTTTATATTTTAAAAGTAAACTTAGATATGGCTTACTCTGTTGACTTCTCAGGAGCCTGTGGTGTTTCTAGTCCTTTGAAATGATCTGTTTTTGTACTCTCCATTGTTGGGTGAAAGGATGCCCTGGAATATGTGTTCTCTGTGTCTGTGTCTCCTCTTCTCCATGCCTGATTTGCTTAAGACTAGGTATTTGTTAGCAGCATCAGGGAAAAGCATTAGGATTGTTCATCTGGTTCATTCAAATAAAACTTAGATGCCCAGTCCAGTGAAAATTCCATAGAATTATTTTGTTTCTCTTCAAGTTCATATTTGGCCAAGAGTGATTCCCAGAGTAGGGCCCAGATGTCTGGCTGTCTTGACACATATAATAATAATCAATGTTATATACACAGTAACATTAATAAGCAATAACCTATATTAATTTAGCACTTTAATTTTTGGCTTAAAATTAAGCCAGTTAATTTTAATTCTGAGCCACAAGGAAAAATAAAAACATCTTAAAACAGGGTTCTTAGCTTGGGATTAATTCAAAGGACTCCTAAGGGTCTGGTTGGGTTTTAATAGGTTTTTGACCTTCCTGAAATCAAAAGAAAAAATTCAAGTGATTCTGTATACATTTCTTGAGCAGAAGGTTTGGGACATCTATCAGATTCTCAAGGTGATCTTGTGGTCTTAAATAGGTTAATAACTGCTCTTGATTTTGGATTTTAGGAGAAATGTGCATGATATGTATAGGGTAGGATCTTCAGGACAAGCTTTCAAAACAAGTATTTGTAGCCACCATAGATGTAGACACTAAACTACAGAAATCTGACTTACTCTTATAAGAGTAAGTCCCTTCTTACTCTTGTTCCCTGGGTGTCAGGTTACTCAGAATAGGGACCCACCAGAGTCCAGTGAATGCAAGAACTATATAGAATCAGTGGGAAGACAGTCATTTTCCTGGGTTCTCCTGACAGAATCAGACAACTCTGGTGAAGCCAAGGGGCCTGGGTGTTATGGGGGAGTAGGAGAGGCAGCCACAACAATGTGATGACATTTGATTTATTTCTCATTTGGTGCAAGTGAATCCTTAGTCCAGTGTCCTAGAAAAAGCAAGTAGTGGGGCTGGGGTTGTAGCTCAGTGGTACAGCACTTGCCTAGCATGTGTGAGGCACTGGGCTCAATCCTCAGCACCATATAAAAATAAATAAATAAAATAAAGATATGTGTCCATCTACAGGTAAAAAAAAAAAAATATATATATATATATATATTTAAAAGCAAGCAGTGACTATGTCCCCTTAGTCCCTGTAAAATAACAGACTCGGGGGTTTCTTTGATGAAATAGAGCCACATGGTGCTACATAAATTTCATTACTCTTATTATCATCACTTCAATTTTAATTTGATTAAAAAATTTTATTGGTCCTAATTGCAGCAGTTATGAATGTTGATGTTATTTTCTGCCATTTCTAATTTCTATAAACAGCACAGATCTTTGCTTCTTAATAATTGAAAATGACTTCTACTTAATGGATTCATGCATTCATATGGCATTTCAATCTTTGGCTTTGACATGAAGGGTTGGTACATGTTATCGGCTCCTTTTAAAATTATATTGTTTTCTAAACCCAGTAAGGCTGAATCTATATGATCTAATAGTCTGATGTTGTTCATCAGAGGAAAATTAGTCAATTAGGGATGCACAAAAAAGCTAAATAAACATTTTTATATGCAAAAATAAGAATACTACTGAAGGGTCTGAGGATCTGTTGTTGGCTTTTAGTAAGGGTTTCCTTTTCCCATTTGCAGTAGGGAATCTCTGTAGATAATGGGTAAGATGTGTGTTTTGCTTTGTATCAGGCACACTTTTTAAAATTTTTATTAAAAATTTTGTTTTTGGTTGTTGGTGGACACAATACCTTTATTTTTTTATGTGGTGCTAAGGATCAAACCCAATGACTCACATGTGCTAGGCAAGCACTCTGCTACTGAGCCACAACCCCATCCCCAGCCCCAGGCACACTTTTAGGTCCTAAAGAGTTAAAAAATATTCAGCCCACCCTTATTAAACAGACTGTTATATTAGGAAGACTTGTATAAATACTCAGGAAAGAACTTGCGAGGGAATAACCTGCTGCACCCTATTTGTGTTATGGTCACCGTATGCATAAGCTAATTTTAAATGTTAAAACTCTAATTATAAAAGACCACTTCCCTGGGCAAGGCAGAAAGGTGAGGACCTTTGGGGTGAGTCACAGGGTCAGAGAGTAGGTGGGTGAAGGTGGTAAATAACCAGCCTGTGTAGGATCATTTCTTGGGGTGCTCCTGGATCCTGAGGTAAATCTCAAATTGGGTTTGTTCTTTCTGTTGTAATTTAGAAGACAGTGCCAGGAAGAAGTGCTTCAATACACATCCCTCAAATTCTGAGAAATAGAAATAAGTTGTAATTTTGGCGCAGTGGTAGGGAAGGCAGAGAGTAGAACCCTAAATAATATGGGTGTGCATTGCACCAAAGAGTCTGTGGCTCAAGAGCAATTACTGGAGAGAAGATTTGGGGTTCAGTTCATTCTTTTACTGAAGTTATTGGGATCAGATTCCACTGTCTCTGTCTGGTCCTGAGCCTTTTTTATACTGTCTCCCTGCCGCCAGCCCCTAGCATTTTGGTTTTTAATAAATGCCACTTAAGCCAGCTGAACTATGGGAAAACAAAGACAGACTATTGGTTCTGGACTTGGACTCATGAAGGGACACATCAGGAGCCCAGGCATAAAGATGTGGGTCAGTGAGGCTAGGTCCAATTTGTCCATACCTGCCGTGTGTTCTGGAGACTCAGGGGCAAGGTTTTTTGTTTTTATTTTTAAAGAGAGCATATCACCAAGTTGCCCAGGCTGGTCCTGAACTCCTGGGTTCAAGTGATCCTCCTTCCTCAGGGTCATAAGTAGCTTATGACTTCAGGTGCATTCCAGGACTTCAGGTGCACATCGTTGCAACTGACTCAGTACCTGCTTTACCATGTGTGGTTTGAAACCTTGTGCTGTCACTTCATAGCTTCATAACTTTGGGCAAAATCACCAAAACTCTCAGCATCTTGGTTTTCTCACCTATAGAATGAGAATATTAATATTCACCTCAAGAAGTAGGTGTCATATATTAAGGCAATGTAAGGAATCCTCAAATGAGGCTGGTCCAGCATTGGTGTTGAAGTTGCTGTGATTCCTGCTAGATGTGATGAGATGCTTTATTGAGATATAAAAAATTGTGGTATATATGTGTAACAAGAATTGTAATGCCAAAAAAACCCCACAAAGTGCATGTATAAAGACATGAATTGGTGTGAACATACTTTATATACAAAGATATGAAAAATTGTGCTCTATATGTGTAATAAGAATTGTAATGCATTCCACTGTCATATATTTAAAAAAATAAAATCAATTAAAAAAAAGAGAGATTTAAATGGTGTCTTTTCTCTATTCCCCTCACTTCTACTCTCCCTTTTCTAACAGGAGGTAGAGTCCTTTATCTCAGGGATGGTTTAATAAGTCACTCTCCCTTTCTGTTATTTTATGGAATTCTAATTAGGAGTCCTGGAGGAGTGATGACTCAGAAAAAATTGAGAGGGAGAGGAAGTTGGTGGATGCTGGAGCCTCAGCAGAGGTGCTGGGTGTGGTGGCTCCCTGGGGAGGGGAGTTGCCTCAGAGGCTATGCTGAGCGGTGCATGCAGAGGTTCTTGGACCTCAGGCCTGAGGAAGCAGGGTATCCACCCAGTCTGGCTGAGAGTTCAGGACTCCAAGCATGGCACAGAAGAAGTGCCACGAGGACTGGCACAGGGGCATCTCACCACTCACCCATATGGAGAGAGAATGGATGCTGAGAGAAGTCTCAGGATGGTTTGTAATACCAAGTGATGGCAAATCCTGGCTTTACTGAGACTGAGATTTTTGCCAGTACCTTAGGATGCATGCTCAGGCTTAGGTTTAAATAAAATGAAGATATTGGTATATTTGTACACCTGATTGTTTTTGAAATTCATACTTATAGGATGACTATTCCTTATCCCAAATGCTTGGGACCAGATGTATCTCATATTTTGAATATTTTCAGAATTGAGAATATTTGTATATATAATGAGATATTTAGGGATACATAAACATGGGATTTATTAATGTTTTATGTATACCTATACACATTGCACAAAAATAATTTTTTAAATTTTTTAGATGTTGATAGACATTTAATTAATTAATTAATTATTTAAATTATTTTTTTTATTATTAGTTGTTCAAAACATTACAAAGTTCTTGACATATCATACTTCATACATTTGATTCAAGCGGATTATGAACTCCCATTTTTACCCTATATACATATTGCAGATTCACATCGGTTACACATCCACTTTCTTACCTACTGCCATACTAGTTTCTGTTGTATTCTGCTGCCTTTCCTATCCTCTACTATCCCCCCTCCCCTCCCCTTCCCTCTCCTCCCCTCCCCTCCCCTCCCATCTTCTCTCCCTACCCCATCTACTGTAATTCATTTCTCTCTCTTGTTTTTTTCCCCTTTCCTCTCACTTCCTCTTATATGTAATTTTGTATAACAATGAGGGTCTCCTTCCTTTACCATGCAATTTCCCTTCTCTCTCTCTTTCCCTCCCCCCTCGTGTCCCTGTTTAGTGGTGATCTTCTTCTCATGCTCTTCCTCTCTATTCTGATCTTAGTTGCTCTCCTTATATCAAAGATGACATTTGGCATTTGTTTTTTAGGGATTGGCTAGCTTCACTTAGCATAATCTGCTCTAGTGCCATCCATTTCCCTGCAAATTCCATGATTTTGTCATTTTTTAGTGCAGAGTAATACTCCATTGTGTATAAATGCCACATTTTTTTTTATCCATTCATCTATTGAAGGGCATCTAGGTTGGTTCCACAGTCTTGCTATTGTGAATTGTGCTGCTATGAACATTGTTGTAGGAGTGTCCCTATAGTATGCTCTTTTAAGGTCTTTAGGGAATAGTCCAAGAAGGGGAATAGCTGGGTCCAATGGTGGTTCCATTCCCAGCTTTCCAAGAAATCTCCATACTGCTTTCCAAATTGGCTGCACCAATTTGCAGTCCTACCAGCAATGTACAAGTGTACCCTTTTCCCCACATCCTTGCCAGCACTTGTTGTTGTTTGACTTCATAATGGCTGCCAATCTTACTGGAGTGAGATGGTATCTTAGGGTGGTTTTGATTTGCATTTCTCTGATTGCTAGAGATGGTGGGCATTTTTTCATGTACTTGTTGATTGATTGTGTGTCCTCCTCTGAGAAGTGTCTGTTCAGGTCCTTGGCCCATTTGTTGATTGGGTTATTTGTTATCTTATTGTCTAATTTTTTGAGTTCTTTGTATACTCTGGATATTAGGGCTCTATCTGAAGTGTGAGGAGTAAAAATTTGTTCCCATGATGTAGGCTCCCTATTTACCTCTCTTATTGTTTCTCTTGCTGAGAAAAAACTTTTTAGTTTAAGTAAGTCCCATTTGTTGATTCTTGTTATTAACTCTTGTGCTATGGGTGTCCTATTAAGAAATTTGGAGCCCGACCCCACAATATGTAGATCGGAGCCAACTTTTTCTTCTATCAGACGCAGAGTCTCTGATTTGATATCAAGCTCCTTGATCCATTTTGAGTTAACTTTTGTGCATGGCGAGAGAAGGGGATTCAGTTTCATTTTGTTGCATATGGATTTCCAGTTTTCCCAGCACCATTTGTTGAAGATGCTATCCTTCCTCCATTGCATGCTTTTAGCCCCTTTATCAAATATAAGATAGTTGTAACTTTGTGGATTAGTCTCTGTGTCCTCTATTCTGTACCATTGGTCCACCTGCCTGTTTTGGTACCAGTACCATGCTTTTTTTGTTACTATTGCTCTGTAGTATAGTTTGAAATCTGGTATCGCTATACCGCCTGATTCACACTTCCTGCTTAGAGTTGCTTTTGCTATTCTGGGTCTTTTATTTTTCCATATGAATTTCATGATTACTTTATCTATTTCTACAAGAAATGTCGTTGGGATTTTGATTGGCATTGCATTAAACCTATAGAGAACTTTTGGTAATATCGCCATTTTGATGATGTTAGTTCTGCCTATCCATGAACAGGGTATATTTTTCCATCTTCTAAGATCTTCTTCTATTTCTCTCTTTAGGTTTCTGTAGTTTTCATTGTATAAATCTTTCACCTCTTTTGTTAGGTTGATTCCCAAGTATCTTATTTTTTTTGAGGATATTGTGAATGGGGTGTTTTTCCTCATTTCCATTTCAGAAGTTAATTTTTATGTGGTGCTGAGGATCGAACCCAAGGCCTCACATTTGCTAGGCAAGCGCTCTACCACTGAGCCACAACCCCAGCCTGCACAACGATAGTTTTATACAATATTTTTAGTGTGCTCATTTTTGAATGTGACTTGTCACATTCGATCAGATGTAGAATTTTCCACTTGTGTCATCATGGTACTCAAAAAGTTCTAGATTTTGGATTTTGAATTTTTGGGTTAAGGATGCTCAACCTGTATTACAGAGTTACACATAGATTTCAAGAGAACAGAAAAGCCAAACCCTTCCTGAGCTGACAATGGAATGAATATTAAAAGATGACTGGGGGAGCTGGGTGTGGTGGTACACGCCTGTAATCCCAGAGGCTCGGGAGGCTGAGACAGGAGAATCATGAGTTCAAAGCCAGCCTTAGCAATGGTGACCCTGTCTCTAAATCAAATACAAAATAGGGCTGGGGATATGGCTCAGTGGTCAAGTGCCCCTGAGTTCAATCCTTGGTACCAAAGGTGGGGGGAAAGGATGACTAGGGGATATCAAAAGAAAGCAGTCATGGAGAGACCCAGGCAGAAGGGAACGACATGAGATTGTGCAGTCTGTGTGGAGAATGGCAGGTACTTTAGAGTTGCTGCAGCAAGGGTATCCAGAGATTCTTCTAGAATAGATCTATCTCAATAGAGGTTTCTACACAATGGCATATTTATTTCCTATTACTGCAGTAACAGATTGCCACACAATTAGTGACCTACAAGAACAAAATTTATTATCTTATAATTTTGGAGGTCAGAAGTCCAAAATGGATCTCATTAAATGAGCTCAAATAAAGGTTCCAGGAGGGCTGCATTCCTTGTTGCAGGATCTATAGGAAAACCCATTTTATAAATTTTTTTCCAGGTTTCAAGAGGCTGGTAGTTCTTTGGCTTGTGTCCTTTTCTTCTACCTTCAAAGCCAGAAATGGCTGCCTGAGCCTCACATTTGTGTCACTTGGACACAGATTCTTTTGCCTCCCTCCTCCCATTTAAGGACCTAATTGGAATCCAGGATAACTGCCCTATTTTAAGGTCATCCATGTAACATGACATATTCCCATGTTGCAGAAATTAGGACATGCACATCTTTGGAAGGCCATTATCTTGCCTACCACAGATAGAAATGTTCTATATCTAACACTTCTCAAAAGAAGAAATATGAATGATTAACAAATATATGAAAAAATGTTCAACATTACTAGCAATTAGAGAAACGCAAATTAAAACTACATTGAGATTTCATCTCACTCCAGACAGAATGGCAACAATCAAGAATATAAGTAATAATAAATGTTTGTGATGTGGAGAAAAGGCTATGCTCATACATTTCTTGTGGGACTGCAAATTGGTACAACCACTCTGGAAATCAGTATGGAGATTCTCCAGGAAACTTAGAATGGAACCATCATTTGACCCAGTTATCCCACTCCTCACATATACCCAAAGGACTTAATATTAGCATACTATAGTAATGCAGCCACATCAATGTTTATGGCAGCTCAATTTACCATAGCTAAGCTATGGAACCAACCTAGGTGCCCTTCAACAGAAGAATTAACAAAGAAAGTGTAGTGTGTATATACACAATGGAATATTACTCAACCATTAAGAAGATTACTTTATGATGTATACCAGTAAATGAATGGATCTGGAGACTCTCATGCTAAGTGAAATAAGCCAATGACTCTCGAAACCAAAGGTCAAATGTTTTTTTCTAATATGTGGAAGCTAATTCACAATAAGTGTGTGTGTGTGTGGGAGAGGGCAAGAATAGAAGTTCAGTAGATTAGACAAAGGGGAATGAAAGGAAGGGAGGGGAGATAGGAAAAGGAAAGACAGTGGAATGAGTCTGACATAATTTTCCTATGCACATATATGAATACACCATAGTGAGTCTCACCATATGTACATCCATAAGAATGGGATCCTAATTAGAATCAGATAAATTCCATGCTTGTATAATTATATCAAAATGGATTCTACTGTCATGTATAATTAAGAAGTATCAATAAAAAATGTTCTGAAAAAAATATTGTTTCTGTCCTGTTTCATCTATTAGCCACTAACCACATGTGGCTATTTAAATTTAAGCCAATTAAAATAAAAGAAATTAAACTATCTTAGTCACATTAGCTGCATTTCAAGAGCACAATAGCCATATGTGGTTGTTGGTGACCACACTGGACAGTTCTGCTCTGGACAGGTAGTGCTGGTTAGGTAGGCTTGGATACTTCTTAGTGTCTTTCATAAGGGTATCCTTATGAGCAGATTAGCCTGCAGCCATGGCATCAGGAGACGTGGGACAGCCAGCCCACTGAAACTCAATTCAAACACCAACTATTTTTAGAGACTTTACTAGTTTTTATTTTGTCCAAGAATACGTTCAAATTTATTTTATTAAATATATATATTTCCCTACATTTTCAAGGAAAAACTAGTATTCTGGAAAAGTTACCGGTTTATTCCAGGAATTTTCTGGCCCACTGCCACAGACTTCACTGGTGATGTGTGTAGGAACAGAAATCCTCTCAGGGAAATTTCTGGGTAGAGGAGGAATATGGCTAGATTTGAACAGGAACCCCAGAGAGTAATGGGAGGTGGGGAGAAAGCAGATTTGGATAAGGAGACCAACTGGAGGCTGTAGGAGGATGATCACCTATACTTGCTCTCTTGAATTCAGGTGGTGTGTGACTTGATCTGACCAGTGAAATGTGAGCCAAAGCAACTCATGTCATTTTGGGGCAGAAACATTAAAAGTCAGTTTCTGCTTTGTGATTCTCCCTTTGTCATCTCTCTGCCCGCCCCCCATCATGTTTCAAATATGGGTTGCTCTGTTAACCTTGATCATGAATAAAGACTGTGTGAAATAGAGCTGTAACTGCCCAAGATAAGCCTGTAACGTGAGCAATAAATTGATTAAGTTTTTGTAAGCCACTGAGATTTTGGGGATCATTTGTCAACACAGCAGAACTGAGTCTATCCTGACTGATATAGAGATGGTGTAGGGTACTTGGGCAGAGGCCTTGACTTTGTACAAAATGTCTCTAAAGAGAAATGTTGACTTTTAAAAATGGTTACAGCTTATAGGTAATCCTAAATTTTAAGCTATATTTATACCGTTTGTTTGTCTTTATACCACAAAAATTCTCTTTCTTTCTCTCTTTTTCAAGTTAATGTTCTATTATTTAGTTTATGCTTTTAGACAAATCAAGTTATATAGTGCCATGAACATTTCATGAGAATACTCTGATTGGATTTGCATTGCAAGAATAGAGCACGGAAACATAATTTAACAGAGACAAGATTTTTTTCTGCTTGCTAGAATTATTAGAAATTGAGGAGATGAGTTTGGATGACTTTCCTCCCTGGTTTATTCCATTGAGTTGCCATTAGTTTGAGATTGCTCTTTCAGTCCCAAATGATAGAATTTTAGTAGCAATTTTCAGAAGGGGTTGAGTGCTACAAGTAAGTTAATGGTTGACTTGGATATTTTTCCCTTTCTCTATGCAGTAATAAATAAGTGATACTATTGCTCAGAGCAATAAATAATAGTTTTATTGCATCTAAGACACAAAATATATCATATTCCAGGACCCAAAATGAGAATGTATATTCCAAATGTAATAGGTCTTCTGAAGATGGGGATTTTAATCATCAGAGAGACCCAATAACAGTATTGGCAATAAACTATGAATCTCTCCTGTATTTGGGTCATTTTTTTGGGTTCAGTTTTGAGGGGTATATGTTATTATTCCTTGACCTGTTTGTGTGCATAAATGAAAGTTTGGAAAGAGGAGAGTTACTAGTGGAGAGGAGAGCAAGGGTGTTAAAATAGCTGGCACAAGCCAGAAGGTCCTATAATGACTTGACTGAAGTCCACTGTTCATGTGGATGGGCTCTGTTTCCTTTTTTTGTTTCTAGTAGTACAAAAATATCCTTTGTTGTTCTTTCTTGACCAAAAGTATGAGCCTTAAAAAACAGAGGAGCCACAATCCATGTGATTTCTATGGCCCCTTAAGTGGTGGTGGTGAGAGGAAGGTAAGGCCAAATAGGGTTGGTGTGTTACCTCACCAGGACTCAAAATGCTGTGGACTGCTTTTATGGACAGAATTCTTCTCTTGTCAAAGGAAAAATGTCAGGGAGGAAGATGTATCAGGTGATACTTTATTCTCTTTTGACATTTGCAGGCTGTTTTTAGAAGGAATCAGGAGCTTGTTTATGTATTTCCTGATGCTATGTATATTCATGGTTGTATATCATATACATGTTTTTTGGGGTGCATTATTATATAGCCCCTCTATGCTCAGCACCTAGATCAGAGCTGGTAATCCCCCCGCCTCATGACAAATAAAGAATTTTATCCATAGAAGCTTTTCTATGCAAGGAACAAAAACTATACACTAAAGCTGAACATCTTAAAGTAAATTATAAAGTGACTCACATTTCCTCCCAGGACTGATACAAAAATGAAAGATTATTTTTTCTGATGGAAGAGTTGACAGTAGATAAATCACAGAAATACCAATATATCATAAAAGAGAGATACAAGTGTAATAATTTAGATGGTAAATTAATAGAGTAATAAAATTGGCATAAATCCATAAGGGGAAGCCCATGTAAGGTACATGTAGGAAACAAGAAAACTCATGCATCATGAAATTTGACCCAAAATTAATGATAGCTATAACAAACATTGATTAAACATTAAATTACCCGCAGTTTCACTTACCTCCTTAGGAGTGATTTAAATGCTCTGGGCCTTTAAAAGAGGCAATCCAATGAAGTTTCAGCCAATATTTTCTTTTTCTCTTGCAGTAAATTTCCATGTAGAAGACAGGCACCATTGACCTTTATCACTGGTCTTAAAATAGCAGGTGTTTCATAAACGAATGTTACTGTTGATTATGGGCTTCTTCTTCCAAAAAGTATTTTCTAAAATGAGGTTGATTATTTCATCCATAATAGTACAAAAATATGAAATATCTGGGGATAATCTTAGCAAGAAATGTTTTGGTCTAATATGAAGAATCAGAGAGTTTACTAAGAGAAATGGGAAAGTATTTCATGTCCTTTGGTGAATATCTTAAAGATAGGAATTATGTCATTTTTTTTTCAAAATAAATAATAGAACTCTAATTATTGTTTGTATAAGTATCTGGGGGTCCTACAATAATGATAAAATTGTTCTGCAAGAAAAAAATGGAGAGTGGCCAAAACAATTTTTGACAAAGAACTATAATGACAGAGCACTTGTACTATCATTTATTAAAATGTATCATGCCACACCTGGTAGTGTGGCTATTATATATATATATATATATATATATATATATATATATATATATATATATATATATATAAACCCAGACAACAACAAGTGTTGGAAAGGATCTGGAGAAAAATAAAACTCTTGTACACTGTTGGTGGGAATGTCAGGTGGTATAGCTGCTGAGGGAAACAGTATGGCAGTTCCTCCAAAAGAGTTTCTTTCCTTTACTTATTTATTCTAAATTTGCAACATAAATATTGTCAGTTTTTGATAGTAGGAAGTTGAAGGTTAGATTGATGAAAAATAGTGTAGTGCTCAAATAGAAAAACATTTTGCCAGAGATTTTCTTCCTCTCTTTATAAAAAATTGAACATAGAATACCATTTAATCTAGCAAGTCCACTACCCAAGTCTGGGTATACATACTAATTGAAAGCAGGGACTTTAACAGGTATGTGTACATCCACATTCATAGCAGCATTATGTATAATAACTCACAAAGGTATAAACAATCCAAATGTCCTTTTGCAGAGGAATAGGTTAATAAAAGGTGGTATATCCATATGATGAAATATTATTCAGCCTTCAAAAGGAAAGACATCTGGCACATGGTACAACATGGATGAACCCACACAAATATTTCATTATTACCCTTATATAAGGTACCTAGAAAAGTCAAACTCACAGCAACAGAGAGTAGAATGATAGTTTCTAGGGACTAAGGAGAGAATGGAGAATTAGTGTTTAATGACCACAGAATCTCAGTTTGGGAAGATAAAAACGTTAGAGATGGATATTTTTGATTGTTGCACAACAATGTGAATATACCCAATGCCACTGTGTACACATAAAAGTTGTTAAAATGGTAAATTTTGTGATGTTATATGTGTTTTAGTACAATTAAAAAAACAAACAACAACAACAACAAAAAAAACGTTATAGAGTTCTAGTAGATAGAGTAATTACTCAGGATTGGTGCTTAGTTCAACACAATCACATAGTCAAGAAAGAGACTCTATTATGTTAATGAGTGAAAAACTGGGAAAAATATTCATAGACAAAAGGTTAATTAATATTATTCTACAGATAGTTCATTAAAAACAGACAATTTAAAGAAGGAGAACAATAGGGTTAATGCTAATAATCAACCTATATAGAAATCTAACATCTGCAATATTTTGACCTATCCTTGAACAAAATTATTATTAAAAGTTAATTCTCAGGGGCATTGAAGTTTCAGGGAGGTGGTCTGTCAATCATAGCTGGTGGAGGAACAAGTCTGAACCATTCTTCTGGGAAGCTGTAGCAGGGCTTTGTAACAAAAACTGAGTTTAAAGTAGATTAAGCAAGAAAGAGATTTTTTTTCTTGTTTGTTTATGCAACTGACATTCAAGGACTGAGGGGCTTCATGCA
Organism: Marmota flaviventris; assembly: GCF_047511675.1. Lineage (NCBI taxonomy): Eukaryota > Metazoa > Chordata > Mammalia > Rodentia > Sciuridae > Marmota > Marmota flaviventris. Next base: position 111,166,300 of record NC_092502.1, read on the forward strand.
AAGTTAGATCCAGTAGTTCAGATGATTCATTCTATTTCTCTCTCTCTCTCTCTCTCTCTCTCTCTCTCTCTCTCTCTGCTTGCCTCTGTGTGACTTAATTCTCAAGTGGACTTTCTACAAAGTGAGGATAGCTCTTGGAAGACCCAGTTTACATTATCCCTATCTCTTATTGTCCTAGAGAAAGACAGAAAGTGAGAGCAAGTGTTTTTTTTTTTTTTGTAAACTAGTTGTTTGAGATGTGATTTGCAAACCATCAAGTTTCCCCACCCAAGGCCGCACAATTAAGTGGTTTTTAGTATATTCACAGAGTTGTGCAACCATCACCACAATCAACTTTAGAACATCTTCATCACCCAAAAAGGAAACCTCATACCAATTAGCAGTGCTCTTTTTTTCCCCCCTGAACATCTCAACCATAGGCAAGCACTAGTCTACTTTCTGTCTCTATAAATTCGCCAACCTGCAAGCATCTTTTATGGCATCTCCGGCAAAAGTCCTGTAGACTCTACTTGGCCCGACTTGGGTTATGTGTTCACTTTGGCCCAGTTATTGGGTCAAGCAGATGGGTACTTTTACCTGCCATACCAGGCCACCATCTCAGCTCTGGGCCCAGGAAGTTGGACCTTCTATGCTATATGTTCTGGGTAGGATGATTACGTACATGTTTCCTTTTTCTTTGAAAGTCAATCAGGGGGTGGATACTTTGTTCAGGAGACACCTGTTTTGAGAGAGAGGAAGGGAGAAAGAGATAGATAGATAGATAGATAGATAGATAGATATATTATATTTCTAAGAGTAAAACTAAGTCTATAAGTTTCAAGCCTAGTTTGAGTGCATAAAAAAAGCAAATGCAGAGTGAACCAACACCAGTTGCTGGTATCACCAGACCAGTCTGTATGTGTTTGGGGTTCAGGTTATTAGTCTGAATTGAATTGTTAATTGTTGGAGGTTGGGGCCTGGATGGGATTTCAGAAATACAACGGGAGTTGAAGCAATTTTGGCATCATGAGGCCATCTTTTGTGATTAGAATGGGAAAGGTCGAGGTAAGCATGCCTGGCTCAGCGATGGCCTCTTAGCAGGAGTTTAGGAATTTGTTTCTACTACACTTCTCTGTGACTTTCCTGCTTGCTATGTGGCCCCTCAAAGCCTGCAGAAATTAAGGCTGGGGAGTCAGCATTTCTAGAAACCACCATCAATCTTAGTTGGGCCACATAATTTAATTTTTTTCCCCCTAGGGATTGAACCCAGGAGTGCTTTACCACTGGGACACATGCCAGACCTTTTCTAAATTTTTTATTTTGAGACAGGTTCTCACTAAGTTACTTAGGGCCTTGCTAAATTGCTGAGGCTGGTCTTGAACTTGCAATTCCCCCTGTCCCAGCCTCCTGAGCTGCTGGGATTACAGGTTGTGCCACTGTGCCTTCCTAATTTGACTTTTTAAAATGAAGGAATTAGTAAAAGTTATATTTATTTGATTCCAGTTCCAGTTAGCACTGGTATAACATCCATGAATACTTAGAAATCAAATGAAGGGTGGAATGATAAAGTCAGGACAGATAAGAGTGGGATGTCAAAGGAATAGAATTTGGATTGGTAGAGAGATTTTCATGGGTGGGGGTGGGAATAAGCCCTCTTTGTAAGTCTCATGATTTTGTGATTTTATACTGAGAGAGAAATATCATTTGACAACATTTACATTCTCAGCTATGTAGTGGAAGATGATGGAGAGCAGTTGTATTTTTGCTTAACTGTTTGGCAAAGTTGTGGGATAAACATTACATGACATTGGGCCACAGTTTCTTCAGCATCACTTCCTAGGTCCTGTGCCGCAGTTGAGCATACCTTTGTGGTGTCATAGGAAGGTGAATAGCATTTGAATTTAGAGCATTGGAATTTTTGTTTTAGCTCAGCTATTTACCAGCATTGTGAAAATCCCCTACTCACTCTGAATCTGTAAAATGGGAAGAGAAAGGATGAGGATTGTCAGTGGTTAAAAGGATAAAGGTAACTCTACCTATTGCTAGTCTGCTCTGGGCTAGGTGAGGATGGGGTTGGGGGAGGTAGTGAGGGGTGGGGTGGGCAGAAATCTGGGGGTCTTTCCTGGGGCAAAAGCACTTGAAAAGTGCTTGTCCTGAAAAGCGCTTTTCCCTAGTCTGGTGATGGCTGTGAATGGTTCTCTTTGCTACCCAGGAGCATCACAATAGTATGCTGATTGTGAGTCCTTTTAATTTGCATTTCTCTAATTGATAGAGATGTTGAACATTTTTTCATTTATTTGTTCACCATTCGTATTTCTTCTTCTGTAAGTTCCTTCAGTTCCTTTTTCCATTTGTTGATTGAGTTAATTGTTTTTTTAGTGTCGGGTTTTTTGAGTTCTTTATCATTAATGCTTTATCTGAAGTGCTGGTAGCAAAGATTTTCTCCCATTCTGTACGTTCTCTCTTCACATTCTTGATTGTTTCTGTTGCTGTGAAGAAGCTTTTTGGTTTGATACCATCCCATTTATTTATTCTTGATTTTACTTCTTGCGCTTTAGGGGTATTTTGAGAAAGTTGGTTCCTAAGCTGACATAATAGAAAGTTGGGCTTACATTTTCTTCTAGTAGGTGCAGGGTCTCTGGTCTTATGCTTAAGTCCTTGATCCACTTTGAGTTGAGTGTTGTGCAGGGTGAGAGATAATTTCATTCTTCTATATATGGATTTCCAGTTTTCCCAGCACCATTTGTTGAGGAGGCTATCTTTTCTCCAATGTATGTTTATGGCACCTTTGTCTAGTACAAGAAAACTGTACTTATGTGGGTTTGTCTTCTATTCTCTACCATTGGTCTTCATGTCTATTTTGGTGCCAATACCATGCCATTTTTGTTAGTATAGTTCTATAGTATAACTATTTCCTTTTAGGACATATTTCTATTTACTTTTTCTATTTTCTATTAAATTAGTAAGGATTTCCTTTTTTTTCTATTTTTAAAAACATCCTAGAATTTTAATGAAAATTACATTAAATCTGTATAGTGCTTTTGGTGGTATGGCCATTTTGACAATATTAATTCTACTTAACCAAGAACATGGGAGATCTTTCCATTTTCTAATGTTAAAGAATGTTCTGTAGTTTTCATTGTAGAGGTCTTTCATCTCTTTTGTTAGATTGATTTCCAAATATTTTATTTTTTTAGGCTATTGTAAGTGGAATAGTTTTCCTAATTTCTTTCTGTTAAGAATACAATGGATTTATGGGTGTTAATTTAATTTAATTTTTGTTAATTTTATATCCCGCTTCTTTGCTGAATTTATTTATGAGTTCTAGAAATTTTCTGGTGGAGTTTTTTTGGGTCTTCTTAATATAGAATCATGTCATGGACAAATAGGGATAATTTAAACTCTTCTTTTCATGTCCATTTAATTTCTTTCTTTCACCTACTTGCTCTGACTAGAGTTTCAAGAACTCTGTTAAGTAGAAGTGGTGAAACAGGGCATCCCTGTCTTGTTCCAGTGTTTAGAGGGAATGCTTTTAGTTTCTCCATTTAGAATGATGTTGCCCTTGGGTTTAATCTATATAGCTTTTACAATGTTGAGGTGTATTCCTAATATCCCTACTTTTTGTAGTGTTTTTAACGTGAATGAATGCTGTATTTTGTCAAATGCTTTTTCTGCTTCTATTGAGATAATCATGCGATTCTTGTCTTTAAGTGTATTGATGCAATGAGTTATGTTTATTGATTTTCTTATGTTGAACCAACCTGGCATCTCTGGGATGAACCCTACTTGATCTTGGTTCACTATCTTTTAAATTTGTTTTTGTAAGCCATTTGCCAAGATTTTATTAAGAATTTTTGCATCCTTGTTCATCAGGGATATTGATCTGAAGTTTTCTTTCCTTGATGTATCTGAGTTTGGAAGAATTCCCTCCTTTCCTATATCATGGAATAATTTGAGGAGAATTAGTGTTAGTTCTTCTTTGAAGGTCTGGTCTAACTTGGCTGAGAATCTGTCTGGTCCTGGGCTTTTCTTTGTTGGTAGGGATTTGATGGCATCTTCAATTTCATTGCTTGCAATTTTGCAATGTCTTCAAGTTTTTTTTTTTTTTTTTTTTTTTTTTTAACATTTCTGCATAGCCTCCATGCCTAGGAGAGGGCTTCTCCCAGTACGGGTGTGCAGTGGGAGAATGAATAGTGGCAGGCAAGTAGCTGCCTTGGACTTTCCTTAAACTCAGTCTCATGGACTTACGTGTGTCTCCTAGAAAAAGGGGTGTTTGAGTAAGTTTATAAGTAGGAGAAAAGTTTATATGTCATGAAAGACTGTCTTCATAAAATTAGGCCAAACCTGGGACCCTTGGAGCACCTTGACAGAGCCTGGCTAACTCAAAGGCAGCCTTTTCTCCTTAGCTCTTTGGAACCTCCAAATTGCCCAGCTCGAGTCATCATTTGAGCTCCTGGCAATGTGTCCAGCTGTGGGAGACTGAGGCATTAAGGTCTGTTTATTCCTTTGAGGGGCATCAGAAATCTCTGACCAGGAGGTACTTAGGTCATGTGTAGGGCCTCAGGGGCCCTCTTCGCAATTCAGATTTTGGCCAGAGAGTGTGATGTCATCTCCCTGTTGTTGTCTGTGGGATCTAATAGGGCAAAAGGATTATATAGAATCTCATGAGTCCATCCATGAGACCTATAAGGAGGTGGTGGGGAGTAGGGAAGACATTTGGCTTTGATGTTAGGTGGGTGGTGATTTGAGCCATTTCTTTCATTTGATAGTTTTGGAATGTACTCAAGGTATTTAGCTTTCTAAGCCCAATTTTATCTGCCTTTCCAATGGGGCTAATAGTACCTGTGGTAAATTTTGGATAATCCCTACCGCTATGGTTTTGTCCATGGTCTTGCTCCCCCTGCTGTTACAGGGAATAGCAACTAGATAATAACTCCGGTAGCTCCCGCCTGGGAGGAGTGGCTCTGCCAGCTGGTGCAAATGAGGGCTAGAGTCCTCCAAGGGCCCCTCTGTTACCCTTTACTTTTTCTTTTTCTCCTTTAAATGTCATCTTCAGGATTATTCCATGTCAGAAGGGGGATGGAGTTTTAGTCACCTCTTTATCCTTGGCATATAGATAGTATGGAGCTTGATGTGAGGGGACACTGATGGTGAATTGATGGTCCTTGGCCCTCCCCAGCTCACCTTGAGGGCTGGGTCCTCATCCCATTGCCTGGTAGCCTGTCCCAGCCTCCTAGGTCTGACCTTGTGTGCCATCTAAATAAAGCGAAAGGTCTAGATGTCTTGATTCCATCTGCCCTCAGTGCCTTGCTAGCATTATTAGACACTTTGCTCTCCTTCTGACACATTTTATATAAGAAATGCATCTGAAATTTGAAAGCATTTTAAAGTAACCCCTCACCTTCTTTATTCATGCACCACATAGATTCCTTTTTAGAAGCTTCATAAGTTGATTGTCTACAGAGAAGAACTGAGTCTAGTCTTGTTTCCCCATTTGTAAACACTGGCTTGGGTCTTTAGTGTTTTGGGAGATTTATGCCTAAACTCTGTTTCAACATTTACTTGTGTTTAAGACTACAGGTAGTTTGCCTACTTTGAATCAATAGCAGTTAATTTCATGGAGGGGGATTCTGGCAAAATGAGGATAAGCCAGGTGTGGATTCAGTTGTGAGTTGCAAGATTGCTTAAAAGGCATTATGCTACTGTGGGGTTGTGGGTAACCTGCCTCAGTGCACTGCTTTCAGACCAACAGTCTCAGGCAACAGGGTTGAACTGTTGGTTCATAGCTAAGCCAAATAATAATGATGTTTAACCTAAAGAGAAAATAAATGAATGAATGAAACGTTTTCTCAATTTCAAAATTTCTTGCATTTGAATACATTTTTTTTGTAGTGGGGGATAGCTGCAGAGTATTTGTAGTGGGGGCTAGCTGAAGAGTAAAGTATGCATTAAATGAAATAGAAAACACATCTCCAACAAGCGATTTCTGAAATTTTTAGTGTTTTAAAGAATTACTGAGCTATTCCTTGGATGAGAAATATACATCTTATGTCCATATTTTATTGCTGGAAGAATTATTATTTCTATGATGGAATTCAATATACATAGAATTACATATTCAACAATAAATAATATGAATTCACTATATCAATGTATTTTGTTATTTATTTATAAATATGTGCATTTATAAATAGTTATGTATTTTGCTGTTACTCTACTAAAGTTCTCTCCCATGAATAAATTTGAGAGTCAGTGCAATCATAGTTGAGTGTTCAAGTTTAAACAAATTGACTGAAACAATGATCTGACTGCATACTGTATGGTGCACACTGACCTAGGTCTGGTGTATGTGCTGTGGTGTGACCGAGAAGTTCTTTAACAGCCTCACTGTATTGATTAGGTTTTCCTCAAAGCAGGTGACAAGAGTTAATCTACATTTCATGCTGTCTGTATCGGTGGGTGAAAGATCAAACAGTTCAAACCAATCAATTGCCACAAATATATTTAAAGACACCCATAGATGCTTCCAGGGGTGGGGTTTGGAGAACAGTGGTGAACTCAGCTGTCCTTGCCTCCTCTCCCCTAGCAGCCTGGTTCACTGGCCTGTACCCTCATTCTAAGTCCAGAACCTTAGGTTCAGTGAAGAGCTTACTCTCGGTGATGTGACGTTAGGAGAATTTGTTTCACTGCTACTGTAGTTTGGATTGGAAATATCTGAAGGCCTATGTGTTAAGGCTTGATCTCCAGCCTGTGGTGCTGGCTAAGGTGGTGGAAGTTCTAAGAGCCGTGGCCTAGTGGAGGTCACTGGGTGAGGGTGTGTGTGCCCTTGAAGTACATATTGGGACCTGGCCCTTACTGTCCCTCACTTTGCTTCCTGAATGCCAGGAGGTGAACAGCTTCTTTCATACTTCCTGCCTGATGTGCAGCCTCATGTGGGCCCCAAATCAAAAACCAACTGACCATGAACTGAAACCTGTAAAACTGTAAGCACAAAGAAAACTTATATTTATAAATTTATTATCTTAGGTATTTGTTTCAGTGTCAGAAAGCTAACACAATGCCTTAATCTGTAACCAAGTGATAGATCTCAAATTCCTCTTCCATCTCTTAAGCCATATAGAATGACTTTTACGTCTGTCTAGAAGGCTGTGGAATAGTTTTAGGAAGTTAGATGTGCAGTTTTGGTTGATTATTTATAGTTGTCAGGCCTGGGAACCCAGGAATACCTACATCCTCTTACCAATCTCTCCTCAGTTTTCAGCTGAGGGAGCTCTTGTAAGAACAATAACTTAATGGACATTAGAGCCCTGCTGTATTAATAATTGGCTAACGAATAGTGACCTCCAAAGACATGGTTTTGGTAGAAGCTGAGGAGGAGTCCAGCTAAGCCCTGAGGATTTACATAATCCTTTTTGAATTTAAGATGGCTATCATCTATGTGGAGCAGGCCCTGCCCTAACTTCATTGCAGATTAAAAGTAGGCCAAACAGAAAATTTGGTAAGGCTGATATCCTCAGACAGGCCTAGCTCAGCAACAGAGAGAGAGAGAGTTTAGATGCCCTGGGAATAGGACACAGGTTTGAGTGATTTATTAAGAAGAGCCCCCAGAAACCTGTGAGGGAGTAGAGGAGGAGAATAGACAAGATGAGGAAGCAAGGCAAGGGTACAGTTCAGGTGAACTCAACAGGCTTGATGTTGTTTTTGAGCTGGGGTTATGATTGACATCTCAGAACTGGTTTCATCTGAGGTGAGGGTGTTGGGCTTTTGTGCTTCTGCACATTCTGTTACCAGTTAAGGGCCACCTGGGGCACTCATGGCTCTAAGTACATCTGGGTGCCGCGTCTTCAGGCTAATCCTCTGAAGAAGCTGACAGCTCAATCATTAGGAGCAAAGCACAGAGAAGGTAGAAGGTGGGGCACAGAACTGGTACAAGGGGTGCCCAGGAACCTGGGAGGAGAGGATACACATGAGAGAAGGGGATACATTAGATGGGTTTGTCACACAGGGCCAGCAGGTGGGGAGAATTCCCATATGGCACTCACCTATAACCAGCTCTGATTATGATTGCTTCTCCTCTTTTAGGTGAGAGAGTTAGGCAGAGAGTGGAAGAACAGGGAAGAAGGAGGGAAATGTCTCTCTGTCCAATAACCATCTGTACCTTCCTCAGAGAATCATTGTTGGGGCCTAAAAACCATGAATGTGAGCATGCTCTGGAAATTATAAAATCCTAGCTAATGTAAGCTATTGTTAAGTGATTTGCCCAAGTTACATGACTTTGGCAGAGCGGAGGTCAGATACTGTGAGTGGAAGTTTAAAGATGTTTTCCTTGGATTATGCGGTCTCCTTGTACTTAGCACAGTTCTTTGTAATCCAGGATAAGGAAAATAAACTTTGTAGTGGTTATTTTATGACTTAATTCTATGCCTACCCCACTCCTCTGAAGACTAAGTAGTCTCTAAAAAGCTTTAGTTTCATGACTGATGGTGTAATAGCTTTGGCAGGATATAAATGACTTTTATTAGCCTTGACACCATGGGGCTTGGGCCCATTGTACATAAGAAATGGCACTGCTGCAGGGACAGGTGATCAAGGCAGAAGATCTCTCTGGTTTACAGTTGGCAGCAAGGGTGGTATCATTAGTGATACTGCAATATTTGACACAGGAACTCCATTTTCTGAACCTCATATGACCTTATATGGCTAGAAGACGTAGGGACCACTGCATAGAATATTTGAAATTGGAACTAATCTAGGATATACAGCATATGCAATCCCCTTAAATTAGTATTTCTCTTTTTTAAAAAACTAAAACCTACAGCAAGAAAGATATTTAGGAGACAGTGGTGAAGTGCATAATCTACCTCAGATTGCCTGGGTCTGAATCCTGGCTCTGCCATTTGCTAGCTGGATGATCTTGGGTACATAAATTCCCTGTTCCTCAGCTTATTCAGCTGTGGAACTGGGTGAGAATAATTCCATCTCATGGGATGCTCTTGAATATTAAATGAGTTAATGTATTTAAACACACTTGGCACAGTCCCTAGAGCTTATTAAGCATTGACTGTTTGCTAATAATATTTTTACATTTGATTCTGTACACATTTACTTCCACACACATAATTGAAATAGAAATTTATTATATATAATACATGCTAATATTTTCAATTTCATTATAAACAAATCATTTACCATTCTCTACTATTTTTAAAATTTTTTATCCTCTACAGGGTTTTGAACTACACTTTCAAAAACGGCATTAGTGTCCTCTGAGCAGTAATGCTATGGACTAAGTACTTTGTTGGAGTGTTCATGGTGTCATTTACCAGCTCCTTGGTAAGTTACCTATTAATCAAATCCAAGTAGGAAAGGGGTAAAGCTCAAGGGCGTGGCTAGGGACATCAGGTATTTGAAAGCAGCAAAATGAAGGGATTTGGTTATTAGGACTTTGGGTTGGGGGAATTCAGAGGGACTGGAATGGAGAGAAAGAAAGGGAAACTTTCCAAGATTCCTGCTGTGTCCCTTGAACTGGGGATCTCAGAAAGTACAACCAACATTCTCACTTTCTAGCCCCTCTGTCTCATGTCTTTTCCTGAGGACACACGCTGCTGGCTGGACCTCAGCAAGTTGAAATGGCAGATATATGAAGACCTTGTTCCCACCCCCACCAGGTAAATAGTGTGTGTAAATAAATGCCTTTGTTTTTGTTAGGATTGGGTCATTTTTTTCCAAATGGGAAAGAGGTTATGCCGTCATTGTGGAATGCCTCTCTTCTTCTGATGATTGTGAGTGTAGAGACAAGGTGAGGCCTATAAATCTGTTTCATAAACAGTATTAATCCACAATAAAATTATGTGCATCTTTAAAGTGATCTCCCTTTATGTGATTGCCCTGATACAATCCTAAAAATTTTTGAGATATTAAATGGGTGAGAGGGAAGCCACATCACACTCACTCAAATGTGTTAGACTGATTAAAAGTGAATTTCCAATGAGGCATGTCAGTAAAGATCATAATTGAAAATTGTGCTTCAAGTGATCAGGACTTGCTTTTATTTTATGTTTTGTGGCACAGTATTTCCCAGAAGGTTATGACAGCATATGGCAGAGATGGAAAATGGAGACATGAAAATGAGGTCATGTCCACGTGGGTAAGAGGCCATCGCTATGGGCAGCCAAGCCAAATCTGCTTCCTATGCAAATAATGGCCCTGGGGCTGGCAGAAGAGCCATTAAGGTCTTTGTTAAATCCTGACTCACCGCCATCTGTTCTCTCAAGTAATGCTGTACTAAATGGGCAATGTTGTAACATCTGGGGTAAAATTTTCTTCACCTTCTGATTTGAGATGGTAAAACAGGTTTAGTCTGATTAAATATTGGTTTAAAGCTTTCTCATCCCTTGAATCACTTTCCTCCTCTCATGCCTAATCTTTTTTTAAAAAAATTGCTTAAAACTTCTGTTTATTTGTCAGTGGAAAAGGAAGGTGGTTCAGATGATTGATGCTGTTCAGAATTGAGGTAGGATGAACATACAGTTTATCTTCCTTTTTCTATCCTGAATTTAGAGAGTCCTGGGATTCCTTGTGCATTCATTCTTATTCAACAAATATTTATTGAGCAGCTCCTTATGTGCCAGAGATTGTGATAGGGCTGTGGAATCTCCTATGCAATGGAGAACAGGACTGAAGTGGCCCTGGTCCTCATATGGATACTCTAAGTGGTGATAATAGACAATAATAACCAAATATTTTTCATTTTCATTAAACTATGGGAGAAATAGACAAATCTTTTGGTAGAAATTTGGGTGGGGTTGAGGCCATGGGTACAATATTGGCTGACTTACCTTAAATGGGCTGGTCAGGAAGGCTGTAGGTCAGGTTGCTAAAAGTCAATTAATTGAAAGCCAATTTGCTGAAAGCTAAATTGTTGCATGGCCCAATCTAGTCAAGGACTAATTCACCACACTTGTTTATATCATCTATGCTACTTAGTTCTGACTTTCATTTTGATTTTCTGATAGCATTCTGAGAAATTTTCATGAGTTTTTCCCCAGTCAGTCTCAAGAACTGAGTCACAGAAGCAGGAAAAATTGAGAGGAGAGGGGCCCTGAGGCCAATGATAACAGGGAGCTGAAAGCTGCTTTTGCTAAGACCACTGACTCTTTGGGCCCACAGATGCCCAATGGGTAACTAAGAGCAGGATTAGTCTTGGCATCTCTGCCTTCATTTTGTGTCTGTCTTCAGATTCCTGCTCAGCTCTGCATATAGTCATGTTAATTATTTAAGAAGTGTTCATCTAAAATCTGTTAAGGTTTATTAGCATTAAACGTACCTATTTTGTCCTCCTTTAAGATGGGGGACACCAAGATAAGATCAACTATTTTCAAAATGTGTGGGGACATTCAACTGTCTGTTCTTGATCCCTGGAGTAGTATCTAGAGGTCTCCACTCATTGCCCTAAACCTACGGTCACTTTGAATTCCAGACCCTCACAGACAGATTCCTCCATGATGAAATCACCCCGCTAAAGAGCAGCAACTGCCCTGGGATAGGAACTGAGGCTGTCTCCATTAAGCAGGAGCATTCATCTCATGGGAACCAAATTGCCCCCTTCCAGGATCATAGATCAGATAAACATCCTGCATAGCAAACTGAGATAGCCCCCTCAAGTGATAAAGACTCCTTCAGAGCCATCTTGCAGAACCAGAACTGAGATAATGGTCAACCAGACCACTGTTTCACCCAAACCACTTAATCATGTATACCTCTCACCCCATGCCCTCATTCTTCTTTTATTTAATCCTAAAGCTCCTGTTAGTGCCCTGAAGATGGAGCTGAGATGCTTGATCTTACATTATCTTCTTAATATAGCCATATGGATTCATGTTCCTTTCCTGCTGTTCAGTGTTACTTTTTCCATTTGTTTTTTGGGGTGAGTGGCTCTACCTGATTTGTTGGGACTCCTGGAGTCTGGCCTCTGGCCCAGGAATTCAATGAAACCATGATAAAAATACATTCATAAGGATATGTTCATGAGTAGGGAGAATGGTTAGAAATATATTTTTCATAAGGATAATACATTCATATGAACTCTTCACATTTAAGAATATATGTAAGAAGGCACTATTTATAAAGAATATATTCATAAAAAGAATATTATCATTGAATATATTCATAAAACAATCTATTCATGAGGAGAATATATTCATAAGAAGAACATGTTCAATTTTTCTCTGCTCCAGCTCCCTGCTGTGGCTACTGGAGGATGAGGAATAGAATCAAATTTGGAGGGGGGAAACTGAGGCACATATAGACCAAAAGCCTTCAGTTTCTAGCTCAAGTGTTATAGAGCTGGAGAGAGGCTGTTTAAATGTTTCTCGGTGATGTTATGAAAGCAAAATGAAGCCAATTAACTAAACTAGAAAGTTAAAGGATGTAATGAAATTAAGCAAATTGGTCACTTGGGGAATGGGTCATTCAAGAAATTGGTTATTTGGGCAATTTGTCATTTGGGGAATTAGTACATTGATTTGATGATTTATTATCTAAACTGGGATGATTTTGAGAGTGAAAGGGGTGCCATTATGCAGGGACAGTAAATATAAATGAGAACTTTCTGGGGCAAACTGAGATATAAGGTCATCTGTTTCCTGGACTTCTGGTCAAACTCACCTCTAGTGTCTGTGTTTGTATGGGGTTGGATGTGCACAAACCTGAAGAACTGGCTGGATCTGCTTGCTTTGCAATATGGCTACTCAGCTAGATTTGAGAGTGAATGTATGGATTGTTTCTCAGCGTGAATACCATCTTCTGTCTGAAAGATCTGAAGCTGTAGGGTATTAGGCTAAGTTTTAAGGAGAACTGTGATTTCTTGGATGGCATCCATAACAGTTCTTTTATGTGGATGAATTCCAATTCTAGATCTCTAGGCCAAGATCCAAACTCAGATTTCCAAAGGCATGCTAGACATCTGCAGGCACCTGAAACCCAATGCGTCCCCAATCCAACTGTGTGGACAGAGTAAATCTCTGGGACAGGCTTCTGATTTCTTTATGCTTAACAGCCTCAGAGTACTCTTCTTCTTTCTTATTTAAACCTACTTGTCCTTTAGAGCCCAGCTCAAACCTCATCTTTTTGGAATGTCATCTTTCTGATGTAGATATGTTTCTCTCTCTCTTATCTAAATCATCAATTGTTTATTAATAACAACATAGATTAGATGTAAATAATGCTGGTGACCTGTACCATTGAGTTTGGAATTGCATTGTTTTCTAAACATTTGTAAATATTTTACCATAGCACTTAACACATTGCTAAGCAGATGACAGGGGTTCATCTGTGCATTAATTTATTTGATAAATACATATTATGCACAAGGTACTATTCTAGGTTCCAAGATAGAGCAATTAATGAAAAGGTCTCAATATGCAGGAGCTTACATTTTAGTGGAGAATGGACTGAATATGGACTGAACAAATAAGAAGTAGACATAAAATATACACACTGATAAATGCCATGAAGAAAAGTAAATGAGTTCAGGTGTCATCTTGGGATAATTATTTAATAGCATTTCTTTTTACTTACCAAAGTGTCTGAGTTTGGAAATTATTTCATAAGCAGCCAGAGAGCCTTAGGAATGCAGTTTCACTAGTATAGCGAGGAAGGCCTCTGTTGCACAGGAATAGTCATTTGGCTGTTTGGAAGAAGTGTGTCCCAGGCAGCAGGAACAATATGTGCAAAGGTCTTGAGGCAGGAGTCATTCACTAAATGACAATGGCTGCCTGCAGAGTCTAGTCCAGAGTCTAGTGTGGCCAGAGCATGGCTATGTGTGTGGGAGAAAGTGGTAGGACAGCAGAAGATGAGGTAGAAGAGACATCTAAGGGTGAGATCAGACAAGGCATTTAGCTATTAGAAGGATTGGAAATCAGGACTGATGTAATTGATGTTTTAAAAGGATCACTCTGGCTTCTGTGTGGAGAAATGCTATAGGGAGAAAAAGGGCCACAGCAGGGAGACCAACAAGGAGCTTATTGCCATGGTCCACATGAAGGATTAGGGCTTAGTAAAGACCTGTATCTTTTTGTGGGCTTGTGGATAATTTTGAAGTCCCAGGAGAAAAAGAAAAGGAAAGAAAATCGATATGATAAAGTTACTTAACTTCTCCAAAACTTTATATTATAAAATTGGGAAAGCACCAACTGTTTAGCCTCTCAGAGTCCTTATAAAGATGCTGTTTGAATGCTAAGCAGGAAGTGTGAATCAGGCGGTATAGCGATACCAGACTTCAAACTATACTACAGAGCAATAGTAACAAAAACAGCATGGTACTGGTACCAAAACAGGCGGGTGGACCAATGGTACAGAATAGAGGACACAGAAACCAATCCACAAAACTACAACTATCTTATATTTGATAAAGGGGCTAAAAGCATGTAATGGAGGAAGGATAGCATCTTCAACAAATGGTGCTGGGAAAACTGGAAATCCATATGCAACAAAATGAAACTGAATCCCTTTCTCTCGCCATGCACAAAAGTTAATTCAAAATGGATCAAGGAGCTTGATATCAAATCAGAGACATGCCGTCTGATAGAAGAAAAAGTTGGCTACGATCTACATACGGTGGGGTCGGGCTCCAAATTCCTCAATAGGACACCCATAGCACAAAAGTTAATAACTAGAATCAACAAATGGGACTTACTGAAACTAAAAAGTTTTTTTCTCAGCAAAAGAAACAATAAGAGAGGTAAATAGGGAGCCTACATCCTGGGAACAAATCTTTACTCCTCACACTTCAGATAGAGCCCTAATATCCAGAGTATACAAAGAACTCAAAAAATTAGACAATAAGATAACAAATAACCCAATCAACAAATGGGCCAAGGACCTGAACAGACACTTCTCAGAGGAGGACATACAATTAATCAACAAGTACATGAAAAAATGTTCACCATCTCTAGCAGTCAGAGAAATGCAAATCAAAACCACCCTAAGATACCATCTCACTCCAGTAAGATTGGCAGCCATTATGAAGTCAAACAGCAACAAGTGCTGGCGAGGATGTGGGGAAAAGGGTACACTTGTACATTGCTGGTGGGACTGCAAATTGGTGCAGCCAATTTGGAAAGCAGTATGGAGATTTCTTGGAAAGCTGGGAATGGAGCCACCATTTGACCCAGCTATTCCCCTTCTCGGTCTATTCCCTAAAGACCTAAAAAGAGCATGCTACAGGGACACTGCTACATCGATGTTCATAGCAGCACAATTCACAATAGCAAGACTGTGGAACCAACCTAGATGCCCTTCAATAGACGAATGGATAAAAAAAATGTGGCATTTATACACAATGGAGTATTACTCTGCATTAAAAAATGACAAATCATAGAATTTGCAGGGAAATGGATGGCATTAGAGCAGATTATGCTAAGTGAAGCTAGCCAATCCCTAAAAAACAAATGCCAAATGTCTTCTTTGATATAAGGAGAGTAACTAAGAACAGAGTAGGGACGAAGAGCATGAGAAGAAGATTAACATTAAACAGGGATGAGAGGTGGGAGGGAAAGGGAGAGAGAAGGGAAATTGCATGGAAATGGAAAGAGACCCTCAGGGTTATACAAAAGTACATACAAGAGGAAGTGAGGGGAAAGGGAAAAATAATACAAGGGGGAGAAATGAATGACAGTAGAGGAGGTAGAGAGAGAAGAGGGGAGGGGAGGGGGGATAGTAGAGGATAGGAAAGGCAGCAGAACACAGCAGACACTAGTATGGCAATATGTAAATCAATGGATGTGTAACTGATGTGATTCTGCAATCTGTATATGGGGTAAAAATGGGAGTTCATAACCCACTTGAATCAAAGTGTGAAATATGATATATCAAGAAATTTGTAATGTTTTGGACAACCAACAATAAAAAATTAAAAAAAAAATAAAGATGCTGTTTGGGAAACATATTGCTACTATCCTAGTTAGTGGCCATGCTGGATTCTTTCCTTCCCTGCTGGACAGCTCCCATTTTTGCTCTAGACTTGAGAGCTCCTCCCCCCCCCCCCCCCCAGGGAAGATATGAAACCAATGCTCTGGAACTCGATCAAGGGGAATGATGGAAGAAGTAATTTATTTGAAATTATCCCAAGTCTGTTGTCCTGGTCTTTCTCTAGTAAGAAACTTTTAATATCTGTGGCTGACGCATTTTCCAGGAGTTCAGGGGAGTGCCTGACCGCATTCCCATGTGTGTGAGAATACTGATGCGGGTGTATATCTGGTGGGTGGAAGGGCCTGCCCTGCACTGCCAGGCCTGGTGCTGCTGTGACTCTGATCCAACTGGGAGGAGGAGCAGAGCTGGGCCCAGCTAGCAGGGTGCTGGAAGAGGGTTTGTGCCTCAGTGTGCTGATGTGCGCTCTTCACGGAATGGGCTGCACCGCGTTTTCCAAGGAGCAGATACAAGGAGACCTGCCCCTTGGCAGTGATGCTGAGTGGTTCTTTTATGAAACTAAAACTGGGCTCCCTGTTGGAGGGTATACCAGAGTACCTCCTTCCCTCCCCATTTAAGCAGGTTTCTGGTGCTTTCTTAGGCTTGAAGGAGAGGGTTCTACCTAACTCATTTTAGAGGAAAATTAGGTCTTGCAAAGTGAAGGGTTGTGTCCAAGGATGCACAGGAATCTAGGGAAGGAGCCAGGACTTGAATCCTGATGTGCTTCCTAGGCCAGCAGTATTTCTAGCACAATACTCTAAGCCTTCCGTAGAACATTCTGATGGATGTTTCAGGTGCTGACACTGTGGGAATGTTTTCCTGCCCTGTAACAGCTGGATTTCCAGGTAGGCAGGAGGGACTGACTCCAGGAGAGAAGATGCTTCCTTGGCTTTCCAGGGCTCCCTTAGCAGGAGCAGAGAGCAAGCCCAAGAGCTGGAAGGGCATCCCACACAGCAGGAACAAGGGGTCCTGGAATTATGTTCCTTCCTAGAAACCTCCCTGCCAACTTTCCAATTTCTTTCCTGACACTCAGAGCCTCACTACTTTTTTACCTTGAGACTCTCAGGACTTAATCTCATTATGACTTGATCATAGTTTCCAGTAGTCACAAGAAGCTCAGAACCCAGCAAATTCTGATCCCACTTCTATGAGGTCCTCAGAGCATTCAGATTCGTAGAGACAGGAGGTCAAATGGTGGTTGCCAGGGGCTGGGTGGAGATAGAGATGGGGATTTGTGTAACTGGTACAGAACTTCAATGTTGCAAGGCAAAGAGTTTAGGACAGTGGTGTTGCACAGCCATGCGATTGTACTTGACACTACTGTGACTGCAGTGTGACTGTACTTGTATACTTAAAAATGCTTACAATGATAATTTTTGTGTTATATGTATTTTATTACAATTAAAAAATAAAAAAAGCCCAGGACCCTATATCATCTGTTAGCTCCCCAGTTGCTCAACCCCATTCATACGTAACTACAAGGCAAATCTTCACTACAACAATCTGACTCCTCCTGACCTGGCTCTGCCTTTCTCTTTAGCATTTAAGAGCATCTGACCCCCTACATATATAATTTATTTATTTGCTTCTGTCTTTTCAGCTAGTACATTCATTCCATAAGAACAGAGGGTTTTGCTTTGCTTTGCTTCTAGTAATCCCAGCACCTAGGAGTGCCTGCCACATAGCAAGTGTTCAGTATGTGTATGTTGATTGACTGCTGGATAGCAATTTTGTGTGGATCTATGTAGGGGAACTTGCAGTGAACTAAGGACACAGCAAAAAGAAAACAAAAAATAGTTCTAGTCCCACCAGAGTCTCCTGAGCTAACACATCAGAAAATATCTTTGCGTGACTTGTCTCATTTTTTAAAAAGTGGAATTAATAATTTTAAAGTGTTTGCTCTGAAACATAGCTGGGAAGGAGTGGGGGAGGGCTTTTCTTAGGAACCAGCCTCTTTTTGCTGTCTGGATGTGTTTCCTTTTGGGCTGCAGGGTGCTCCTTCTGCTACCCCATTTTTTATTTAGTGACGTTCTCATGGCTGGCTTCTGCCTTCATTTTTCATTAAAAATATCTTATAAACTCTTTTTCTTCATTCACTCTCTTGAACCCATCATTCGCTTGTCTTTTGTACATTCTAATGCTTTGAAAATTGCTGCAATCATAGATAATCCGAAAAATTCTACGTTATTAGCAGCACAGCTGGGAACTAATCAGAAGTCTTCATTTGCCCAATATAATTTATAGCCTTCAAGGAGTGATCGCCCCAACATTTGCTGTCTTCTTTTTTTCTCTGCATTTTTTTTTCAGCCTGAATTAATTTGATTTTGTGCTACCTTAAGTATCTGTTTCTTATGAGACAACTTCTGTATCTACACACATCTGCTTGGACTATTTTGTCGCGCTGAGCTATCCATTTAATTAATTATCAGGTCGGTTCCATCAAACACATTAAGTTTTGTTTTGTTCAGATGACATTGAGCTGTGGGATCAATTTGATTAATGAAGCCATCAGTGTTGACTTGCCCTGCATTCTGCCTCAAGGAGGTTTACCTTTTCTTCTGCCTTCCCTCATTTCCTTCCCCTTTCTTTTGTATCAAACTGATTTCTTCATAGGTAGCCAGGCCCTTTGAAGTGGGTACTTTTAATACTGGAACCATTTAGATGCCCCAGATTATATTATAAACTCCTGGGCTGGTGGGGGCAGTTAGGGTTTTTTTGTTTCTAGCCCTTTTGCCTAGTAAAATTAATTGAACATGATAAGATGAAAAATATTATGCATGTGTAAATATGTATGCTATGCACACATAATTTCATAAAAAAAGTATTTTACCCTTGAATACCAGTTGTTTTGGCTTAATCAAGTTGAGGTTGATGGTCCAGTTAGTCTTATATAATTTATTGTGGGTAAACATTTTTTTTTCGCTCTTTTAAAAACTGAACATGAATTGTGTTATGGTTTGCATGGGAGGTGTCCCCCAAAAGCTCACATGTGAGAAAATGTGACAGGGTTCAGAGGGGGAAATGATTGGGTTGTGAGAGTCTTAACCCAAACAGTGAATTAATCCCCTGATGGGGTTAGCTGAGTGGCAAGTGGAGGCAGGTGGGGTGTTGCTGGAGGGGGTGGGTCACTGGGGGCATGGCTTTGGCAATTGGAGATCTTTCTCTGCTTCCTGATCATCATGTGAGCTGCTTCCCTCCAACATGCTCTTTGTATGTTCTGCTTCACCTTGAGCCCCCAAGGAATGGAGCTTGCTGTCTGTGGATTGTGAGCCACAAAATAAACTTTTCCTCTTCTACAATTGTGCTGGTTGGGTCCTTGAGTCACAGAAGCAAAAAAGCTGAGTAAAACAGGTTGTAATAAGATGTTCCATAATCTTTCTCTCAACCCCACCGGACTTTGTCCCTTAAATTAATTGCTAGTAATTACAAATTATTATATGCTATCATATTCCAGCCCTTTACAGGGCTGGAAACACCCAATCTTGAGGCTAAGCTTTCAGGAAAAAAGTACCACTACTGGAGTCACTGAGTACGGGATAGTACAGTTTTAAAAACTTTAATTTTCCCCAGTTATGTTAAAATATAATGGACAAATTAAAATTGCGTATATTTATAGTATACAACATATTTTATATTTATGTGTATATATTATACATTGTGAAATAATTAAATCAAGTTATTTAACATATCCATCACTTCAGATACTTAATTTTTTTTTGCTGTGAGAACATTTAAGGTCTACTCTCCTAGCAATCTATTCTATACAGTTATTAACTTTAGCTGTTGTATTGTATAACAGATCTCCAGAACTTATTTACCCTCTGTGTCTAAACCTTTGTTCCTTTTGACCAACATCTCTTCATTCCTCCCCCAATCAACCCTTTGTGACCCCAGCGCCATGGCAACCATCATTCTACTCTGCGTCTATGAGTTTTTAGATTCCACATATTACCGAGATCATGCAGTATCTATCTTTCTGTGCCTGGTTTATTTCACTTAGCATAATATCTTCCAGATTCAGGCATATTGTTGCAAATGACATAATTTCCTTCTTTTTGAAGGCTGAATAGTATTTCATTGTGTATATGTAAGTATCATATTTTGTCCACTCATTCATTGATTGTCATGCTGTTGTTTCTTTATCTTGGCTATTGTGAATAGTGCTACAGTAAACATGGAAGTGCAGATGTCTCATCAACATACTGATTTAATTTCTTTGGACATACCCAGAGGTAGGATTGCTAGATCATACCGTAGTTCTATTTTTAAATTTTGAAAAACTTCCGTAGATTTCCCATAATGGCTGTACTAATTTGCATTCCCACCAGCAGTGTACAAGGGCTCCCTTTCCTCTATATGTGTGCCAATGCTTGTTATCTTTCATCTGTTTGATAATAGCTATTCTAACAGATGTGAGGCAATAGCTCATGGTTTTGATTAGCATTTCCCTGATGATTAGCAATGGTAATCATTTTTTTCATATACCTTTTGGCCATTCATATGTCTGCTTTTGAGAAATATCTAATAAGGCCATTTGCCATTTTTTTTAATTGAAAGTTTGAGTTCCTTGTTTTGGATATTAATCCTTACCAGATATATAGTTTGCAAATATTTTCTTCTTGGTGGGGGATACAGTTTTAAATGTAGCTTCTGTCAGGAGCTTTGTAGCTACTACTGCTCCCTCTCGTATGAAAGGGAGAGGAAGAGAATGAGGAAAAGTAAGATTAAGAGCACTCAGGGCAAGGGAGCTTTCTGTACCAAGTCTGGTGTGGTTTCCTGCTTGGCAGAATTTGCATCATGGATATATCCTCATGGCAAGGGAATATCCTAGTGTTTTCAGCTTCTTCAGGGAGAGATTGCCTGTATTTTCTCTTCACCAAAACTCAAGTTTTGAATTCCCCAAAGAAAGGAATTTATGTTGAAAAGTCAAGGTGAACATCAGATGACCACTTTAGGTTAAATATGTAAAATCCCAGGTCAAATGATGGCACTTATATTTTTGCACATGTCCTCATCTGTGCAAAAACTTTGGCTCTAAAACTGTGTGAACTTGGGGAAGGTGATCAGATCCTCTGAACTTCAGTATCTTTCTTCATAAAGTGGGATAGTCATGCTTGTTTTGTATAGCCTTTGAAGAGGAAATTAAATAAATAAACTGCCAGTTAAATAGAACATTTTAATGAATGTCAGATCCAATCTCCTATGGAGATACACCAACCCTGTCCCCCTTGTGCTGACTTTAATATCTTTTAGTGTTGCTTTTGGAGGATGCCGTCAATCCACAGCTTGACAGCCTTTCACTCCGATGTAAGTCAAAAGCCATTTTTTAAATCATAATGAGCTTATCAACTTTGTTTTTTTTGCATAACTTGATGGCGTTAGGGAATTATAACTCTTTTGGAAACATTCCAACATAGAAGCTATGTACCAGAACAGATGAGATTCTGGCAAATTACCTCCTGCAAGGAATTAATTCTGCTTTTGGAGGGCTAGTACATATATTTTGCTTTATATTATTGTCCTAAATTGTATTTATTTCTTTATTTTGAAGTAATGCAATAATTTAAGAGAAAGCACCATCTTGGCTTTCTTTTTGTCCTAAAGGCCATAGCTTTCTTCATCAGGATGTCTCATTTAAAAAGTAGTGTTTGTGCATTCTCTGCCAACCTTCCAGAAAATTCACTACTGGGCAGAGGAAGAGGTTGATAAATAAAAAGTAATTTGTTCATAAAATTTAAAAGCTGCTGGAGACGAGGGCCCAGGAAGAAAGTGCCAAGTCAGCTTTAAGTAGGAGATAGTAATCAAAACAGCAAATGTACAAGTGCATTATAGTAAGAATAAATCAAATGGCACAGCTCGATGTGAACAATATGGAAAAACAACGAAGTGAAGAAATGTCAAATGAAGGATTATCTTTACTCTTGAAGTATCTACTCAAATCATAAATTCAGTTCAGGATTTCAGCTTCCCAAGACCTAAAGGTTTCTACTGAATAAAAATAACAGAAGCAACAACAAAAACAACAAACCTGTTTTGTTTCTCTACCATCTTCTACCAATCGTGTGTATAAAGGCCAGACTTTTTCAGTGGACTGTGTCTTTTATTACAGACTTACCCTGCAAGAAAGGGTCTGGCAAGTTCTGTTTAGGGCTGGTGCTATACATTGCCAATTAGATATGTACTTCTTCAAGCAGCCTTCTCATAGGGGGAGCATTTGCTGGCCATTGTAGTTTTGATTGCCTAAAGTAAATGTTTGATTGGACAAAAATAACTGTATTATATAAAGGTAACTTTAATTTTTTTCTTCCATTGTCCCTTTATATTTATTCTATGGATCTACTTTCTTTCCTGTCTCTGAATGAAAGATGAAGTTTAGGGCAAATTGATACCTTTCTGCCCACTTTTAGTTAATGCTGGTCATCTTGTTAGCATGTCCAGGCTGGCATAATAATGGAATCCATATATTTCATTCAATATTGGTGGTTTTCTTTTTTCCCCAGCTTTGGCCTACTGAAGGCTGGCCATTGGCATTGGACAAAACAAGGCTTGGTTGGCTTCCAGTTTGTTTTTCTGATTTGCATCATCCCCCTCCCTTATCTCAAAATGAGGCCATTATTTTGGATCATCGCCAAGGTGGCAGGTGGGAGGGGCAAGGTTGGAGAGAGGTGGCAGGTTGGAGAGAGGAATCAGCCAGGAGGGATTTCACATTGACTAGTGCTGTGGGCAGACCGCCACTCAAACTAGGTGGGGAGGCTTTTGAAGCTGACACTCTAGTGGGACACTTTTATGGATTCTCTGGGTACTCCCACCTCTGGGGAGCTCTCATTTGCAGTTTGTCACTGAATTTACTAATTCTTCCTCCCAAAAAAACACCCTATATCTAACCATTTTGTATCTCTCCCATTACCCTCTATGCTCCAAGCCATTACTAGCTGCTTCCTAGATTCCTGCGAGGCCCTTTCCCAGCTGGCTTTCCTCTGCCCGTTCCCTGGGGTCTTTGCACATAGAGTAGAGGCATCCCTTCAGCACACAGTTCACAACATGCTATTCCTTTGTTCGGCCTGGTGATTTCTCACCTCTTCCAGTGCAGAACTCGTCTCTTGCTGGACTGCAGGCCGTGTACTCCACCTTTCCTAATCTTGCTGCTTGGACCTCATCTTTGGCTACTCACTGGACTTCGAACACCATGATGTGCCCCTTCCTCAAGCTCCACATTTGTTGTCCCTCTTCCTGGGGTGCTGTACTGTAGATGTCCACATGGCTCATTCCTTCACCTCCTTCAAGTTTTTGTGCAAATGTCTCTTTCTTGGTAAGCTTTCACCTGGGATCATCCCGTTGAAAGAGCAAACCCACCTCTTCCCCAGGACTCCCCCTATTTTTTTATGCTTTTTCTCCATAATGTGTGTTATTTTTGACATACTATGTATTTTATACATGTTTTTAAAATTTTTTCTCCTTCTCTCTTTTTTTCTTTCCTTCCTTCCTTCCTCCTTCCTCCCTCCCTCCCTCCCTCCCTCCCTTTCTTTCTTTCATTTTGAGTCAGGGTCTTGCTAAGTTGCTTAGGACCTTGCTAAGTTGCTGAGCTGGCTTTGAGCTTGCCATCCTTCTGCCTCAGCCTCCTGAGCCATTGGGATTTTAGGCATGCATCACCATACCCAGCCATGTTTTTTTTTTTCTTTAGATTACATTTTTATAAATGTAGAATTATTAGTTTTGATCATTATTTTATCTTTAGCCCTTAGAATGTGCTTGACCTATAGTTCGTGCTCAATAATCTTTCTGAATCAATGAATGATAACATTAATCATGTTTTCTTCTAGCTCCCCTGTGCTCATCTCTCTCTTGACAGTGAGGTCTTGATCACTCTGTGTTCTCTGCATTTCTAGCTCAGTGATTGGCACAAAATAAGTTCTCAGTAAACATTTATTGAATACATTAAAGAATTAAGGAATCAAGATTGATTGTTGGAGAGGTGGAAAAAAGAAATGGAGTAAATGCTCATAGAAGATAGGGGAAGAGAGAATTTCAAGGCAAAACAAAGAAGTCAGATATTACAGGGAGAGGAAATCATGAGGTCTGGGATGGGGAAGGGGGCTCAGTGGAATAAAGGGTGGGACCCAAGTTGCAGTGGTGACTGCTGAGGTGGAGGTAACTGGAGATGGTGGGGTGTGGAGGACTCTGCTCAAAAGATGCTTTTGAATGAACAAAGTGAAATTTTGCCCAAGGGGAAGTTGATTGAAGAAATATTTATATGTATATTAAGTGTATAGGAGAACTGAAGATGTGTGCAGCCTGGACATCTAATGGAAAAAGAAATTAAGGACTCAAGAGGTAGATGATAGAGCAGGATTTGGGAGAGGACAGTAAGAGGTGGATCAAGAGGACAAGAGAAGAGCCAGTCCTGGGATGAAGTATAGTTACCTCTTCTCTGAGGTGGGCGACAATCCTCGGTTCCTGTTTAGACGTACAGAAATGGAGAGAGGGAGTGAGGGAGGAATTACCCACCTACCTACCTTTTTGTTCATTTGTCTATGTCTTTCTACCTTGTTACTCATTCATCTATTAATCCCTACATCTTTTCACCCATGTATTTATTCAATATTCCATTTTTCTTACAACTCAGCCTCATTTTCTTGGTTCTTCTGATTGATGAGGAAGCACATGGCATTCTGAGGTAAGGCTGAAGTACAGTGAACTTTTTTTCAAGGCACTTGCAGCCCTCTATGCCAAGCTGGGAGTTTTGTGCCTTTTGAATTGCCCTGAACAGTGATTTCTCTAGCCCGATATTGCTTTGAGGTTAGTTATAAATGATGCAAGATGAAAAACAACAGCTTACAAATATTTAGAACTTTATATTATTTTCAGTGTACTTTAAAATCCAAAATCTCTCAGGTGATTGATTACTTCTACATAGTTCGCTTGCAGATTGAGCAAGATTTATTGTAGGTAAATAATTTCTACCTTTCTCTTGATATCCAGTAAAACTGAGGTATGCTTCACCCCCATCCTCCCCACGATTACCACTTCTATATATGAACAGTGGATGGGAACAAAATAAAGAGTAAATGGAAGAAATGAAAATATAAATTCACCCTGATTTGACACTCTGTCCAGTTAATGAACCCTACAGAGGAACTGCATTAACACTGCCACTGTTTTTTATGATAGAATAACTCAATGTGTTCACTCACTTGGGACATTTATAGATTGTTAATTACCCCCATGTGGTATTCAAGCTATGAATGTAATTACCCAGAATCTGTCTTTTCCAGCTAGCCTAGCATCTTAGACCTGCATCCTGATTCACCCTGGGGTAGGCAAAGCCCTTGGGTATATAGCTCTGCACCACTTGGAATCATTTGGGCCAAGTCTCTGGCTGGGGTAGCCTGTGCTGAATGCCTGATTTTAGGTATCATACTCAGGGCAATGGTGATGGTTATGACACCCTAATCATGCTTGTGGTCACAGAGGGGACATGGGAAGCAGAATACAAGAACCGATTCATTTTGGAAACTTAGCATTCTTGCTGCCTTTGCCTCTGAATCTGTGCTTAGAGACAACGAAAAATTGAAGGCCAATGGTGAGAGACCTGCTGAGCAGATGGGTTGTCAGAGGCTAAGCTGATGGTAAACCAGGGTGCAGATTTGGAAACAAGGACTTCTTTGGGGGAAATGTACTCTTGTTCCCAGATGTGGCATAGTTACTGCAGTAGCAATAAGGGTGGCCTTGAAGGGGAGACAGTCTCTGACATGCCTCAAGGCTTGGATGTGTGGCCCTTTACAAAACAAGATTTCCACAATGCTGATTGAGTATTTGTCCCTAGACCATTATTGGCTTTACCTGGAGGATACCTTGACATGGAACATGAACTTGGTTTTTACTAGCGTGGAAGAGAGTACAGAATATACCTTTTCTCCATAAGGTACTCTTATTATTTTTTTCTGACTTTTTTTTTACTGATTATAAAATACAAAAAAAATTAGACAAAATAAAGTAAAAGTCCCCTTAATTCTATCTCATAGTTGAGATAGATAATTTGTCATATGCTTTTCCAGAAGTTTTTCTATACATCTATAAACATGAGTATTGGACATAATGTATCTTTTAGATAAAGTCATACCATACTTACTTGTCTATAAAAATTTTCTAACTTAAAATTTTCCCCAGATATCTTTCTGTGTCATATATATATATAAAGTTTTTTTTCCAAATGCTTAAGAGTATGTATGGCTATGGCACAATTTATTAAACTAATCATTTACTTCAAAAAATTATAAATAATTCTGCAATAAGAAATGTACATTAATTATTGCCCACTTGCTTAGTATTTTCCTTTGCATAGATTCTGGATATCTGATAGTTAGGATGAAAGAAATATTAACATAAAATTAAAATGTTTTGGAATATATTATCTAATTCATTATCTCTAAAAAAGCTGAACTAATTTTTAATTCACTAGTATTTATACCTTCTCCAACTTTGCATGCTATTATTCTGTTTAATCTTTGCTAATCTGAAAGTGGAAAATAATATTATTCTATTTTATATTTTTTTGGTT
Organism: Marmota flaviventris; assembly: GCF_047511675.1. Lineage (NCBI taxonomy): Eukaryota > Metazoa > Chordata > Mammalia > Rodentia > Sciuridae > Marmota > Marmota flaviventris. The sequence goes on from NC_092502.1 coordinate 111,192,803, forward strand.
ACTAACAGGCTAAAAATATTTTTTCAAATGTTCTTGGCAATTTGTGTTTCTTTGTTTGAAATTGCCCTGTTTGTGATTCTTACTTTGGAAGAAGGGAACACTACTTGTCTTTTTAAAAAAAATTGATTTATAAGAACTCTTCATAAAATATGCTAACGTTTTACTGTTTCACATGACACATATTTACCCTAAATATATCCAACTATGGCTTTATTTAGTTTTCTGTGTCTGTTTTATTTATTTTTTATTATTTTTTGTTAGTGAATTATAATTATACCTAGTATTGAGGTTCATCATGATGCATTCATATGTTCACATATCATAATTTGTTCTGTTTTACTCCCTAGGACTTCTCCTTTTGCTCCCTTCCTTCTTCTCTGATTCATTTTTAACCAAGTATTTTATAAGAGTCTACCCATTGTTTTTTGCGATTGTCTTTCTTTTTAATATAGAATGGTTCCTCAAAAAATTTTTTTTTCTCCAGATAGTATTGATCTTTTAAAGAAATTATTAGTGATTTTTTTGGGGTAGAAAAAAGGTTCTGTTTTATATTAGAGAACTTTCATTATGTTCCTACTTTACCCCTGAAAACTTAGAAAGGATTTATAATATTATCAACTGTGTTTATTAAAAATTGTCATGTTGTATTTTATTTTAATCTTTGAATCTAGGGTTTTACAGTAATAGTTTTCCCTAATGTTGATCCACCCTTGAATTCCTGAATTAAATCTTAGTTATAGATGCCATGTTGTTCTTTTACTGTGTTGTTCTATTTGTTAATATTTTATTTAGTATATTTGCATATATACATTTATAAGCAAAGTGGATTATAGGTTACTCTTTTCATTGTCTTGGTCAGTTTCTGATACTAGGGTTATATGCTAGCACTATGAAACAATTCTTGAGAGCTTTATAAAGCTTTCTTATAAAGCCAACAACTGGAATTTTTTAAAAGTGTTGATTTCATTAACTTAATTTCTTTTTAAAATTCAAGTAGTTTATTTGAAAAATTGCTTTTCTTGTAGACTTCCCATTATTGGTATAAACTTATAAGTTATTAAAATAGTCTCTTCCCTATCTGTAGTTAAAATTTTCATTGCTGATGTTCTCAATCTTTCCCTCTTTTGTCAGATTTGTTAAACATCTCTTAATCTGTTTTCAAAGAACTAGCTCTTGGTTTCACTCAACAGTTCTAGATATTTTAAATTACATAATTCATTGGTTTCTTTTACTTCTTTAATTGTTCTTTTTCTAGATCCTGAGTCTAATATTCCCAAAATATTTATTTTAGACATTTCTTGATTTAGGAAAAACTTATTTGAGCATATGATTTTATTTTTCTGAATTAAACTTCTACTATATCCTGTAGAACTTTCCACTTAGTATTTCAGTATACAACATATGTACTCCACATAATTTGTAAATTAAGTTTTTATTTTATCTCTGACACAAGAGTTATTTAGAAGAGTGAGGTTTTAGATTTAATTCCATTTTAACCAGTGAGTAGATCCTGTAAGAGTTCTACTTTTAGAAACTTACTAAAACTTTTTTTGTGGCCTATTAAATAATTTTTCTCTATATAAATTTTAAATAAATGTTCTACAGACATTTGAGAAGAATATGACCTCTCTCCTTTTTAGAGAGATCATGATTTGCTATGAAGTCAAGTTTATAATGTTTGTTAATTACATATTTTATGTTTATTTTTTTGTCACCTTGACATAGTGCATTTTGGAAATTATTTGTTAACCTATTTCCCTACACCTATTGATTCGACAATTGTTTTTTCTTCTACTTCTAATACTTGTCTTTACTTTTTGGAGAGAGGACAGCAAAAAAGTTAAGAGCACTGATACTGGCCCCAATCTGCTTGGTTTGAATATGGGCTCCACCCTTGGAGCTGACAGACCTTGGATAAGTTTCTCCCACTGTAAAATCACATCATCTACTTTATGGGGTTCTTGGGAGGATTACATGAGTTAATGCAGAACTGTGTCTGACACATGGTGAGTACTTTATTACTCTTTATGTATCTGCTGCCATGATATGCAAAGTGAAAGGGCTCATGGTTGCCATATATTTTGATGAAATCTACTGTTTGTGAATATAAACCATCTTTCTTTGTTCCATTTAGAGCTTTTTTCCCCTTAGTTTTTTATTTGTTCTTTTTAGTTATACAGGACAGTAGAATGTATCCATATAGAGCTTTTTGCCTTGAATTCTTTATATTAATATGGCTACATTGCTTTCTTTTTATTTGTATTTGCCATGTCTTAGTCCATTTGGGCTGCTATAATAAAATATATTCAACCCTCGATATCTATGGGGAATTGGTTCCAAGACCCTACAGGGTATAAAAAGCTGTGGATGCTCAAATCTCTTACATAAAAAGATATAGTATTTACATGTAATCTACATTCATTCTTCCATAAACTTTAAATCATCTTATAAGAAATTACCTATAAAAATAAATACTCTGTAAATAATTGTTATATTGTATTGTTTAAGAAATAATGACAAGAAAAAGCCATACATGTTCACTATAGATACAATTTTTTTCCAAGAAATTTCAGTTCTTGTTTGAGCTGTGAGAGTGTCCTCTGTGGGTGGTGTGCTTAACTCTTATGAGAAAAATCTAGTCTTCTCTTACTTTTTCTTACAGATGAGGAACTCATGAATATGGAGGCCCAATTATACTATAAACTGGGTGGCTTATATTTGATTTTTATTATAATTTGATAAGGAAATTCTTATGTATTGTGTATAATGAGGTTTTGAAATATGAATACACTATGGAATGGCTAAATTGAGATAATTGACAGATTTATCACTTCACATACTTATCATTTTTGTGTGTGCTGAGGATACTGGGTGGTTTATAAACAATGGAAATTTGTTTTCATGGTTTTGGAGGTTAGGAAGTCCACGATCAAGATATTGGTAGACTTGGTGTCTGGCAAGCGCCTATTAACTATTCATGGACAATTATATTTTTATTGGGTCCTCACATGACAGAAGGGGCAAAATGAGCTCCTGCAGGCCTCTTATAAGGCACTCATCCCATTCATGAGAGCTTCATCATCAAGCTCCAATCATCTCCCCATAGCCCTTCCTATTACTGTTATCACCTTGGAAGGGATGCAGACTCTTAGACCTGGTCTATCTTTAGACATTTGGCAGTTTCCAACCTTTCTGTATTATCTCTTGTAAATAATATATCTCTTATAAATAGCATATAAGATAGCTCACTTTATAAAAAATTAGTCGAAAAATTCTAATCTTTTAGTGAGGTAACATAGCCTGTTCATAGTTGTTGGGATTACTGATATTCCTATCCTTTGTGTGCTTTTTTTTGTTAGATAGGTTTCTAGATCTCTTGTCAAATTTGTTCCAGTATCTTCTAGTATTAGTAGCTAAGCTTAGATCTTTCTTGGCTGATTCTTCTGCATTAGGGCAAGAAAAACCAAAAATTAGCCAGGGACATACATGATGTCTGTGGTCATACACTTTTCAGTATTCTAGAACTGAGTTTTCTTAAAGGTGTTGTTCAGTGTGGGCCTAATATAAGCCAGGTGTTTAAATTTTTAAAAATAAAAAACCCATGTGTCTTTCTAGACACTTTTAAAATATATTACTTCCTTTAACCCTCACAACACCTCTAGGAGGGAGGTAGCATACTTACAGATAGATAGGGAGACTAACTAAAGGCATGGCGGGGGTCACTGCATGGAGTTGAAGACAGTTTGTGATGTGTAAACTCATCTCCTTTTTCACATACATGGGTATGGAATAGTCTTAGAATTGAGTTTCTAATTGTGAATACATTACCAGTGCTGCTGGGAACAGTGAATCTTCTTAATCTTGTTCACCCAATTTTTCATACTAGTTTGAATTTTTACTCTAGGTTGATTGTTGTGGAGTGGATAATCTAGAGTCTAGTAGATTTTTTTTTCTCCCCACTGCTAGAGGCAAAAAAAGAGTTTGCTCAGTGGTGTGTGCTACATCCTGTTTCATCCTATTAATCTATCTTCAGGGATTGAGTTAGGAGTTGGGGGCATCTGTGCTTGCTGGTGGCCCAAATGCTACAGAAGGGTAGGCTCACACCTTACCCATCCTTGTATCTCTAGGCTGACCCATTGTAGGTGCTATCTCTTAAATGAACTGAGTTCAGAGAGGAAAAATTGCCTTGCATTAACATTTGAGTTATGAGGCTTTAGAAAAAGGCTTATAGATGAGAAAGGCATTATCTTAAAATTAAGCTCTCTCTAACCCCTACAGTTCTATGTATAAGCAATAAAAATAAAATGTGTTTATTACTCTTTGAAGAGCTTACTCTGGACTAAGAGCATGTGCTTTCAGTGAGAGAAGGTCCTCATCTCCATAGGAGGGTAGAATAACACTGATGTATGAATGACTCTTAGCACTGGTAATGCCAGTGTAGGCCATCCAGCCAATAAAAGTGCTCCTAAGCCAACTGCTGGGGAGACATATAGCCCTGATCTCACTGGGATTCCATATTTGAAAAAAGAGGAAGAAGGAGGGGGGTTAAAAAAAAAAAACAACCAAATGAAAACTCCCAGCTTACATCAGGGAAATACTGCTGCAGCACTTTAATGAGGTCCCTAGGTGAATCAGTTTTTTTTTTTTTTATATGGGCCTGTTTGACTTCCACGAATATCTGACTAGACCTTGATTGATTGTCAGGCTTTTTAAGTAGCATTGATTTTTCACAACTGCAACTTTGGGATGATGAGGTCATTGTATTTTGCCATGTTATTGAAATTCTTGTTAAAGCACCCTGAAGGTTGCAAGCACATGTAGGCACTGGCTTCTTGTTTGTGCTAAGTTTGAGGGTTTAAGAGGCAGGAAAGTTGAGAGGAGTAAGATGATAAAGGTAAAAAAAAAAAACCCAAACAAAACCCAACTTTGGTCATGAGGGGGTATTTCTAAGTTTTAAAAATTATAATAATAATTGGTGGCTTCTAATTATAGCTTATCTCTTTTCATTAATAGCTATTATTAATTAGCACATGGATAGGTCCATATTGATCAGGACTATCATAAGCCTATACACACATGAACACTCTTTATCCTCATTACAACTGTATGAGGTTATTGGTGTTTATCCCCACTTTATAAGTGAGGAAACTGAATCTGAGAGACGGGTAGCTTGTTTAAGATTGTTTAACTAGGCAATGAAAGAGCCAAGCTGTACATCAGGCTGTGCCGGACTCCAAAGCCCACCATCATAACTGCTAGTTACCATGTGATGGTTATGTGAGCAGTTTGAAGTTCCACTGGGGAAAGATCAGAGAGCAATATTTGAGGCTGCAGTATAAGTGATGATCCTTCTCTCCCATGTGGATCCAAGACCTGCAGAGAGTAACAAATAATAGTGCCTTTGGGACACATCTTGACTTCCCCACCTGCAGAAAGTGGCCACCTGAGTGGTGGGCCACTTGAGTGAGGCTATGTCCATCCAGGGACAGAGAGGGATGTGAGCATTTTGGGATTCCTCCAGCTACCACCTATTGATCAGTGTCTGCCAGAAGCTTTAATCTGATTAGAGTCTGCAAAACTGGTTTCCATCTCTGGCGCCTGACTCAGGTTTCAGAGCAAGGGGAAAAAGTATGACATCACTCCTCTTGCATCTGTGCTGGGTGGCTAATGAAATTACGTGATGGGTTTAAAGACCATTAAAGTCAATGTTGATCCTTATTATTATTAAGAGTACTTTCAAATTTACTGCACCATGAGGCAGTTTCGAAAGCATCATTTTTCATAGGTGTGTTCATTGCTCTGGATTTTAAGCACACCACTCTGTGGGATAAAGGGAATATTAGCAGCACAGATAATTCTGAAATCTGCAGGGTAAAAGTGTCTATAGCTTTTTGGCTGCAAGGAGGAAGTTCAAAGTTTTCCATAATGAAGCATCACGATGACCTCGGACTGAAAAAGCCTAAAATGAAACAAAACAAATTTATCAAAGACGTATGAAGCACCACTGTTGCCATGAACAGCAGCAATAGTCTTTTTTTTTTTTTTTAAAGTTTAAATGGTGACTGTGAAAAAGGAGGGCTCAATTCAGGTCACCAGGTACAGATACAGATACAGAGCCGGCACTGGGAACATGCTGACCTGCAGGGAAGGACCATGCTCATCTTTTTCATCAATATATCTCCAGGGCCTGTATAGAGGTCAAGTAGACAGACATGATTCTCTCTTTAAATATATGTATAAATGTACATTTAATATACTGTTAAGTGCATGAAACCTAACTGTGCAGCCCAATGGGTGTAGACACAAACACACAGTAACATATATGTGCATGGGTGAACTGCCATCCAAATCAAGATTGAGACCATTTCCCACAACTCAAGAGGCCACTTCAGGCCCCCTCACATTCTCCCAACAAAGGGAACCACTATTTTGACTGTTATATCTGGAAATTAATTTTTTCTATAACTAATAGATTTCATAGAAATTCACATGAGTTGAATATTCATATAAATAGAATCATATACTATTACCTTTTATATTTGCTGCCTTTTGCTCAACATCCATGTTATTTCAAGTAAAACCATACAAAAAGAGTTTCCCAGTGCTGCAAAAAAGTAGTTCTTTTTCACTGCTGTGTTAATAGTTCCTTCTATAAGCTGTCATTTATTTATTCTTATGATGGATATTTGGGTTCTTTCTAATTTTTAGCTAAAATAAATAAGCTGTTATGATTATTCTTCTTTTGGCTTATTACTTTGGTTAAATGAACTATTTTTTATTAGTGCATTATAGTTATTGGGGTTCATTTTGACATGATTTTACAAGCATGGACTATAATTTGCTCCAATTCAGTCCTCAATACTTCCCTTTTTCCCTCTCCTTCTCCCTCTCATTCCCTTTCCTTTACTCTACTGGTCTTCCTTCTATTATCTTTTTTTTTTAAATTAGTGATGAACATTCTTGTATATGCCTTTTGATGGACTTTTCTCCTTATTCCTTTTGGGTATATTATGCAGAACTCAAACTGCTGGGTCATTTTAAATACTTTTGAATTTTCAATTATTTGCTAATACTGAGTTACTTTCTACTGAGAACATGTGGGGGTATTTTTGAATAGAGCAGTAGAAAATCATGACCAACTGAAGAAAGCATCAATGATATACTATTTAGAAGTTTTCTTTCCCGAAAGCAATATTACCATTGTTTGTGATTCAGCTGGCAGTGGGGAACTCTGTGCTGAGACAGACACATGCACCCAGGCACAGGCAGGTCTCCCAGTGTGGTGGAGTGTGGCCTTTACAGCATGGTAGAACAGGAGGGAAATGTGTTCTGTGTGGGCAGTTTGCTGCAATGATGAGAGAAGGAGCTAGCCTATTCCAGGATGCTCTTTCTCCCATGGGGAGGAGTAAGTGGCTGTGGAGAAAGGCCAGTGGTTATGATTGCAAAATGATATCCACGTGGAATGAGACACAAGGCTTTGGGGAGAAACCTTTCCCACCTCTACAAATTATATCTCATATCTGTGCTATGGGATAACAAAGAAAGGGTGCCTTTACCTAGGGATGAGAGTGAACCCCCTTGAGAAGAGAAAGGCTGAGTTTTATAGGAAACTGGGGGAGCCAGCTAGAGATTGGAAGGGAGGATGCTTTGGACCAGGGGTTGGCAAATGATGGCCCATGGGCCAATTCTGGTCTGTGGCCTGTTTTTGGAAATAAAGCTTTATTGGAAAACAGCCATATTCATTTATTTATGTATCATTTATGGTTGTGATTGTGTTACAGTAGTGGAATTGGGTAGTTGGGATACATGGCCCATGAAGCCTGGAACATTGTTATCTAGTCTTTAACAGAAAGTCTGCTGATCTCTGCTTTATGTGGAGGGTAACACAGGAACATGAAAGAGGGTGGTATGCTGGTAATGTGAGGTTGCGGACTGTAAGTGGTTTGATCATATTGAAGCATGAAGCTGGTATGTGCAGAGAACATGTGGGAGGAGTGAGTAGAGCAGTGAAAAGTCATGGCATGTCCAGCAAGACTGGCCACCATGCTAAGGGGTCTGGAACATGTGATGGAACAGCTGGATCCCTGCCATCTAGGACTTCATAGTTGTCAGGCAAACAGGTTTATTATATTAATTTTCTGCAGGCAAATGGATGAACATTTAACAAATAGATTATAAATTCATGAAGCATACTTGTGAAAGAGAGTTACTTAAAAGGGCAAAATTGACCATTTCTCTTCTGGTGGCTTGGGATAGGGGTTCAGAGAGGAGGCACAGTGACAGGGAAAGCAAAGGGTGAATTAGGAAGGAGATATATTTCAGGCACAGGGATGCATTTAGAGTCAAAATTGAAAAATTGGAGTAGACGCAAGTCTCCATCTAAGAGAAAGAATGAGGAGAAATGTGAGGAGAGAGGGGAGAGGAACTCTAGAGGGACCAGGCTCTGGGATCAGTCTGTCTTTTAAAAATAAGACATTTGTCTCTACTACCCAGCTGTTAGAGTTAAAAACTATCTAGAGTTAAAAAATTAAATGTCTGAGCATTCCTCACTACCCCTATTCATTGTGCTTGCTAGGAAGATTAATTTTACATTTTTGGTTTCTGGGGTTTCTGTTATGCTGCTTAAGATAATGGATGGGAAAATGCTGAGTTAGGGGTAGAAGATTTAAATTGAGAAGAAATGGGAGTACTAGGCTAGCGGGGGCGGCAGAGTGGCTGGAGAAGACATCCAGAAAGGCTGGGGAAGAGGGGAACAGGACTACAGTTTCTTGGGTAGGGCTGAGGAAGAGAGGACTTGGGGAAATTTAGAAGAGAGTCCTTGGGGCAGCTCTGGGCATCTGTGGAAGGTAAGTAAAAAGGGGATGGCTCCTTGCTATGGTAATGAATTAGGTTGTGTTTGATGTTATTCGACAGCCTCACTAAAGATTATTGTCATTTAATTCTTGGTTGTCAAATAGTTGCCTCCTGTGCAAATACTAGACAAAATATGACAAACTCTCCTCAAATACTTATGTTTACCTTTGTTGTATTTGAGCAGCTTTATCAAAGTATAACTTGATGTACAACATACTGCACACATTTAAAGTGTACTCTTTGATGCATTTTGACAAATACACATCTGTGAAGCCATCATCCCAGAGAAGATGGGCAGTGGATCTAGCATTCTCAAAGGCTGACTCTTTTTTTCAATCCCTTCATTTCACTGTCCCCAGGAAGCTACCAATCTGCTCTGTCATTATAGATTAGTTAATATTTTCTAGCTTTTTATGTAAATGGAATCACATGGCATATACTCTTCTTTTTTTGGAGGGATCTCTCTCCTTTTATTCAGAATAATTGTGGAATTGTCATGTACTTTTGTGTATCAATAGTTTATCAATTTTTTACTGCTAAGTAGTATTCCACTTTACAGACATTCCACAGAGTGTTTATTTATCTGTTGGTATTTGAATTGTTTACAGTTTTTGACTGTTACAAAAAGGTATATGAACGTTCATTATCATGGTTTTAGTTATGTTGAATAAATATTGGGGAATCTAATGAATGGATCATATGTAGGTATATGTTTAACTATTTAAGAATTGCCAAACTATTTTCCAAAGTGATTGTACCATTTCACACTCACACTTGAAGTATGTAAATGTTATATTCACTCCATATCCTCACCAATTTGTTATGCTCAGTGTTTTAGTATTAAATATTTGAATAGGTAGGTAGTAGCATCTCATTTTTATTTCCATAATAATTAGTGATATTAAATATGTGTTTATTAGCCACTCATATGTTTTCTTTGGTGAAGTGTCTGATTTTTCTGTCCACATTTTGTTGAGGAACTTATATTTTTATTGGGTTTGAGCTCTTTATGTATTTGGAATACAAGTCCTTTAACAAAAAATTGTAATATATTTTTTTAGTTGTAGTTTGACACAATACCTTTATTTTGTTTATTTATTTTTGTGTGGTGCTGAGGACTGAACCCATTGCCTCACACATGCGAGGCAAGTGCTATGCCTCTGAGACACAACCCCAACACCCCCGTAACAAATTTTAAAATATTTTTTCCAGTCTATGGTTTGTTCTTTTTTTTTTTTTCTGTAGTTGTATTAGTAAGGAACTGACTTTATTTTATTTTTTTTTAATTTATTTTTTTTATTGGTTGTTCAAAACATTATAAAGCTATTGACAGTCTTTCAAAGAGTAGATGTTTTTAATGTTAATGGTGTACAATTTATTGACTTTTATCTTTTATGGATTGTGCTTTTGGTGTCATATCCAAGTCTTTGTATAACCCAACATTGTGTGATTTTTGTCATATACTATAAGTTTTTTTTAACTTTATTTTCTTGGAGTTTTAGGTGTATGGACCATTTTGAATTATTGTCTATAGCATGAAGTATGATTAAAGATCTTCGATTCTCACTCCTCCTTGTATATGGTTATTAATTTGTTCCAGCATCATTTATTGAAAAGATTCCTTTTTCCACTGAATTGCTTTCTCACATTTGGAAAAAATCCATATGTTTATGAGTCCATTCCTGGAATCTTTATTATGTTCCATTGATCCGTTTGTCTTTCTTTACACCAATACTACAATGCTTGATTATCATAGCTTTATAATAAGTCCTTAAATTAGGTGCTGTTTCCAACTTTTCTTTTTGTCAGATTGTTTTGGCTGTTCTGTTCCTGAAATGTTCATGTACACTTTAGAACCAGTTTGCTAATTACTGGCCTTTTGATTGGCATTGCATTGACTTGCTAGATCAATCTGGAGAGCATTAGCATCTTAACATTATTGACTCCTCCAGCTCATGAATATGGTTTTTATTTAGGTCTTTTAAAATTGGTCTCAGTAGTGTTTTATCGTTTTCTGTGCAGGTCTTGCATAATGTTTTGTCAGAATTATCCTTAAGTATTTTGTTTTGAATGGCATTCCATGTGGTACTTTATTTTTCAATTTGTGATTCTTTGTGCTAGTATATATAAATGCAATTGATTTTTGCATATTGATCTTGAATCCTGTGACCTTCCTAAACTCGCTTATTAGTTTTAGTAGAATAACTCTTCTTTTAGAGGTGGGATTGTACCCAGGGTCTTGGGCATGCTGACTAAGCATGTGCTGTAATTACTGAGCTACGTTCCTAGCCCACCATGAATAACTTTTCATGAGCAAATTGAACAGGATCATGATCATAGGTGAAAGATAGTCTTCCATTGCAGTGGTCTAAAGTTTTTTTTTTTTTTTAAGCTGGTCAAGATGCCCTCCATATGCTCTGGGAATTAGTCTATGGTGCCTCTTCCAAAATAAAAGTTCTTTCATGGAGAACTTGTTAGGGCAAAATCATAGTGATGATTCCCAGACAAGAGCCATGGAGAAGCATGTTAAAGATACCCTATGGTGGACAAGAAGTACAAGGATTTGAGTTAACGTATAAATTATGTCCAAGGACACCTCACATGCCAGATGGAGTTATGACAGCAGGAGATGGCAAGGTTGTCCTTACAAACAGTCATAGAAATGGGGCGAGAAAAAAATACTCTTGTGTCACAGCATTCATTCTTGTCCCCAGTGGTGAGAACATCTTCTGAACCGCCAGAGAGAAAAGGCTGAAGGGGGAAGTATTTACTCTCACATGGTGATATCCAGATGATATATCTAGATCTCACATATCTAGATGATAACTGAAAAATTTAGACAAAGAATCTGGAAGTTTATTTCAATTCCTGGATTATTGTGCTTTTGTAGGTGAGCAGTTGGGGTGACTTTGTCTGCTTATTTTACCTCACAGAGACACAGTGGTAAAATAAAATATAGCAGGCTGTGGCAGGAGATTGGGAACAGTAAAAGAAGAACTGAAATGAGTCAAAGAGACCTCCATGGTTTCTTTCGTGGGAGTTGGATGATATTGTGTGCAGTGAGAAGAAAGCCTGGTGTGGATAAGGAGAAGAATGGAACACATCACATTGATCTGGGAAGCCAGTTTTAGGGAAGAATTGGTGTGGGTGATTAATGATTTATGTCTTTCTGTAGAATCCTTTTGTTCCAAGTAGATCCTCTGGGAGCACTACCAAGGGCAAAAATGATAGAAAAACCAATGGGCAGAAAAACAAACTCTCTGTCTTCTTCCACTCTACTCTTTACTTCTTCATTCAACCAAAGGACATTTCTCTTTGTGAAAAACAACCTCTGCACTATATATTAGGATTCTACATCAGAATTTGTTCCCTAAAGGACTTTGTGTATGTGTTTGAAAACCACTGGAGTAGATCAATGAAAGTGATCAATGATGAGTGCCTTCCTTAGAAACGAGGGACCAAATGTCAATCAGAACTTGTGCTCTTTGACAAGTTAAAAGAGTACCTTCCTTCCTAGCATCAGGTCCTGCTAAAGTGAAAATGACTTTTGCCAAATACTGCATGGGACATATACTAAAAATTATTGTTTATCTGAAATTTAAATTTAACTTGATATACTGTATTTGTTATTGCTGAATCTGTCAATACCATTCAATGCATAATTTATAACAAAATGGTGAATGGATTCTCCAATATAATGATTTTGATAAACATTGAGCAAAGTATTCTCATGTCTGGGCTACATGCATCATAGTACATAAATCCATTTGCTGGCCATGCATGACATTCCCCCCTGTCAGCAGAAAAGGAAACAGGTGCCACCAGGGCTGATTTGGGCCAGAAGGGCCTCACACTCCCCTAGGGCATTGAAGACAAATTATTTGAACTACTGCTGTTAAACTCAGTTTTCCAATTCTTCTTTTTCATTTTTTATTATCATCTCATCTTTGAAAATTCAACTTGCAAGCTTTAATTACAAAATCAATTTCATTAGCTTCACAGTGACCTACTTGAGAAAGAACTATGGAAAGGCTGAAGGTGTTGGTTACCTTCAGTCTGTGGGGAGTCTGGGGAGGCTGGATACCCCAGCCTGTAACCTCCACTCAGGACTTGCTGCATCTCTTTTTCCTAATGTGGTAAGTAGACATTATTACTTCATGTGAAGGGAAGATAATATCAGGAAATCCTGCTCCATCCCAATCTCCCTTACAAAAATTTTTTACCACCCCTGACTTTCATATTCATTCATTCTCTACTCAAATAGAAAGAGCTCTGAGGGCAACTACATTGTCTATTTCATATCAGCATCTCCACAATCTCAAAGAATGCTCCTAAAAGGCTCCCAATAAATAACGATGAAGAAATGAATGAATCCTATGAGCAGCAGAGGGCTGGCATCTAAAAGAGACAATAAGATTCTACAAAGGTGCATCTAAACAACTTTCAAAACCAATTGAGTTCATCTCTTGGATTTTATGTGGTTTCTGATGAAGATTTCCAGAGCCCTACAAAGAACTCTGTCACCAATTATGTTTTGGCTCAAGTTAGTTAAAAAAAAAAAGATTATCAATAGTGTCTTAGAATATTTCATTGAGATGAGGAATACTCAATGAGTCCAAAATACTTAAGACCAGATAAGTTTCAGATTTTGGAGTTCTTGGATTTTTGAATATTTGCATAGACTTTACCAGTTGAACATCTCTAATCTGAAAATCTGAAATTTGCTAAAAATGCTTTAGATAAAAGTTACTGAAGATTTTGGATTTCTGGAGTAGAGATATTCAACCTGTACTAATTTGTTTCAAAGAGGTAATTTAAAAATTGTTTTTTGTTGTCTTTATCACTTTTTCCTTACAAATATCAACTCATTTTTTTTGTTTTTCTAAGCACTAGGTTAATGCTCCTACAAACAGCTTGCTCTGGTTACATATCCTTTGCTGCTTTTATAAATGTCTGTTAGAAACCTGAACTTACTGGAGAGACTGTGGGTAGCTGCATTGCTTTTTGGCATCTCTCTTTTTTAAAAATATATTTTAAAATTTTTAAAGTTTTTTTTTAGGTGGACACATTATCTTTATTTTATTTTTATGTGGTGCTGAGGATCGAACTCAGTGCCCCTCGTGTGCTAGGCGAGCGCTCTGCCACTTGAGCCACAACCCCAGCCTCTTGGCATCTCTTGTCTTTATCATTTTAATCCAATCATAATAAGTATCATTGGAAGAAAGCTTCCTAGACACCAACATTAAATCCATGTTTTGGACAGTTTAATGTGAGTATTCACAGTTAACAGTTACCTTTAGGTATGTGCTCAGTGTTTTACATGTATCAACACATTCAATCCTCATAACCGTAAGAGATAGGAGTTAGCTTCATTTCATAAAAAAGAAAACCAGAGGAACAGAGGGGCAAAGTAACTTGCACAAGGTGACACAGCTGGAAATTTGTAGAGCTGGGATATGGACCTATATCTCTGTCTCATTCCAAAATTATTGCTTAGAGTCATTGTGTTATACTCTGAACAGGGCTGTGTTGGTCTGGCTTCAGTCAATTATGTGCAATAATAATTTGGTAGAATGATTGCCCATATTACAGTCACTCCAATAATAAAAAGAAATTGATTGTGTGCTTCCAGTGTTGTGGGTAAGAGAAGATAGCTGACTGTTCCTATTAGGTTTGCTTTCCTAATAGAAGTGGTTTTCCTTCTGTAACTCTTATTCTTCACCTAGAAGAACTAACCATCTAATTTTGTGTCATCTCATATTTCAACTAATTAATTAAACAAAACCCCACGTACTCCAAAGCCTGGCATCTAATCAGAGGTAGGGTAGAATATGTGTGTTTGTATATCCATGAAGTTTCTTTCCTCCTGCTGGGCTCAGTTCCTTTGCTTGTGGATTTATGAAGCACAAGCTGGAAGTGGGTGCTCTTTCTCCTCCAGTTCTCTCATCCTAAAACCTGTTTTTTTTTTGTAATGTGTTAATTTTAGCACTGTTCGACTTCATTAAAATAATTGGCAAAAAAAAAAAAAAAATTGGCAACTTCCTCGAGTTCATCACAATGGGAGTTTACCTATTTTTTAACTGTCTAAAACTTGATGTGGTGGTGCTATTTTTACTTGGAAAATAATTCCCCATAAGTTATTTCTGAAAACCTATCCCTGTAAAGGTGATTCCTTTCATCATTTCCAACTCATAGTGGAGAGAAAGCCAAGTCTCCTAGAAGTCAGATAACCTTAAAGGGGTTTTCCAGCACCTGGCCCCTGCTCTCTCAGCCCAGTATCAGCCCTCCTGTCCCCACTCTCTTCTTGGCCACAAAGAATGATTCAACCCTGCAATGTCTGTAAACTCTGAGCCCTGCATTCTGCTCAAAGCCAGTAACTGTTCATTTTTTTTTAAATACCTTTATTTTATTTGTTTATTTTAATGTGATGCTGAGGATGGAACCCAGTGCCTCAAGCATGCTAGGCAAGTGCTCTACCTCTGAGCTATAACCCCAGTCCCAGTCACTGTTCTTTAGAGCATCAAGGACATAATTGCCACCTGGGCACTGACCCACCTCCCTCGTTAAAGTGTGCTTCATTGTTGACTTGGTTTGTTTCTGCTTCTCTCTCTGCCCATTCTGTTTTGGGATTTGCTTGTGAGCCACCCCTGGCTCTCTTCTTCTCACCACCCAAGAGCTTAGCATTCTGTGTTTTCCTCTCCTGTGTTTTAACCTACCCCCACTTCTCTGGCCCCTTTACCATACACTGTGTGTGCAGCTTCAGTGAACTGGCTGTTTCTGAGGGTGATGAACAGCCCACAAAAGAAGTGCAGTTTCCCTGAATAGGAATGTGAGGCTCATTGACATTCTACCAGCGAACTGTCCTTCTGCTGATGTGGAAGGATAAAAAGAGGCACCATTTGCAGAAAGTCCAAGTTAAACTGCAAATATGCAGTCTGGGAGGGATAGCACAGGATGTTATTCAATCTTGGGTTTAGTCCTGAGCCCACTTCTCTGAGGGACCCCATATCTTGTTCTGTGTCTCAAAAATACTGATAACTCCTAGCCTTTCTTTTGAACTTCACACTGTGTGTCCAGTGGCCTGCTGGACGTCCCACTTAGACTCCACACCATGTCCTAGAAATCTGCTGGATGTCCCTCTTAAATTTGCTGGAGGCAGATGTAACTTAGCATGTTCAAAATAGATTCTTGACCTTCCTTTCCAGAGCTGCTCTTCTCTTATTCTCTTCTTTCTTGCTAAGTGTCTACTTCAATCTCTCAATTGTCCAGGTCAAAACCCTAGGCCTCATCTGTCATTCTTTTCTTTCTCTCATGGGCTCACGTCTAATCAATACTCAAATTCTGTTAGTGGTATGTTCAGAATCTGACTTCTCTTCACTGCCTCCTGCCTGTCATCCTAGTCCAAACGGCCTGCATGTCTCCTAGATAGCTGCAGTACTTTCCTTCTCTCTTCTTCCTTTGCTTTCCTAGTCTCAGCTCCACATACTAATAGGGTGATATTATAAGAGCATGGTCCTTTTGCTGAAAACCATTAAATGGTTTCTCATTTCATATGGCATAAAATTCAAGGCCCTCCATGATCTGGTTTCCCTCCCAAACTTGTGATCTCACCTCCAGCCCTCTCCTCTTATTCCCCTCCAATCCAGCTCCCATGGCCTCCTCACCTGTAGCCAATCTCATGCTGCTCTGGTTCCTGCATCTGCCTGGAATGCTACTCTCCATGACTCCCTTCTTCATTTTATCTCTATGCTCTAATGTCACCTTACCAGAAAGTCTTCCCTGACATAGAATAGTACCCCCACCTGAAAGCAGGCCATATTTTGTCTTTGTTTACTGTGTATCCCCATTATCTAGAAAAGTATCATTCACATTCAGTGAATATGAATGAATTTATTAGTTCCAGGTGAGAAAATATTTTTTTTTTCCTGCATGTTGCTTTTCCTTGAATTCTTTTGATTTAGTTCTGGGTGGTGTTGACACCATGTTGATTAGTATTTTGTATGATCATAGGCAGATCACATATCCCAATTTCTTTATCTGTAAAATTCAGGGTTGGATTAAGTGTGTAAGTCAAGTTGGTCCTGCTGCTATAAATGTAAACTCTTTTTTGAAATCCAACAATTGCGCGCTGGGGATTGGGCCTCTTCTGTAGCCCTACACCTGTGTCTACAGTAATGGAGGCTGCTTTTCTTTAATACTTCCTATCTGTGAATCCTCCTTCCTTCTCGCCATCAGGCACTTTATGTACTTGTGCCGTTATGCAGGAGTGGTTGTGAGATGTGTTGCCAGACACTAGTTAGTAATAACAGAACATAAAGTTGTTATTGCAATTTACATTGAAACTACAGAACTATTCAAGATTATATGTGTTATGCTCTCTTGAGAGGAGCAAAACAAAGGAGCATGATGGACATTATGAATAACCCAGTGAATGTCTTTGGGCATGTCACTGGTTTTATGTATTGGGGTGGGAAAATAAATGTTTAAACCACTGGTGTTGTGCCAGGCACAGTCATGCATACCTGTAATCTCAGTGACTCAGGAGGCTGAGGCAGGAGGATTGCAAGTTCAAATCCAGCCTCAGCAAGTTGGTGAGGCCCTAAGCAACTTAATGAGACCTTGTCTCAAAGTAAAAAAATAAAAATGGCTGGGGATGTTGCTCAGTGGTTAAGTGCCCCTGGGTTCAATCCCCAGTACCCCCAAAACACAAACCAAACCAAACACTGGTGTTGTGTGTTGTGATGCTTGAGCTGTAGAGGTAAGAAACATGGTCTCTGCCTTCATAGAGTTTATGGTCTAGGTCAAAGATAGTGCTGTGGGAGGGGGTGCAAGACACAAGTTTGCATGCATGAGTGGCAGGTGCATGGTGCAGTCTGTACTTGAGCTTCAGGGTGGAATTCTTGTGGTCTGATGGTTTGAGGGTTTAGTTCAAAAAGGAGGGAGACCTGAGCTATATCATGAGGGGTGTTTTTCCTCTCAAGAAGCCAACCCTAGAATAATCTTTTGCTTTCTTCCTCCCTTTGAAGTAGTGTGGTAACAGCTTGGTCAACACTAAGCATCAGGTTTTTGGACTATTCTTTATGGTCCTCCCTATTAAACATGAACCCTCTTTGAATTATCCTAATTTGGGTGGGCTATCTCTTTCCTCTTGGGATCCTGACTGATAGTCATATAATGAATTTTCCTTTTAATGGGAACAGATGGGACTTAAAGATTATGGCTATTTTTCTCCAGCAAGATATTCAAGGTTGCTGTACCCTTTAGCAAAAGATAAACTTGATATCTGATGAAAGGAGAATGAGAAACATTTCTTAATCTCCACTGTTCTGTTTAAAGCCCCTTGACTTGGAACATATGCTTCCTTGCATGGAGCCAAAGAGGAACCTTGCCCTTGGTATTCTAAATAAGTGGCTAACAGTTATAATTTATATTCCAAAGTGGCACACTTTGAGAATGCAAAGGTGCACTGCAAGTAAATAATTCAGGGACAGAAGATATAAGCCAAGATTGTGGGAGGCAAACATGACTTAATGGTCATTCTATAGATAATGTAAAGGTTGTTCTTAGATTGTCTCTCCTTATTTGGGATTGGGAATTGGTTCCAGAACTCTCTCCAGCCTCCTGTAGGTACCAAAATCTGCAGACGCTCAAATCCCTCATATAAAATGGCATAGTATTTGCAGATAACCTACACTCATCTTCCCATATACTTTAAATCATTTTTCAATACTTACAATATCTAATATAATGTAAATATTGTGTAAATAGCTGTCATACTGTATTTAAGGAATAACAACAAGAAAAAATTCTGTACATGTTTCAGTGCAGATATAGCACCCCCTCCATCTCATCTGAGATTGGTTGAGTCCATGGATGTGGAGCCTTTGGATATTGAGAGCCCACTGCAATGGGTTTTCATTAATTCTGTCTCAGAGAAAATAAAGGGCATCCCTTCAGTTTGCTGGGTCTGATCTCTTGGGTTCTCTTCAGTGGTCTTGTTCTGGGATGCAGGGAAGCTCTTGTTGTTGTCCACCTCCATCACTGAGTGAAGAAGGCTAACTCCAGGCCTCCGGACCATTTAGATGATTGAACTTCTCACTGCTGAGCAGAGGCTGGGTGGCAATATGGTTAGTACTTAAGATTTTCCTAAAGCATCCTTTGGTAGGAAATTAGGGTCCTAGGAAAGATCATAGACCTTTGAGAGGTCTCTTAACATCTTCAAATTCTGTCTCATTGTCATCAAAAGAATTAAAGTATGGGGGCTATGGTTATAGCTCAGTGGTAGAGTGCTTGCCTAGCAGGTGTGAGGCACTGGGTTCAATTCTCAGTACCACATAAAAATAAATAAAGGTATAAAAATATAATAACATTAAAAAAGAATTAAAGTATGATCAGGCTCCAGGAAGAGAGTGATGCTAAGCCTGATACCAACCCTTGGAAAGGGGGAGCACTTCAGGCAGGACTAGGCTTGTGAGCAAAGGCCACACATCTGGGTGCTAACAAGGCAAATGAAGGATGTGAGCCACATTGCCAATGTGACTCGTGTGTTTGTGGGGTTAGAGAGATAAATGTTCCTTATAAACCTTTCATCAACTAAAAATGTGAAGAGGTGCTTCAAATCATCAGACCACCCAGAAGTTTGGGTTCTATGTGGAAGCTGCGGCTCCTCATTTGCTCTCGTGCCTTTAGCTCAGATGCAGTGTTTGGGATCATCTAGCCAATTACTGCCCTGAATCTCTATATCTCTATCTGCCTCTCCAGAGATTTCCCTTTAGGCTCTCTAATAGATACCCACCCCACCCCCAAGAACAGTTTGGTCAGCCCTTGGGGAACCATCTTTTGTAATCTGTGCCAGAGTTTGGATTGATTTCCACAGTGTGGACATACCTTTTCTCCTTTTTGACCTGGTACATGCTGTTCTTGCTGGTAATTTATGTGATGTGCTTCACATCATGCTCTCCAGTCTGGTGATTGTCATTTCTGTGTTTGAAAACAAAGGCGTTTCTTACAGTGGAAAACTCTTCATGCACGTTCATAAATTTGTGCATGTGTGTTTTAATTTTGTGAAGGGCAGGGAGCTACTGTGGTTTATTAGAAAACCTCTCTCAGGATTAAGTGATATTCTTTTGACACTAGTCAAAAGCTTCTAGCACACGGGTCCTATTTATTATACTCAGATTGACACTTAGTGGAGTTGGAATTTCAAGTATGTAACATAGATCATAGCGGGTTCCCTCAGTGATAAATTATGCCTACAAGCCTAATAGCTGCCATAGGTGAGTGGCTGTGGTTGAGATTTTAGGCCTAGTGGCTTGGCTCTTCTTAAGGTTAATTAAGTGAGCACATGCTCTCAATTCAATTGTGCAGGATTCCTGAGGTCCACGTATGGAGGTATTTTAAAAAAATTTAAATATTTTTTTAGCTCTCTTACTAGATTAAGAAAGTTTCATGAGCTGCCTTGTTTTTTTTTTCCCCCGTGCTTCTGGACCCTTCACTGAAATGCTCCTACCTGCGAATCTCTGACTGCTTGTTCTCATCCAATAAAAGCATTAGCTTTTATTTACTTTTTATTTACTCAAAAGTGCAGCAACAGCTTTTTTTGCTTCTTTCCTGGTCAGAATGGAAAAGGCTCCCTGTGTAGTTTCTATCTTAGCTCAAAGCAAAAGAGGAAGTCAGAGAACACACACCACAATTCACTCAGGACAATCCTGCACTAATCAGGAACATGTTCCCTTTGGCCATTATACATATTCATTTTCCTTTATGAGATTTGGAAAGTTCTGTGGTTTTGATCAAAGAAATGACTGTGGCAATTATGTACAACCACAAGAATGGGAAGTTATATTCCATATATGTATGATATGTCAAAATACATCTTACTGTCATGTATGACTAACAAGAACAAATAAAAAATTAAAAAAAATTGACTGCAGCATTCAAAAGTAAGATCAGGAATTCACTTGAATACACTGGTGTGGTAGTGCATGCCTATTGTCCCAGCTACCTGGGAGGCTGAGTCAGGAGGATCATTACAGCCCAGGAGTTTGAGGTCAGCCTGAGTAATATTGAGAGACCCTGTCTTAAAAAAAAGAAAAAAATATAAAATACCTTTTTAAATTATAAAATATTTATAAATTTAATAAGAAATGTTAAGGATCTCTTTGAAGAAATATGAACTAAATCTGAACAAATGGGAGAGTGTACCACATTCTTAGAGGTAGAGACATTGTATCATAAGAATATCAAACCACCCCAAATTATTAAATTTAGTATAATGCTCATAGAGCCTCAATCCATTTTTAATTGAGTAAAACCATGTCAAATTTTATATAGTAAAATAAATACCTTCTTGAAATGATAAGAAAAATAAAAACGTATAAAATAGTTGGTAGATACTTTTCTTGCTAGATATAATATACTCAACAAAGCCACTATAATAAAAATTGATACAGGGGAGGATGGGAATAGGAAAGATAGTAGAATGAATTGGACATAAATCTCCTATGTTCATATACAAATACACAACCATTGAAACTCCTTATCATATACAACCACAAGAATGTGAGTTATACATCATGTATGTATAATATGTCAAAATACATTCTATTATCATGTATATATAAAAAGAACAAGTTCAAAAAACCCAATATGGTATTGGTACAGAATAAACAAACCATAAAAGACGATATGGAATCAAGGCAATATCTTAGCATATATGAAAAACTACCATGTAATAAAACTGGCACCACAGTACAGTAGAAAACGAATGATATGTTTAATAAATAATGTCAACATAATTACCTTTAAAATTGGACAATTTCACATAAAATATGAAAATATAAATTCCACATGAAATATAGAGGATCTGTAAAAAGATATTTGCCATAGTGTGGCAGAAGGTAATTATTCATTATCTATGGCATGGTTAAGAATCAATAAAACAAATGACCTTCTACAATTTGGTAAGAATGCATGGGCAACTCATATAAGAATAACATCTCAGACTTACTAGTAGTCAGAGAAATGAAAATTAATGTAACTGTGATGTGTCATATTATGCTGTTTAGATTTGCAAAGATTGAAAAGATCAGTAATACCTATTCCTGCAAAGTAGGCAAGGAGAAGTTTCACATTTCACTTTTCTGGTTGAAATGTGAATTGCTATTATTTCTCTTTCTTTCTTTCTTTCTTGTGCTGGGGATAGAACCCAGGGCCTCATACATGCTAAGGAATATTTCTATCACTAAGCTATATCCCCAGTCCTACCCTTTTTGGAAGCATCTTGACCATATCTTTTTAAAATTAAACAAACAAACTAAAAAAACGCTCATCTTCTAAACCACCAGTCCAGTAGATGTAATAGCATGGAGATATAGGTGAAAGAATGCTCATTGAAGTATTGTTCATGCTGCAACAAAGAAAACAAAACAGGAAACAATTGAATGGACAAAGGGGAAATGATTGAATCCATAATGAAATAGCTGTGACACGAAATGTTATATGGCCATTAAATCATTAGTGCTACTGGATTGAATACTATGAAGTATGACATAGGAAAAACAAGATTCAGAGAAGTAGACATAATACAGGAAATCTGGAGTACTCAGTAGGGGATGAGGATGACGGGGCAAAGAAGAAGCAGATGAAAAAGAATACAGTGCACTGGAATGATTCAGTGTGTGTGTGTGTGTGTGTGTGTGTGTGTGTTTGTGTGTGTTGTATGCAGGTATGTGTGAAAAGGAAACTGGAAAAATGAACAGTTTGATTTAGACAGTCTTTGGAGATGGATTCCACATGAGGACAAGGAACAAGGACAAGGACAGTGTGGCTGTGGTTAGGAGTGACAACGGGGAACCAGAAAGGAAAGCCCTTTGGTCCCTGGAGGTGAAGAATGGCTGTGAGGCCAGGGAT
Organism: Marmota flaviventris; assembly: GCF_047511675.1. Lineage (NCBI taxonomy): Eukaryota > Metazoa > Chordata > Mammalia > Rodentia > Sciuridae > Marmota > Marmota flaviventris. Next base: position 111,215,567 of record NC_092502.1, read on the forward strand.
CTGTGAGGATGTCAGATGCTGCTCAGGCAGGAAGCCCGATTTAAGACTAAGCCATGAGGTTGTGACTCAGCTGGAGGTGTGGTGCAGGAGCCTGAAGCGTAGACAGTTCTTAAGTGAATCAAAATCATGAATACTAGATTAGTTATAAAAGAACATTTGTTTAGAATGGGAAAAGAATTGCAACCAATTACTAATTTGAGAAGCTGACAAGTATCACATACATGAAAATGTCTTTGACTTCGATTGCCTTTTCATATGATAACATTTTTGTAATATCCTATATATAGAGAACAGAAAGACAACTTGGCTATTCTAGTATGGTTGACTGAAAATTTTTAAAAAATTATTGATAGTTTAGAAAAGTTTTGAAGGGTTAAAACTTGTTAGGTTAATATCACATGTACTTTTAGAATTATGGATAATCTGGAAAAACTTCTACTGAGGAGAAAATTTATGTTTTGTTGAAGCATCAGTGGAATCCAAATTCTTTGCTTATCTTTTAGTAGATCTGATAACTAGAATAATTTCCTATAGATAAGTTCCCAACTCTGTATATTTCAAGACTTTCCTCTCTACTATCCAATGGACTCCTGGTGTTGGGCACCAGAGTTCATGCTCATGCTGAGATGTGATCTCTTGCTTTGCACTTCTGTACTGCTTGGGAGCCTTAGAAATAATCCTAGAAGCCACTGCTCTCCAAGAACACTAACATACCAATCACATGCCTAACACAGAAGTGATGCGAACCACCTAAATATATTCTACTTTTCTATCAAACCCAAATGAGCTATATCCCCAGCTCAACCTTCTCTTAGCTGGATCCCCCAAGTACTCACAGCTTGTCTAATGCCACTCAATACAGAATGGAAATTGGAATAAAGAGAGACAGCAATCCTAAGCATTTCGGTTAAAATAGCTTATTTTTTGCAAATTTTACAAAAATCTTGTGATCGTTGATTAGGTCATTGCTAGGTCCCCACCCAGAGCCTTGGAACTTAAGCTTCAGTAGTTTACTATTATATTCTTTCTTTTGTTGGCAACCTGCTTCGTACTATATTGGGTAGAGTATTAAGTGCACTATAAGTCAGTCAATCTCGTATTCACTCTCTCTGGCATTTCTTATTTCCTTGCAAATTTTTTTGTCACACTACAGCATGGGTCCAAATAAGTCAGCCTTGCTTTTCTGGCTTCAAATCATTTTTTTTAAAACCCTGGAATCCCAATACAGGAACATTAAACACTACAACTGCAGTAATTTTAGAGTCAATGTCCTGAAAATGAGAAATTCCAATGAAATGATGTACCGTGCATCATTTCCAGCCCCCTGATCCACCACTGAAGCTTTGCATACATTTCCCTCCTTCATTTTCATATATATTATATTTACCATCAATCTTGTAGCAAGTTTCAGAGCAGGGAGATTGGGTGACATGGTTCTGTGATGAGAAGATCAATCTATAAACGGTCCTTTCCTGCTCTGGGTGAAAAAAAATGTGAGAAAACAGCATTGCTACTCATGGTTCTTTCTTTTAACTCTGGTAGAAACTTCAGGCCTGGTAACAGTAGCAAAACAGTCAGCCAAAGGTCTGGAGAGAAAAAACTAATCAAGAGGAAGGAAGAAAAACCACAAGAAGTGATTGTGTGGTCAGTTGGGGATAATTTTTGATGAGTTTAAATAGAAATGCAAGAATCTCAGAAATGTCAAAAGAAGGCCTTGGGTAAAGAACTTAAGGCTCAGTTTATCTGTGGGAAAAATGTTTTTATTTATTAATGGTGTATTTTAAAATTTTTTTGATGTTCCTCATAAGATTTTGGTCTCCTGCACATTAAGGTTTAGTGAAACCACTTTTGAAATATTTCCCATTTTGAAATTAGATGGCTTATACCTCAGACCAAGGCATTCCCCCTCTGGTCTTCGTTTCCAAGGGATATAATCCTATCTTTGTCCAAACTCTGTACTATCCAGAAGAGAAGTGTGTAAAAGCCCACTCTTATCAAACTCTGGAGTAGACTGTGTGGCAGACACACACGGTTTTGACATTACTAGCTTAACCATATTGCAATTGCAATAATGAAAAGCAGAATAGGCAGAAGCCCAAGGGTTTTGGGTGTGTTTTCCAGAATGGATTACAAAAATTGGTGGGAAATAAATAACTTCATGTACAGAGAAGAGTTTGGAAATAAGGGCATTGAGAGACTTCTGGGAACAAATGTAAACCAGATGGAGGAACACAGAATTAAGGAGGACGATGAAAGGAAAGAAGGAGCTGTTTCTGAGAAGCCATGGGGGGAATGGGTGCATTCTCTATTACCTAGTTGTCAAGATGATAATATGGAAGGAAGTGTGGGGAAGTGCAAGCTGGATCAGTCTTGGGACTATGAGGTCCCAAGTTAATATGCCTCTCTGAATTGTCTGGCTTCTTCTGCCTCTGGCCTTGGCTACTTGCTCCACTGAGAACCTTTGGCTGCCATCTTTCCCTCATTACTTATCACTGTCAAATGTCCCAACCTCCCGCATGTTTGCAGGCACCACTCTGTCCACTGGTGGAACTGCAGCAATTTCACTTCTTGTCCTTTCTACCACATTAAGCTCAGAAGGTGGGAACTGTCGAGGGACCTGACACCTTTAGAGATTGAGTGGAAAGGCTGGGTAACTCTAACACATTCAGGGGTGCAGGGCATCCTTTGACCAGTGAGAGACAAGAGACAGAAAAGACCCTGCAAATAGATTCTGTTCCCTTTCGGCCCCCAAAGGACTATTCCAAGATGCCGGTGTTCAATGCAGCTCTCTGGAGACGTACTGCATGAGGAAGGAACCAGCTGTGTCTTCTCTTGGAGCTGTAGCCAGCTCAGATATGTGCCACCCTGTATTTGGTTTGCCTGCTTTCATGCCTCCTTCCTCCCTCCCCTTACTCTTGCTGTTCTGGGACTGTGCCCCTGAGTCAACACCGGCATACCAGCTTCACATCAGTGGCTGTTTTCCAGAAAACTGGTGCTAAAGTAATACTATTTTCCAGTTCAGTATCTATCACAAAGCTAACCTTGCTTTTTCATCTATGAGAATGGGTGTATCTTGAATGAGCAATGCCATATGATATCTCAAGCTACAATATGACACCAATAACAGATTTCAGCCTTAATACTGTGGAGATTGCTGATTGTTTTAAATATTGTCCCATTAATTTAGGCATCAGTACCTATATGATAATTTAAAAGGACTACCATAGGAAATTAAGTTGGTTCTAAAACAGTTATGATTTGAGGAAAGAGATCATTATGAATTTTGAGCAATTGCATTGTACAGCAATTGATATAATTTATGAAACACTTGAATGTGTTCGTTTAGTAGTACAAGACAAACATGAGAATAAAACTTTTGTAATTAGTTTATTAAGCATTCTGAACTTGGTGGAGGCAAAAACAAGGGTTTACTTTTTTGTAATTACTACTATCAAATGTGTGCTGTTAGATCCCCTTGTATTAGGTTTTTTTTTTTTTTTTTGCTGCTGCTTTACAAATTGCCACACGTTTATTTGCTTAAAACAAATAATGGCTTCTCTAGGCTAGCATCTGGCCTGGCTTAACTGTGTTCTCTGCTGAGAGTCTCACACTCTGAGAGTCAGTTAACTAAGTGTTTGATCTGGAAGATCTTGGGAGAGTCTACTTTAATCCAGGCTGTTGGCACAGTAACCCTGCCGTTGTAGGACTGGGTTCTGTTTCCTGCTGTCATCTCCTAGAGCTGCTCACAGGTCCTTGCCAGGAGCCTCCTCACAGGTTGTCCAAGGCCCTTTCACATCAGTGCTGCTGGCAGCAAGGTCCCTTAGTGTGAACCCCCACCAGGCCTCAAATCTGACTTTGTCTACTGATACCGGGCAGAGATTATGCTCTGCTTTTTAAAGGACTTATGAGGAATGAATTAGGTCTACCCAGATAACCCAGGATAGTCTTCTTATTTTAGGTTCAACTGATTAGTGGCTTTAATTGCAATGACAAAATCCCTGCCAGATGTGAGAGATCACATTTAAGGGTGTGATATCTCATCACAGGTTCCACACATGTTCAAGGAGAGTAGATTACACAATGTTGGTAGTTGTTGGGGTTGTTCTTAGAATTCTCCCTTTTCACACTCTTTCCATCACACTCCCTTTCCTATTTTCTGTGACATCTCAGGATGATCCTATAGTTTATCTGGTTACTTTCAGGTACTAAAATAATCTGGTGTATTCTAGGCTGATCATTCTAGATTAACTCTTAGTCTTATAGTCAGCCTTGATCCATGGACTGATTGACCTACAGGGGGAAGAAGAGGCAGAAAACCTCTTTCAGTCTATTCTCTCCCTTTCCTGAGTCTCTTTTTACTCTGGCCTATTGGGGGTTTTAGGGTTTGTTTTAGTCAGCTTTTTCACCACTATGACAAAAAGACCTTATAAGAACTATTTTAGATGAGGAAACGTTTATTTGGGGCTTAAGGTTTCAAAGGTCTCAGTCATAGATGGCTGGCTCCATTCCTCAGGGCCTGAGGTGAGGCAGAATGTTGTGGTGGAAGAAAACAGCTGAGGACATGACAACTAGGAAGCAGAGAGAGGGAGGGAGGGAGGGAGAGAGAGAGAGAGAGAGAGAGAGAGAGAGAGACTGACTCTGAGATTCTAATCTGGGTTCCCCAGGAACAAAACATACCCAAAGGTGTGCCCCCACTGACCTACCTCCTCCAGACCTGCCAACAGTTACCATCCAGTTAATCCATTCAAGTGGATTAATGCACTGATTAATTGAGGCTGTCATGACCCAATCATTTCACCTCTAAACTCTCTTGTATTGTCTCACACATGAGCTTTATGGGGACACCTCATATCTAAACCAGAAAGGGGTAAAAATTTTAGACAAAAAGGGAAAAAGCCACTTTTCTTCTCTGGCTGTAGTTGTGTTGCTTTTGAATCAGCTTATTCTGTGGCTCACACCTGTGTGTCAGGTGTTCATATGCTGGCTTTCCTAAGGGGCACCAGTGGAGTTCAGGATGGTCTCAGGCAGGGTTCTTGATTTGTGAAATCTGGCTTGACCTATCCTAACCTTGCCTTGGCTCCCCCTCGGGCATTGTACCCCACAGCAGCCTTCAGAATTCCATAGTGCTCTGCCTCTGTTGGATGGGTACAAGCAATGCCTTTCAAATCCATCTATTTTTTCACTATCTATTTGGCTCATGGGACACTCATACCAACTAGTGGGAGAGTAGATTGTTCTATAGCTCCCCATTTTTTCTGGTCTCCTAATACTTTGCATTTCTTCTTTTCCTGAAGCCAAATGAGGTAGTGAAGCCCAATCAGGAAGTCTGCTGCATAAAGCAGATGTCCAGCTGGAGAATGAAATGCCAATTTACTCTTTTGTTATTGGCCCCAATCTCTGGATGGTTGAATGGTTCTCAGGTTGGGTTTTATAGTAGGTAAATGGAGTTGTCCCTGTATTAGTCTAGGTCCTCAGTAAAGCAGATTCCAAAATGAGATTAAGAGTGAAAAAGATTTAATAGGGAAAAATGATTTCATAGGAGAAGGGATGAGAGTTGGAGAGCTGCCAGACTGTGATGCTGGTATGATCTATATCAAGGAGAAAGGGAAGAAAAGAAGGAAGGCATTTGACTATAGTGCAGTTACTAAAAAGTTCCATCAAGGCTCTCAGAAATGAGCTGTCTTGGTATTCCTGCTATGCTCAGTCATTGGTCTGGCAAGCATGCTTTTAGCTCAAGTGCAGTGGTCAGTTTGTTGTGCAGCAGCTGGATCTCTGAGTAGGAGATGTGAGAGGCACATTTTCAAGGCTGGCACAACATAAACTGTGGCACTCTTCTGTTGGGCTAGACAAATGGCTCACAATTACGTAGATTCTCCTTAATTTCCCTACATCCAACAGTTGTCTGTGTGTATAGACTGAAGAGAGGTGATCACACTAGAGGAGCAAATTAAATCTTCTCTCGTAAGAGGCTGCCCCCTCACTCCATTGCTTGGCTTTATTTAAAATGTTCTGTTTTATATAGGCATAGGCAATGAGTTTCTCAAGAGGACACTTAAAGCCCGGGAAAGAATGCCAAGGGGATGGCATCAAATTAAAAAGCTTCTGTACAGCAAAGGAAACAAGGTGAAGAGAGAACCTACAGAATGGGAGAAAATCTTTGCCAGCTACTCTTCTGACAGAGGATTACACATATAACCCAATTAATAAATGGGCAAATGAATTAAATAGATACTTCTCAAAAGGAAAAATACAAATGGCCAACAAATATATGAAAAATGTTTGACATCATTGGTAATTAGCGAAATTGAAGTCAAAAAGTACACTGAGATTTCATCTCACACCAGTCAGAATGGCAGTCATCAAGAATACAAATAATAAATGCTGGGGAGAATGTGGAGAAAAAAGAACAGTTTTACACTGTTGGTGAGACTGTAAATTAATACAACTGTTATGGAAATCAGTATGGAGATTTCCTTAAAAAAACTAGAAATGGAACCACCATATGATCTAGCTATATCACTCTTCAGTATCCTAAAGAATTAAAATCATCATACTATAATGATTCTTGCATACCCATGTTTATAGCAGCACAATTCACAATAGCTAAACTATGAAGCCAGCCTAGGTATCCATCAATGGATGAATGGAAAAGGAAATTATGTGTGTGTGTGTGTGTACATACACACCTACACACAATGGAGTTTTATTCAGCCATAAAGGACAATGAAATTGTCATTTGCAGGAAATTGGATGGAAATGGAAACCATTATGTTAAGCAAAATAAGCCAAACTCAGAAGGTCAAGGTTCACGTTTTCTCTCATATGTGGAAGCTTGAGAGGAAAAAGGAAAAGAAAGGTGGGGGCAATTTAATGAAAATCAAAGGGAGATCAGTAGAGGAAAAGAACCAGGAGGTGGGAGGAGAGGAGGGAGGGGAGACGTAGGCCAGATTATATTGTTTTATTGTTTGCATGTAAAATATGTAACAAATCTCACCATTTTGTACCACTATAATAATGCACCAATAAAAGTAGAAAAAAATAAAAACAAAACAGTTTTAAAAAATGTGCTGTCTTTATGCTTTCTTGCCACTAGCTTTGGGTTTGGGAGACAATTTTGGGAACAACAAGAAAAATCTCTCTTTTACTACTATATATTTTTATGAAAGAAGTCCCGTATGTACTTCTTAGATGGTTTTGTTCTTTTTTAATGAGGTTCTCTATCATGCTTTTTTCTTCAAAACATTTCTTCCTGTATAAAAGGGATACTTTCATTTAATGAAAGGCGTAAAAATTCCAAAGAATAAAAAGCAAAAAGTTACACAGTGATCTGTAATCCTAAAATAACAAACATTAATATTTTAACATTTAAAGTGTTTCCTTTTAGCTATGTTTATTTTCCCTATGGGATTTTGTAGTCTATCTCCTATTACCCTAAAAATTCAGTAGAAAAAACCTTTAAATTCCTTTAAAACTAACTGGTGATTACAAGAGTAATAGTTATTTGATGTAGTAAATTTGGTAATATTAACTCTGTATACTATTTAGTGGTAACCACTAATAATATTAAATATCCTTACAAAATGTATATAAACAAACCTAATGTAATTCTACTTGTGTTATTTTGCATCTATTCTTTTTTTCCCAATGAACATATCATGAACAAGTCCTTGTATTACTGATGAATCTTCAGGGTGGCAATTTAAATATTGCACACTTTTCTACAACATAGATTCTTTAAAAATTTTTTTTTTGGTAGATGGACACAAAAACCTTTATTTATTTATTTTAATGTGGTGCTGAAGGTTAAACCCAGGGCCTCACACATGTTAGGTAAGTGCTCTACCACTGAGCTACACCCTTCGCCCCCACATAGCTTCTTTTATTGTATATTTCAAAGCCTAATTTTTCCCCATCATGAATAATTCTGTGACATGCATATTTCTCTACCTTTCTCATTATTTTCTCAGTTTAGATGCCCAGAAGTGGGGATGCTAAATCAAATGTGATATACATCTGGAAGAATTTTAATAAATATGTTGTCAAACTGCTTTCTGGAAGAGTACCAATTTACAGTTCCATCATCAGTGAATAAGATAATTTGTTATTCTTAAAGTGTCTCCTCCTCAACTTTGGATGAGGCATATGGGAGGGTGGGGAGGAGCATGGGAATAGGAAAGATGGTGGAATGAGACTTCATTACCCTAGCTACATGTATGATTGCATGAATGGTGTGACTTTACTTTGTGTACAACCAGAGAAGTGAAAAATTGTGCTCTATTTGTGTACAAGGAATTGAAATGAATTCTGCTGTCATGTATAACTGATTAGAACAGCTAAAAAAATGTCTCCTCCTCATCTGGGTTTCAGCTTATCAGCAGTTTCTCCCAGACACCTCACTTCCTTGATCAGTGTGAGCATGTTCTGAACTTGTTGTAAGGCCAATGGACCAGGACGGCAAGACAGGAGGCTGAGCTTCTCTCCCCAATCTTTCCATCAGTGCCACCTCCAGCCAGCACCTTTGATAATTCTCTAATCCAGTTTCTCATCCTTAAATTTAGAAGCCACCAACAAGCACATGCATTTTCCTTTACATCTATAGAATGGAGACTTGAATATATCTGTGTCTGGTTTGCCCTGATCACAGTTTTTTTTTCTTTTTATTTTCTTTACTATTTTGTTGTTGTTCTTTCTGATTTCATTACTTTTATTTTTCTATTTTCTCTGAAAGAATGCTTTTCCATTTGGTCTTCATATGTAGCCCCTGGCTACTTTTTTTCAGCAACTGTCTTCTTTAGAAACTGTTTCTGATACTGTATTTAAAATGACAGTGTCCTTTCTAACACAGTAGAAAATTGAACAAAAAATTAACTGGCGTCACTATGTTCATAGTTGCAAAATGTCTGGCTGGGCTTATAGGGTTAGTCTCTGATTATGGAGTAGGATTTTCCCCTCTGGGAAACTGTCTCATACATTGCTCATTCTTGGCCTTGTTGGCATCTGCTATAACCAAAAGGAAGTGCTACAACCAGGAAGTGCTAGCTTTGCCTGGCAGAGACTTAGGAATACAGTCATGGCTTTCTATGAGATTTAATCCTGTACCTGGGATTTCCAGACTTGGGTCAGTGAATGATGCTGTGACTAGGAGACAGAATTCATGCACAACAATTTAATCCAACTTCCACCAAAGTCTGCCCACGAAGATGGGAAGATGTGTTTTCCAATAAGTGCTCTCAGTGGACCATGCCAGGTACACAGTTTGAAAGCTTTTTCTTTGGACCTAAATTCTCTTTATGTGAATCTCCAGAGGCCTTCATATGCTTCTACAAGATATGAATGAAAAGTTTCCTGGAGATTTTAATCCCAAATTTGCTAGTCTGGTAGCTAAAGCAGAGAATTTATTTTACTGCCTTTATAATTATGTTGGGAGGGGCGTAACACTTCAGTCTCTATAATTGAAGTCATATATCTTCTTTTGGGAGGTAGTAATTTCATCATAGCTGTACTCATGTGAACCTTACATCTGGGGTATAGCCCAGAAGATCATGGTCTCTACTCGAAGACCCATCCTGATATTCCAGGGCATGAGCTTTCTTACCCATCTGTTTTTGTGTGAGCACAAAACCTTCACAGCTGGTCATAGATGTGATTGCATCCATGTAGATGTAATAATGTGCTCAAATAAGCAGTCTATAGTTTGGAGATATAACTAACGCAAACATCTATGCTTGGTTCTCTGTATCATGTTTTTTTTTTTTTTTCAATGAGTTAAATATGTGAAGAGCTTGTATTTGTGACATGATAGTCATATCAAAAAATATCCTATGTTTGTATCAACTAAATTGGAGCAGAAGAATGTAAAGAAAACAACTTTTTTTTTCCTGCTCAAAGAATAAGGTAAATTTGGACCCACTGTTTACTAAATGACAGTTAGGGAGAAGGATTGGAGCAAGGCGTTCGAATTGGGATTCTTAGGTTTTCTATACCTATTTTGAGCCCACAATTTGTATAAGTCAATACAGGCAAAGCACTGGTAAGAGTAAATAAGGGCCCAGGGAATCCAAGCACTGTGCATAGCCAATAAGGACTATTTAGTTCCAAGACTGAAATAATGATTATTTTCAATTTCTCTATTCCTTTCCTCTTTCCTTTTTCCTAGTAAATATAGGATAAAACTCACTTCAAAACCACCTAAATAAACACCAGTGTCATGGTCTCTGGTGAAACAAGCCTGTGGGTATGAGCTGGATTATAACAGGAAAAAAAAATGAGTCAAATAGGAAGGTATAAAAGAAAAAGTTGAAATTTGGAATTGGGCAGAGTTCGAATCAGAGTACAATGCTTTGGTGTATATCAGATTGACTAATACAGAGAAGCAGACAGGAGAAAAGGAAGAAAATGTTTAAAAATAAATTAATTGCAGCCACAAACAGATCTTTCAGCAAAATTAGAAGCAGACTGAATTAACATAGCATACAATTCTAAATTAATAGACGGTATTCGACTTAATAGCTGTGCAAACCAGGGAAGTAATACAATGGTGAGCTATTTAAAATTAAACAGTGAGTAAGAAAGAAAGAGAACAAAGAAAGGAGAACAAAAGGACTGAAATACTGAAGTGAAGATAAAATATTTAAATATATAGATCCAAAGGCCTGAGGAGCCTGGTAGCATTGCAAAGCAAGACACAATGAATAGTGAGAAATGAAATGATTGTATTTTTAACAAAGAAATAGTTTTTGTTTGTTTTATTTTAGGCCTCACAAAGAAACATAAAAGACAAGTACCAGGAAAAAGATGTGATTTCATGGAAGGAAAAAAAAAAACATGGAAACCAATGTAATGCAGATGAAAATAAATCCAGATCATTTCTCAAATACTATCTTCACATCATGGCTTGGAGACATGGAAAGACACAGAAAAGAGGTAATTATTGACTTAAAACATGTTTAGGTAGTAACTCTTTAAAAATTTTCAAGTACATCACAAATACATTTCTGTTTTAACAATTGAAATAGTACAGCCAAAGAAAAGATCCCTCTTTGGCCCCACCCAATCCTACTTTCCAAAGAGTTTATTAAAAAAAATAGAAATAACAAATCTAAATGGTCTTCATTTCAATTAAAACATATATGTTAGCTACTGCTTGCTGCTGTTAGGCTCACTTTGAGTATAAAATTTCTAGTATTGCTATTTCCCTTTTGATTTTTGTGATGCTAAAATGTTCTTGAAATTAAAACATTTCACCCCTCCTACTCTTCAAATTCCCATCTGTTCTCTGGTGAGCACAAGACCCACACAGCTGGTCCTAGACATGGTCACATCCATGTTGATGAAGAACATGTTCAAATAAGCAATCTGTAAATGGAAATTTAATTAATTCTACAAAACATCTAAAAGGTGCCAGGTAATATTTCTAGGAGCTGGAGGGACATGGATAAATAAGATAGAATCCCAGCATTTAAGTAAATCCTGACATAACAGTGGGGAAAAACTGCATGTTTTGATTCAGCAGGAGCTGAAGTTGAAGTGGTTGGTGTCCAGGCTTTGGAGTCCTGCATATCTGAGTTTGAATCCCAGCTCTGCCATCTGTCATTTGTGTGGTCTTTAGGAGATGGTGGTATTGATACTTCTCAAGGTTCATGTTATGCTTTGCTCTTTCACGTACTTCTGTAGCACCCCACAATTTGTGGCAACAGATCCTGTCCCTGTGGCTACAGAGATGGACACAGGATAGACTAATCATTGTGTTTACTACTCCTGACCACAGTGATTAACCAATCAGGGATGGACACAGGCTACCATCTAGGCCATCTAGGTCTTCCCTGAGATTTTTTTTTCTATATGGATCTAAAAGGGAAGAACTATTTTTTTCTTTTTGATGATGATGTGTAAATATATAATTTCAAGAGTGCCTACAGCCATTGAGTCAGTGTTGAATAGGACCAGAGTTTAAGACAATTTAAAAATATTTATTATATGTTCTATGAAGTGATAAAAATATCAATATATATATATGTAAACATAATAATCCTATTTATTTGCCCCACTTTTGAGGTAATTACAGTCCTCAATTTTGTGCTTAGCATTCTCTTCCTTTAAATATAGTTATATAATAAGTGTAGGATATCAAAACAATTTTTGTTCAGTGTTTTTTTTCAAACATTATGAAAAAAAGGTCTCCTTGATTATACTATATAGGCAAAAGTTAAGAATTTTGAAAATTTAAAGTTATTGAAGTTTTAAGAAATGGAACTTGTGTATCTTCTCCTGAATAAATAATCTGACATTATCTCATGGAACTGAGCATGAACGTAGTAGTCTAAGAACCTGCAGTTCCACTTCCAGTACACACCCTAGAAGAACCTTTGAACACATACTGCATCAGACCTGAATGATTTATAAATCATCTCTTCATAAGAGAAAAAAAAAAAAGAAAAAGAAGAAACTGTTTTAAAGGATCACTTCACTCTGGACAATTTTGTATGCTGTTTTCCTAGTCCTTAGTTCAATAACTGGTTCCTTGAGTTGTAGTTAAAAAAAAAATAATCCCCTATTACTTGGCCCTAGCAATTTTCTATTTCCAATAACAAAAGGATCTGAAATTAAGATAAGTACTACATACTCTATCCAACATTTAGTGAGATCTCTGTTTTCAGACCATGATACAAGCAGGGAGCAGAGATGGGCAGAGGTAAATGTTTGCAGCACCAGGCACACTGGTCACCTATAGGAGGGAGACCACTGTTGAGAAAATGTCCACCTGGGTCATGAGATTGAGAGTCACCTGTGCCTAAACATCTGGATTCCTGAGTTAAATTGATTTGGGTGAGGGGAAGGAGACTGTGAGGAATCTATTTTCTGCTTTGGGACCAGAAACCCATAATTAACTATTTTCTGTCCGCATCTGGGTAGTCCTCATTGGACAAGACCCAAAAGACTTTTAATTACTGATTTATTATCACTGATGCCATATTTAAGATGATTTGGTATAATTTTCAATAGCTTCTGATAAGAGCACTGGCCTTTGGGTTCTCCATTTGGGGTCTATATTGTACTAAACAGGTAATTTTGGATTTTTCCTTTTTTTTGAGATCTTAGGTGCTGTACAAAGCCAAGGTTAAAATTTATTTTGACTACATGATATTTTATCAAGAATCACATTGTTTTACATTTTAATATCTCTAATAATGATATGTCTTAAAACTGACAGTTTCTTAATAATCCATGTTAGCATTTTATTCTTTCTTGATGGTATCCAAAATAGAGGTGGGTCTTATAATCAATGAAGTCTTAGACTTGTTAAGTAGGTATATATACCTAGTACAAATAATCTAGTTTTACTTCTTCGCCAATATTAATTTTATCTGTAATAATCTGCACCTACAAACAATATTCACATAATACTCTTAATAGAAGCTGAGCATAGTTTTGTAGTGGGGAGGGGAGACCTTCACAACTGCTTCCACTCTACTACCCTCCTGCAACCAAGAAAAGGCATTGCTGCAAGAGAGCAGGAGAGAGGGTGGGGAGGAGGACAAGAGAGAGAGAAGAGTGCTTCTTTGGTTTCTGATCACTTCCCACTCTCTTGGGAAGCCTGATAATATATCGTGCCCTGGGTTCCTTCAGTTGTAGTTAAGAAAAAAATAACCCCCTATTGCTTGGTCCTAGCAATCTTTTATATCCAATAACAAAAGGATCTGCAATTAAGATAAGCACTTCTCATACTCTATCCAACATTTAGTGAGATCTCTGTAATTGCTTGTGTTTTGTTACTGTGCTAAGGGATGATTTGAGATTCACCAAAAGTCCTAGACAATAGAAAAGAGAAAGAAGTTAATAATTTAGTTCCCAGCTGGGGCAGTTGGGAAGGGTCTGAAAGGATGGGTATTTGGATAAGTGGAGGTGGTAAGCCAAAGGCTCTATACAGAAGAAATGGTCAGCAAAGGCAAGGGGGTGGGGTTGTTTGAGGAGGGAAGAACTTGGGGCTAGGATGACGTGAGTGAGTCTTGTATGGGTGGTTGGGCTTGGTTTGGAAGACCTGATTGATATGCCATGTGATGGGATTTATACTGTATTCCAAAAGGCTTGCAGAGGAAGCAACAGGGAGAAAGTGATAGCATTCTTTTTTTTTTTTAAATCAGAAAAATGACAACATGAGAACTTTGTTTAAACATATCACTCTGACACTGATGTGTAAGATGAAGTGGAGAGGAATGGGAGCTGTATCGGGAGTCTGTGACAGTTTGGATGAGAAGAAGTGAAGGGGAAGTGAGATATCAATATTCCTTTCCTGTGTGACATTGAAGGTTGTGTGCCAAAGAATGAACATGAGAATGGTCTGCGTCGGCAGACTCAGAATGACAACCAGAAAGGCTCACAGCTGTACAGCGGCTTCACCTCCACATGGGAGCAGTGGTGTCTGAACACTTGACCTGCAGCTGAGCTGTGTCCTTGGAATCCTCCTCCCAGCTCTCTGCATATTTTTTTTTTTCTCTGCATATTTGTCTTCTTTCCTCCCCACTCCCAGGCTCTTTTATTTAGATACAAACAGGAACGCTGCACTGATTAGGCCATTCCAGAATTCCGTGTGTGTATGTGAATACACGCACACATGTCCCCCCACAGTAGTAATTTGGGAAGAGCCTAAAACTAACAATTTACACAGGTTGAGTTGGGACCTTTTCCCCCTTTACTATGGCATTTTGACAGCAAGAAAAATGATGTGAGGATAGCACTTATTGATTCACAAAAGGCCTTCCTTGTGAATTTGGATACAGATCTATCTGTGCAGTCTAGACAAATCTATGTCTATTTGGGAGGCAAAAAGCAATAGTATTATAGATGTTGTCATGGAAATTGACCTTAAAGAGACATTCTGCTTTCCCAATGGAGTGTAGAAGTAATCCATAGACATAGTTGGCTCAATAAATATTCTTATAACTAATATTGAGGATGATATTTTACATCTGGGGGAATAATTCTTACACAGTGGAAGTTAGGAAAAATAAATTGGGCATATACTGCTCAATTCTGGCCATGTGGCCACTTTAATGATGCAGTAAAAATAGAGATGGAACAAACGAGTGCTGCTTTATGAGGATAGGCAGACTACTTAATGCCCTCAATCTGGAAAGATGAAAGTGGAGCTGGTTGTGATAAAAAAATTTATAGTGTCATGAGGGAATGAATCAGGTGAGTAACAGCTTTGAAAAGTAAGAGCTTCAAGAGAAATAAAAGACAGTGCGGCTTTACATATTTACAAATCATGAAACTTGTTATTCCAGGAGATAAGTCAAAATATGATAGATTTTTCAGAGCAGCTTAGAAAAATTAAAGGCTATAAGGTCTATTAAAGTTATGTTTAAGAAATACATCCATACTTCTTATTTTATTTATTTAATTTTAAAAACTCTTTTAATTTTTTAATTTAATATATATTTTTATTTGTTCTAATTAGTTATATGTGACAGTAGAAAGCATTTTGACACATCACACATAAATGGAGTACAACTTCTCATTTGTCTGGTTGTACATGGTGTAGTTATATATGCACATAGAGTAATAATGTCTGATTCATTCTATTTTCATTCCTACCCCCAGTCCCCCTCCCCTCCTTTCACTCCCCTCTGTCTAGTCCAAAATACCTCTATTCTCCCTGCCCCTTTATTGTGAATTAGCATCCGCATATCAGAGAAAACATTTGGCCTTTGGTTCTTTGGGATTGGCTCATTTGCTTAGCCTTATATTCTCCAGTTCTATCCTTTTACTGGGAAATGCCATAATTTCATTCTTCTTTAAGGTTGAGTAATATTATATTGTATATATACCCATTTTCTTTATCTGCTCATCTGTTGAAGGGCACCTAGGTTGGTTCCATAGGTTAGCTATTGACATTGATATGGCTGCGTCTCTATAGTATGCTGATATTCTTTTTAGATATATATGACAATAGAGTGTACTTTGATATATTATGCATATATACATACAGTATAACTTATTTTAATTAGGATCCCCTTCTTGTTGTTGTACATGATTTGGAGTTTCACTGTGGTGTATTCATATATGAACGTATAGAAAAGTTATATCTGATTCATTCCACTGTCTTTCCAATTCCCATCTTCCTCCCTTCTCTTAATTCCCCTTTGCATATTTCTTATTTTAAATCATAGAAATAATACGTTTATTTATTGTAGAAAAATTAGAAAAAAAGGGCTTGTGGTATATAGCTCAATGGTAGAGCACCTGCCTAGCATGCATGAGTCTTTGGAATTCTATCCCTAGCACGGCAAAAACAAAAACAAAAATTAGAAAAAAGCATAGGGAAAATTTAAAAAGTCTATAATCTTTGGTACTTTGCTATATAGTTTCAAAACTTTTTTATTTATATATTTAATTTACCAAATGGATTCAAGCTAAGCATACTATTTTATAATTTGTTCTTTCAACTTAATATTTTATGATCATCTTTCCATGTCAGTAAACTTAGAGGTACATAAACATTTCAAATGATTGCATTGTTTTCTATTGATGTATTATAATTTTCTTCACAAAATTCATATTATTACAAATATCTTGGGATTTCTTACCTGTTTACTAGGTTTATGATACATTTAGTAACTTAAAAAATGTCTCATTGGGTTTTAATAAAACTTGCATTAAGTTTGCAGATTAATTTGGAAGAAAGCTTTAAAATATTGAGTAATTTTATCTAGAAACATTTTTTTTCATTTATTCAAGTCTTCTTTTATGTCACTAATTAAAATTTTACAATTTTCTTTAATTGTCCTGTTGATTCTCATTAACTTGATTCTTAGGTCCATAGCATTATTACTGTTATTATGTTTTGCTCCTATTATGAATGTTTTTCTCCCATTATTCTGTTCATTTAGTATATATAAGAAAATTATTGCTTTTAAAATATATTATTGTTTCAAGTGGCCTTCCTATCAAATGATCTTATTAGTTCTAGCTGTTTTTCGGTTGTTTCTCTTAGGTTTTCTAGGTTAACCAAACAAATCAACAACAAATAATAATTTTGCTTCTTCCTTTTCAATAATTACAGTTTTATTTTTTTGTGAATTTGGATACAAAACCATACTTGCCACACACTTGTAGCATGATATTAAACAGTAGGTGTATGCATGTCTTATTTCTCATTATAATGGAGATTACTTTATTATTATGACTTAAAGCATAATGCTGTGCTTGGCTAGGTATCTCCCAGAGGCCATGTGTTTAAGGCCTGGTAGTTAGTTAGCCTTTGGTACTTTGAGAGGTAGTGGATCCTTTAAGAGGTAGGGCCTAGTGGGTTTCAACAGAAGGTAATATTTTATATTCAGAGGCACTTGAGAGTGCAACATAGCAACATAGCAATCAGATGCACAATTTGGGAACGTAAGTGCAAAGGGCAAAATCAAGAGAAGAATGTCTGGCCACTCTCTATATAAACCTGTAAGTCTGAGCTAAATTTATCTTAGTTTACTCTGGTGACTGTTTGCACCTTTAATGACATGAAAAGCATTTCCACAAAATGGTTTGGGGGGTATTTCAGTTAAACAAAGCTTATGGTATAAAACAGAAGAATATAAGGAGATCTGATCAGGTTTGATAGTTGTTTCATAATATAAAGACAGATGCGTTTCTCTTTTTGGTTGCTCCAGTGTTCTTTGCAGATTCAGTCTCCCGGTTTAATAACTTTCAAGTTGAGAACCTCTGAATTTTGAACTTAATTGCAATAATTTAAGCCCAAGCATGTGTTGAACCTTATCAGCTCTTCTTGGAGCAGCCTGACTTCACCTTGGAGGAAGTAGCTGCTTCTAAGAAGTAAGCTGACCACATGGTCCTTTCTGCTTTTTCTATTTTTGAAGTTTTTCATTATTAAAAGTTGGATAAAAAATTGAGGGAAGTACTGATATTTCTGCGATTCAATCAATGAAAAAGGAAAATGCTACTCAATACATACATGAGCTACCATGAAAACTGTCACCCTCTCTCCCAGAATAAACTCACTCAGGGAGTCAGGAAATTTGGGTGAAAAATATCACTGTCATGAAGATCTGGATAAGCAATAGTCAAAAGGAAAAAATCTACCTTTTCTTTCCTTTCCCCTCTTCCTTGTCCCCCCTGGTCCTTTTCTCCTATCCTAATTGTCCTTTAAAAGACTCATTTTTGACATTTGTATTAAGTTTCAAAATGTTTTGCATTAATGATAAATTAATGGAAATTGGTTTCATTGCCCATTGTCACAATTTTTATATAGGAACACACCTATATCTGAGTTCTGTTTATGAATTAATTAATTAATTAATTAATTTGAGAGAGAGAGAGAGAATTTTTTTTTAATTTTTTTTATTGGTTGTTAAAAACATTATAAAGCTCTTGACATATCATATTTCATACATTAGATTCAAGTTGGTTATGAACTCCCAATTTTACCCCAAATGCAGATTGCAGAATCACATCAGTTACACACCCACGTTTTTACATATTGCCATACTAGTGACTGTTGCATTCTGCTACCTTTCCTATCCTCTACCATCCCCCCTCCCTCCCCTCCCATCTTCTCTCTCTACCCCATCCACTGTAATTCGTATCTCTCCTTGTTTATTTTCCCATTCCCCTCACAACCTCTTATATGTAATTTTGTATAACAATGAGGGTCTCCCTCCATTACCATGCAATTTCCCTTTTCTCTCCCTTTCCATCCCACCTCATCTATCTGTTTAATGTTAATCTTTTCTTCCTGCTCTTCCTCCCTGCTCTGTTCTTAGTTGCTCTCATTATATCAAAGAAGACATTTGGTATTTGTTTTTTAGGGATTGGCTAGCTTCACTAAGCATAATCTGCTCTAGTGCCATCCATTTCCCTGCAAATTCTATGATTTTGTCATTTTTTAGTGCTGCGTAATACTCCATGGTGTATAAATGCCACATTTTTTTTATCCATTCATCTATTGAAGGGCATCTGGGTTGGTTCCACAGTCTAGCAATTGTGAATTGTGCTGCTATGAACATCGATGTAGCAGTATCCCTGTAGTACGCTCTTTTAAGGTCTTCGGGGAAAAGTCCAAGAAGGGCAATAGCTGGGTCAAATGGTGGTTCCATTCCCAGCTTTCCCAGGAATCTCCATACTGATTTCCAGATTGGCCGCACCAGTTTGCAGTCCCACCAGCAATGTATAAATATTTTTTAAATATTTATTTTTTAGTTTTTGGTGGACACAACATCTTTATTTTACTTTTATGTGGTGCTGAGGATGGAACCCAGTGCCCCGAGCATGCCAGGCGAGCATGTTACTGCTTGAGCCACATCCCCAGCCCATGAATTTATTTTTTTAACATGCTGAAAATATTCTACCAAAGGGTTTTTTTAAGAGGGGCAGGTGGTTAACTTTCTGAGTCCTTATATGTTTGCTTAGCTAGCTGCTTATATAATATTAGGATTTCAATATTTAAATTATCCTCAAAATTCTATAGATATTATTTCATTATCTTTTGCATTTAAGTTATCTGTAAAGTTGGTTGGAAAAATGATTTTTCTCCCCCTGCTTGTGTGGTTGTCTTCTTACCCTCTGTTGCTGGTGTGGTGGTGGGTTTTACTTTCATTCTGATGGGTACATACCCTACATTCCATCCAGAGCTCTTCCTTGCCTGGCTCTTCTGGCACTTCATGTGTGTCTGCATTCCTGTAGGGTAACATCTTCAACCCCATGCATTTCCCTCTTTCCCATTTGTATGTTTTTTCTCAGTTTCTGTTCCAACCCTCCCTGCAGCTACATGTGTTTTCAAATCTTCTCTGTATTTTTAAATTATCTTGGTATTCTTAGCCTTTGGGCTTTCAGGACTTATTTAAACTCTCTCATCTTTCCTCTGCCGCCTTTCCAATTACTGCTGGGTCTCATTTTGCGTGGCCTACCCAAAGCTGCTGCTTAAGTAAAATTTACTTTCTAAACAGTGAAAAGTTTTACCAGGATAGATGGTTTCTGTAACCTCTCCTTACAGCACAAATTTACTCTTCAGCAGGAGTGATCCACCCATCTGTTTGCTTCCAGCCTCACTTGTTCAGAGTTCTGGTTTCTCCTCTTCTTCGACTAGAAAATGCCCCCAAAACTGGGAAACATGCTATAGTGTGACAATGTCAATGGCAAATGACTTGTATGTCTTCTCCTAGCATCCTACACTGCTTACCTTCCCCAGGATCTCCTTGTCCCTCCCAAAGGACTTTCTTAACCTAGCGCCAGGCATATACTCATACCACACGTACTGTGAAATCACAAATTTAGGATTCATCTTCCTTCTGACTTTGTGGGCTGACACATCTTGATGAAGGCCCTCATTTAGAAGAGACATTCTGTACATCTCTAGGAGTGTATATGGTAGAAGATCATATTTAGCTCTTCCATTTAGTTTTCTTCAAAACACAATTTTTAAATGTTGCAAAAATCAGATGTTTGGATCATTCAGCCTAAGGCTCTGTTGATAATAATGAACTATAGTGAACTATAGACATATTCCAAGGCATTCCTACTTAAAAAAAAAAAAAAAACAAACTATTGTGTAGGAACGTTCATTGTAAGATACCAATTTGAACTCACACATTAACTTGCCTTCTAATATTCCTGCTGAAATGTCCAAAGAAAATTAAATCAAGGGAGGAAACATTTTTATCAGCCATAGGTACCAGGGAAAGTTACAAATCCAGAAACAAAAAGGATACATTTCAGGAAATAGCACAGGTAGCCTGGATTTGAATAATAGTATATAATAGCATATAATGAAGTATTCTGGGTGGATATTGATATTATGACCATGTGGGAGAGTGTCCTTAGGAGATAGACTTAAGTAGTAGTGTTATTGTCAGAATGGGATATTTAGAGATGAAGGGTCATGATGTCATCAATGTGCTTTCTAATAGTTCAGGGTGAGAGAACACATATGCAAAGCTACATAAAACAAGGAGGACAAATGGTGAGTTCTGAAATTTGGAGTGAGTATATGTATTTAACAACTATTCACTCTATTTTTTGTGTATTTGAACACAATTTATACCATGAAATATTTATTAAATATTTATTTAAAATTTATTTAATTGCTAAGAGCATAACTTTCCATCTTCCTTTCCCACCTCTTCTTACTTCTTTACCTTCTAGAGAATTGCTTTTTCCTTTTTGACAGTTGTTACAAAATCAGTATTTTAATTTATGAGTTCCCCTAACTTAAAGATATTTTTCTTGGAGGCTGGGGTTGTGGCTCAGTGGTAGAGTGCTTACCTAGCATGTGTGAGGCACTGGGTTTAATTCTCAGCACCACATATAAATAAGTAAATAAAGTTCCATCAATAACTAATAAAAATATTTTTTTTTAAAAAAGAGATATTTTTCTTTCTTTGGGTTAGTTTTGACCCTCTTACCATGTTAAGTGGTGAGTTTTCTTTTATTGTATTTTAAAAAGACTACTTCAATAAGAGGATGGGATGGAGACAAAAAGAGAGCTTAAAGAGTTCTTGTTACGGGTTTCTGATTATTTAAGGTGGCATCTCATCTTCCAGGGCCCAGAGGAGGAGTACATACTCCTCCTATAGCAAATTCTGACCACATCGGGACAAAAAAGCAAATGCCATATGCTGCTAAAATCAAATCTTTTCAGTCATGTTTTTGGCCCCTTGAATAGAGCAAAACTTTGCTTAGAAAAGGAATTATGCCCTTGTAGCTTTGATAAGATCAGCCACAAAGTCAAATAGCTAAATTCAAAGGAGTCTTATTAATCCTGATTCTCTTTAACTTCTCCATAGCATCAGACTATGTGGAAAGACTTTCTTTTTAGATATTGTCTTTTCATCTTTTTACTAATACCATTGCTCTAGTTGGGTCTGGATGAACATTCTGTCATCTGGAGTCACTCCCTGCAGTCTTGTCTTCCACCCCTCCTTTTTCACCTTTCATATTGCCATCAAAGTTACCTTTGATTAATTCACAGCCCAGCTTAAACACCTGTGAGTGCTTTCCATCACCTAAAGGAAAGGTTAAAAAATCCTTGGCCTCATCTCTAGTCACTAACCTAGTGGATGGAGGATGATCAATTCTCCCCCTCTCAGTAGGGTCCTGTCTTATTTCTCCTTCCTGAAACCTATTCTGTAGCCACACGAGACAACAGGTGGCTCTCCAAGTGCCTTCTGGTACTGACTTGGGTCTTGGAAGACTGTGGCTCAGAAGACCTGCACATCAATTGTAGTAGAGAACAAATGAAAGATCGGAAACCAAAGGGTCATTCTGAGCAATGTGGCCTCAGCTGTCTGGGAAAAGTGGTTTGCCATTCTGAAAATAACACTGCTGCTTGTGTATAGCGACCACAGTGGAGAAATTCCACGAGTCGAGAGCAAAGTGGAGCATCTTGGTTTATGCTCCTGGCATTTGTTGTGTTGTTTTGGGGGTGGGAGGGGAGTGGTTGTTAGCCATGAGAGGCGAAGGGTGAAAGTGCAAGGGTAGTGACAAACGCCTCCATCTGTCTGAACTTACTCCAAACCACTGCAATCACAAGAGTCAAGTTTCCTGGAGAACAGGTTCATGGGTAAAGGAAAGGCTTTAGTGAGGCTATTTGTGGTTATTATTGTAGATGCTGTTACCCCTGGTGTGCCTCTGTATGTATCGTCACCATGGTGACCATATGTTTTTCAGGTTAGCATGGGTCAAGGTGGTAAATTTTAATATTTACTTGGGAAAATATTTAATATTTACTTGAGAAAATATTTACATGGTCACCATAGCTATGGAGTACAAAGAAGAATGATTCTCAGATGACCAGTGGATGGGCTGCCTTATTAAGCAAATAGGAAAAATCTAATATACTGAATAAAAACAGTGCAAAGCATGGAGACATTTAATTAGTTCTACTACCCCAAGTACTCTTCTTTTGAACGCTTTGGTAAATTTTGTATTCTTTTGAATAACTTCACAGTGGGACAATTTTAGAGTTGAGCTGATGAAGTGTAGATCTCTGCACTGATTTTGGAATTCAAAACATGAAATTTTGAATTTTTATGAATAAACTGCAGTAAAGATTGGGCCATCAGATTTGCATGTGGGCTAGAATTTATTTAAAAAGTGATACTTCCCACTATAGCCATTAGGATTTGGTTAGATTGTCTTTTTTGAGTCATATGTAGCACTAACTTTTCATGTTCCTTATAATATAAATGGAAGCCAAAAGATAGAATGTGTGACAGTCTCTTAAATCATATTAGATGGGTGTTGTCATTATTGCTTCCCCGCCTCCACCATCACACAAAGGCAGCAGAAGAGCATCTCACGGTCACCTCACCTGTCCCTCTGTACATTGGGTTTCAAATATCTGTACTCTAACTCATCTTACTATTTTTCCTTAGACACGTACTTTCAATAATTGAGTATTGTCTTGACAGACTCTTCAAGCACATTATTTTTAAAGCTGAATGTCCTCAGCACAAATGATGCCACACTGCAGAATAAGAGGGCTTCCCTTTCCAGTTGCCTTTCCACAGAGGTAACCAGCAGAATGTTCTTATGAAGTGGGCAGATCATGTGACCGGATGCATTGTGGATGATTTCCTCCTGAGCAAGAGAAGTAATGTGACTCATGGCTGTGATATACCATTGAATCAAGGCTAGGATGCTTGTGTCTCTGTTCTCAGTATCACCTGTGTTCTTGAGTAAATCAGGCTTCCAGTTATTTTCTCCATGGTTGAACATTTTGCAAGCTCTCTTGGGTTGTCTTGGGATTTGCTAGCATGTGGGAGGGCTGTGGAAATGGTGCAATAAAC